>NW_020448530.1:1220319-1481971 GCF_003343035.1 Apteryx rowi | reverse complement strand
CTGAGAGAGCTGGGCCTGTTTAGCCTGGAGAAGAGAAGGCTGAGAGGAGATCTTATTAACATGTACAAGTATCTGAAGGGAGGGTGTCRAGAGGATGGGACCAGACTCTTTTCAGTGGTGCCCAGCGACAGGACGCGAGGCAATGGGCACAAACTGAAACACAGACAGTTCCATCTGAACATGAGGAAAAACTTCTTCACTGTGAGGGTGACAGAGCCCTGGAACAGGTTGCCCAGAGAGGTTGTGGAGTCTCCTTCTCTGGCGATATTCAAAACCCACCTGGCCGCGATCCTGTGCAACGTGCTCTAGGTGACCCTGCTTGAGCAAGGGGGTTGGACTAGATCATCTCCAGAGGTCCCTTCCAACCTCAACCATTCTGTGATTCTGTTGGATTCTGTGTGATTCTGTCATCAAAAGAGCTTTTTGTCTTTGCTTTAGGATGTCTGAACAGTTCTGTAGTTAATAAGTCATGTCTCAAAAGACTAGTTTGGCCAAAGCTATTAGTGGGTTGAGCTATGCCTGGGAGAATGATTAAGGAAGGTGGACTGTAGCCTCCAGATAAGGGCACTCAGATGGGAAGGGGAAGATCCGGGATCCAGATCTTACTTTCTTCTTGGCCATATAACTCTTGCCTGATAGGCTTTATTGTGGCACATTTTCAATAGGACAGGTGGAGCATGACCTCCTTTTCCCTTTCAGCCAGGCTATTCCATACCTTGACAGTCAAGAGGAGGCTGTTGGCTGGAGTTTGGTGAGAAAACTAAATGATGGTCTTCTGTTTCCTGGGTTAGTGCTCCCCTAATCATAGGCTCTTCCATGGGCTGGGTGCTATGTTTTTTCTTAGAGATGCTCAGTTTGGTGCTTACCCTGGGTTGTGCACACAGCTCTGGCTCCGAAATGAGCAGAGATCATCCAGATTATCAACACGAAGGGAGAGAGAGACCATTTTATCTATTTACCRTTATCCATTTTACCATTTATCCTGACTGAGCTGTGGAAGGCCATGTGGCTACGCCTCATTTCCTCGGCTACTCATAGAAGTGACCTGGGCTATAGAGAGCATGTAAGTGCTTTTGTCACTGCAATGTGCTCTACCTTTGCCTGAGCATCACATTTTAGCTGATATTTTTGCCAGCTAAAACAGACTGAAAACATACAGCTCCACCATTCTGCCACCCAGTTTAGCTGCTAAGATCCTGTTTCCTGGCACCCTTCTGCTATTGCCTGTTAAGGAGAACTAATGCCACACGAGGCTGCAGCCAGAGACTGGGCACAGTAGATCAGTCTTCACATGTGACTGCAGTTTAAGGCTGCTCTCACCAGTTAGCCCTGCTGGCTTAACAGCCAAAATCATAAATCATGTTTCGGTGTGACTTTCATCTCCAAAACACATCATAAACATTAATCTTAACATCCCTGCTAAGTACCAGTAGGTTCAATGGTCAAAATTTAATAACTTACAGACCTTCTGTTATCCAAGAGAGCAGTTTCCCACTATGTACAATTGAAAATGACTGAGCATATAAATGATGATATTTGTTGCATCCATGTTATCTTATGAGGCAGGTCCTGATGAGCGTCTCAGGATAAACATCAGTTTGGTGGCAGCACTCAGAATTCTGTGTCATGCCCAAAATATTAAAACCAGAGGCCCAAGTACTTGAAAACTGAACTGGTGAGAAAAAAAATAAAAAATAAATATATTTTCTTAAACCATGCAGATAGGCTAGATTTTGCTCTTGATTTAACTCATTAAAATCCTTTCATTTCATGCAGTGTTACACATAGAAAAGATTTGGTTCATGAAAAGCTAGGACTCTTTTCACCGTAACACCAAAAGTCTCTCTGGGTAAGTACATCTGAACTTCAGTATTCAGGCTGGTCATTCTGTGAGGCTGAAGTCTGACCTAAGAGGAATCAGGTCCAGGTGCAGCAATGCTCTTTACTGAGGGAGAGATCAGACATTTCTCTGAAGCTAAAATTGATTTTGATGCAATATGTAGAAACCCATCCGGAACAAAAGCCCACAAAAAAGGGGTTTCAGCACTTGCTGGATTACCAGACATTAGCCAGCTGGATATTGCTCACCTCGAGCTAACTAGCTGCTGTGAAAACCTTGAATACTTCTTTGATCCCAGTCCTAGCAATACTGTGGAACCTCTTCTGTACAATGAGCTGGAGGTCAGTAAAACATTTTTCAGTGGTGGTGGAAGCATTTAAGCTGGAATTTCTTAAATCAGGGGCACAATTCCATGGGTAAAAATTGAACTCTACTCATGACATTTCTCTYCTTATTACACTTTAAAGTATAAAACCGTGCAGGTTTTTACTTCCATTAAAAACAAATCACCAGATTTAGCATTTTGTTACTTTGAAGTCCATCCTTTATTTTTCCCCAAAGGGCTTTAAATTTCAGACATGGTTAGCCTTAAAAAGATATTAAAAATGTTGGTTTTGAGATCTTACAAAGGATATGGCATCAGTAAAATTCCGGATGGAATGACTTTCTCGGGGGCAGCAGTTACAGAACAGCAAAATACCTCCACTTTTCTTCCACCCCCACATTTCCCTTCAGTTTCCAGTATATTTGATCTGCTGTCTGTTCTTTCTACCTCCTGTATAAAATTTAATGCTGAACTTCTAGGCAAGCTTTTCTTAGTACTAGTTTCTACTGAGACTAGATTCAGAGGGTTTGCAGCAGCAGTGCGATGCAACAACATCTGTCGCTGCTCTTTTGCAAATGTAACCATAATTAGTATATTACAGCAATGCTCTTAAAATGCTGAAAACCAAGACAAACACTCATGCATCAAAGTATGATTTGTAATGGATTAGAGCTCTGAAGTCACTTCAGAGAGGCAGACGTGAAAATTTGAAAGCTACTTTGCCTGAATCATGGTTGATAGCTGTAGGAAAGGCTATGGAGAAAGTCTCCTCAGAGCAGCCAACAGTTTTGTTGTTAAATCTCCATGTCAGATGGAAGGCTGCAGCATTCCACTGTGGGAGATGTGCAAGGGAGAAACAGGAGCAAAGAGTACCCGAGGGGAAGCTTACAGACTTTTTGGCAACTTTGTCAGTCTGAGCAGACGCCCTGGAGTCTGCAGAAAAGGTACCTGTCATTGTAGGGATGTCCACTCAGGAGTCTGGCATCTCCAGTGCTACTCTCCTATGCCCTCCCTGATGGTATAGTGTTGTTCTCCTTCTTTCTATATGTTAAGGGGACACAGGAACAGGGCTGAAGACTGTGGCTGTTAGTGACCTTGCTTGCATTACCCTCCATCTTCAGAGAAGAGAATAATCCAGCAGTCAGGTTTTCTCATAGGTTATCCTGGCTTAGCCCCAACCATCTTGCTTCTGCTGAAAGTGTGAATATGACTGTGGAAATGGCCAACCAAAAGGCAACTAGAATACTTGCGCTTGTGAGCCAAGGCATGTCCTCCTACATGGCCTGGAAAGTCTCTAGCACCGTCAATGACATGATCATAAAGCCAGTGAGAGGAGACAGGAACCACTGTGCCCCTCTGCAGCATTTCACAGTGGTCAGCTCCAAGCAAAGCCCTGCCTTACACAGACCTAAATGCCTGTGCCCATTGGAAGACAACTTGGTAGGAAACTTAACTGGAAAATTCTTACTACCACCTTTCTTTCCATTTGCTTTCTACTGACAGCCCTTAAATCTTTGGGAGAAGCAGGAAACTTTCTCTAAAATGGCCTACTCTGAGACATCTAAAACTCTCTGTCTCAGTATTTACAGTAATCATTTTCTATATAGTATCTCTAAAAAAGAATACAAATGGTCTGTGATTACACCAACACTCGGGAAGAAGCATTTATATGTGGATGTAATGTCTTTTTCTTTTAAGATGAAGTAAGGTATGAAAGAGGTATACCATTTTAAATTCCCCCAGGCAACATTTTAGAAGGGAAAAACTTTGGCTATTGCCAATTCTCAGTCCTGAGCTGTCTTTACTGACTTACAGTGTATTAATATATTTTTGTTCTTTCAAAAATAAAATTTTCCATAAGCTGAAACTAACCCCAAATTCAGACAGCACACTCTCTGCTGCTCAGACTTGCCAAAACAAATTTATTTTACGAACCAGACTCAGAAGTCATGTGCAATCTTCTTTATTGGAAATTTCCTTTCTCTTGTTAGCCTTCTTCTCAGTAAAGACATAAAATATACGCCTCTCAGTCTTTGCATTGTTTGACATGCACAAGGTAACACTTTTAGAACTTTCCCTTTGGTATAGACAGTCTTTTAAAGTCTGGACTGTTCTGTGACATAGGTTTAAGCTTAAGTCAAAAGTAAATACGCCAATAAATATGCCTCACCTGATGCTCCAAAGATTTTTTGGGGTAGCATGGTCTTCCGTGTGGTGTTTCTCTTGCTTGAATTCTTGTTCCAAGATGTCAGAGGTCCCAAGGACCCATGTGAATATGATGCTTTAAGTTCTGCAAACTCATTGTGTTACTAAATACGGGTTAGACTTTAAGTCAGTAAGTGCTGAAGGAAGACTCAACTTAAAACTGTGCAGAAGTAATTTAGCAAAGAAGGCTAACATTATTCAGATTGCATTTTGTCCAGAGGCCCTTTATGGCCTCCACAGAAGGCACCTTGGCATTATCGCCACTGTTTTTCTCTTACTTGGACATCTGCAATTCACCTCTTAGGAATGCTCAAGACACTTTTTTGTAAGTACAGGAAGTAGAAAGGTTGGATGAGCTGCCAGTGTGCTCACATCTTTACCTACTCTGTTGACAAATATCTTGATGTGTCCTTGAGCTGCACTGTCCTTTTGAATCCATCCGCCATGATTGTGCAATGAGATTTTCATGCTTAATTAAGGGTTTGAGGTACTAAGTGATGCAGAAGATGGGGAGGGTAAGGAAGCTGAATACCATGGAATATACAAGAGGCTGAACAATAGGCAGGAGGTGGAAAGCAGGTGTTTGAGATACAAGAGTGCAGATAGAGACTATGGGGAGGAGTTCAAAACCTGAGAGATTTGCACTTGGAAGGGAAGCTAAAGAGACCGACTGGGAAGCAGTAAGGGGAAAAGTGTCCAGTGCTAGGGGAAAGCTGGATGTGGATAGAGTTTTGCGTGGAGGTTTGGAAAGAGCTGTCTCTCTATGAGCACCCTAAGCAGACAAAGCCCTGGGGAAGCCAAAGGCTGCTGTTGTGTGCCAGCAGAATTCATACTCATTAAAGGACAATGTGGAGCCATCCCATCACAGCTAAAGTGCATCTCTTGGAGAACTATTATGGTGAGCAAAATTTTCTCACTTCCACCAAGCTGATGATTCACAAGAAGGCAGAGCTATAGATCTGCTTTCCCCAGGCCTATTTTGGGTGTCCTGCATTGCAAGGAGAGAGAGAAGGGGAGAATAGTAGCATCTTGGTATTCTTGCTTTCTGTCCACCGTTTTCTTACTTAAGCAGTTTGTCATGTAGACGGAGTGGTTCCTTCTGAAAAACATTCTCTAAACTGTGTATTCTGGAGGCTAAGAACAAAAAATACCTGCTACCGAGTGAAAAATGTAAGGCTGTGCCCTTTAAGAAAGAAAGAGCTATGAGCAATTTTCTTCAAGAGAATTGACTTTTGAATGATGCCAAAGGTAATGGGGGGATCTTCCAAAAAAAGTCATAAGAGTCTCCTTGACAGTAAGAATAAATGCAATTATTATTATGAAGAATTGCACTGGGATCCAGCTGCAATTGTTTAGGGAGATGGCAGTGAGTCAGTCTCAAGGAAACCAATTTGAATGAAGTTAAGCTTTTATAGTGACACACTGCTCCTTATCATTCTGTCAAGGAAATTACAGGCCCGTTTAGTTTCTTTTCTTCTTAAAAAACCCACAAAACACTGAGGTTATGATTGTGTTGGTTGGGTGATTATCTAAGAAACAACAGTTAAGATTCCTCTTTCCCTCTAGGACGCAATAAGTGTAGAAATAGTCCGTGGAACTTTATAAGATAGTTATAAAAAAAAAAAAAAAAAAAAAAGACAGTGCTAACATGCTTTAATTGTGTCCATTCTGGACAGAGTCTCAGCAGGCTTAGATATGCCCTCAAAATAGCTGCTCTGGGAGGCTTATAATACAATGGCTTATCTCAAGCTTTTGCTCATGTAACTCTCCCACCTGACTGAAGCTTAAAAATGGCAATGCTAATCTTTTTTGACACTATATTCTCAAATACCATTATCCCCTATCTGGAGCGAGTAACATTTTAGATTGCTGACAATGCTCCCCATCAGATAGCATGAACTGGCTAACAAGAAAGTGCAAAACCTTCTGATTCACAATCGCCGTTTCAGGAAGCATGAGGGAATGTTTCTGATAAATTACAGTCCTTAAATACCTTGTGGATAAACACCTTATGATACACTGATGCAAGAGAGTTGATAATTGACCAAATTAAAAGACAGCTGGTAAATTCAGATCATATTTCCTTTTTTTTTTTTTTCTGTATTTTCACACTTTTTCAGAAAAGAAGACGGGGCTTCCTAACCTTCAGCTTACAAATAAAAAATACAGATACAGCAAAGTGGTAGATTTAACCTCCAACTAAGTGCGTGTTAATTGCAATTCCTGATAGTGAGCCGCATTAAATTGTTCTTGACAGAATTTAATAGGAATTTTAGACATTGTACATTGATAAATAAGTACTACCTTTGTTATTTTAAGTGCAGTGGTTTTCCTTAGTTAAGAAAACCTGGCTCTCTCACTTGATTTATATGATGCTATGTTAAAAAAAGGTAGTAATGATATGTGTGTTATTCATGTACTTGGAAGTCTCAAAGGATTTTAAATATATCTTGACACGTATGCTCATAAATTGTGTCTAAGGTAGACATTTTGGCAAACTGGATATGGAATTAATGTTCCTGAGACTTCCAAACACCATTGATCAAAAATACTTTCAAAATTATCCAGAACTCTGAACCAATTTCTTTTGAACCTGCCTGTGTGGTCAGTGCACCATCTATCAAATTGTCTGCAGTTTAGAGACATAGTTCATGAGCTCAGACTGCATTTCAGTGTAAATTCTTCCCATCGTGAAAATTTGATTTCATCAGTTTAAAACAGAACAGTTAAGCACAAGTCTCTAATGAAGCAACATAAAGAGTGAAACATGAGTGAGTACAGAGCTAAATGTTCYAAATGTGCTTGTGTTTATGAGTTTTTCAGTGATGAACTGTTTGCACTCAATCCAACATGTGAAATGCTAAGGCTTTTGAAAACAGTGTGTTTATTTTGAACAGCCAGCTACAAATTTTCTGCAGGGTGGCTATAGAAGGATGCTCCTGAGAAGAGCTGGAGTAGCAGGATCAAACACAGCCGAGGATGAGAAGTGGATTCTGGTTTTGCTCCACTCTCTATCTGTGGGCTTAACTCAGCCCTCTGGACCTTTCCCTACAAATGTCCCATGCCTGTTTATATTATAGACAGTTTTGGGCACCAAGAGTAATTTTTCCTTACTGTCTGTCTGTGTAGTGCTGACAGCAGGCTGAAGCCTTCAGGTAACAGTGTCATCATACCAGTAAGTGTTGCTGCATTCTGGTCTATACAGCTAGCCCAAGCTGAGGGCCGTGAAGGTTATTTTCATTAGGAAAAACAGATGGCAATCTAATATTCTTTGACAAAAAGCATTATTCTGGATGCACTGTTAACAAAACCGGAGACTGTTTCCTTGCAGGTAATTCCAAGTCCTTTGCAGGCTGGTCCCCTCACAGATTGCTTCCTTGACTTCCTCCAAGTGTGCTGCAAGTGCTTTGTTTACCTACTGCCTTTTTGGTGTTTTTTGCAGCTGGGTATTTCTCACAAACTCTTGGAGACCACAGTGTGACTGTTCCTGGCTGTTTGCTTGTRCACAAGCATGAGTTTGCTCGTGCATGTTGTAGGTATGTCTCTTTGTGAGACTGTGCTACAAATTGGGTCTACAAACTGACCCTTTTTAAAGAAATGTCCCAGCGAGAAAAATCCCTCCAAAATATTGCAGCCAAAGTTCCTGTGCCATCAAACCCATCAGTCACCTGTAAGCCCATCAAACAGTGCCTGCATCCTATGGCTTCTACAGTTTCAGGGCTTGTTAAACAGAGGTATTTAACTGCTCCCTCATTTGGCCTAAATTCTCAGAATTTTGTGACAGCTGGTCTGTCAAAGACTATTTCTGAGATCCCCACAGCTTTCTACACAGCACTCACCCTGGCTTCCCTCTCTTGCCAGTGTGTCCTGGTTCACGCTTCCTTAATAGAAATAAATAAGTAGTTTAGAGAAGACAGAGATTTAATTATTTACAATTTGATTTGCTTCTTTTTGTCTACCAGGTATTTTACCTCCCACTGGTCTGATCCACACCTCATTTTGTCTAATGCATGTAACCAGACGGACTGCTTTTGAATCTTACTACGTGATCAGATTGTTGGTGCAGAGGCGAGAGTGGGATTTCTGATCCACAGAATCTTATAAATCTGATGAAACGCTTTGAATTCAAAGTTTAAAAGGCTCAAGGGGCATCTTGAGCATTAGCGTACCTGTGTTTCAGAGTTTCTTTCAGGGAGCACACATGCTTCCACTTACAGTGTGAGGATAGTGTTAATATATGAACAGAAAGGACTTGGAGTAGAATTTGATTTACTGCATGGAAGTAAATTGTTTGAGGAAAGCTTGTTACCTTACCTGAAAGGAGCTCCTGGCAGTGCTAAAGTCTGTATAACATGCTCTCTGTGACTTGTGTGTAAAGACCCCATGTAAGCCAAGAATGTCACAGAAAACTGTGTCCAAAATGTTTGTAGAGCTGACTCTTCCAGTGAGCCGCCATTTTCTTTTTGTAAGAAGAGACTTCTCCCTCTCTCTGGGTTTCCTAGAAAATACCTTTTTAAACTGAGTCATGTTTCTTTATGTTCACTTTCCTATTGACAGCCCGTTTGCTTTCTCATCAGAGAGCAGTAGTGAAAACAGCAACTTCTGCTCAAAGGTCTTAGTGAGCTCCATGGTATTACCTGGCTACAAAAGAATAGGCTGACCATGACAGGCCTAAGCATCAAATACTTGCCCCACATGCCTCCCAATGGGTTCTTTCCCCAGAGTAAAATCCTGTCCCTTTAAATTGCTTGCTCTGATATGTCTTTCCCTTGTTTTGGCCGTTGTCCGCTATTAAGATCCAACATGATATAACAAATGGAGTGTCCTCCATTCCTAAACATGAATAGGCATACTTCAATGTTCCCTAGAATAAGGTTTCTATGCTTCACAATGAATTGACTGCTGCCATTTGTTCAATTTAGCTTCTTCCTGAAGCTTCATTTCCTTCTTTCCAATTTCCTGAGTAGAAGAGAAGCTTCCACTGAAGACACATGGTGCTCTCTCTGGCCAGCCTGAGATATATAACAGTGTTGGCCATGAAGCAGAGAAATTTTGTAACAATAACTTCTATCTGGTCTGTTTCCCTAATTTTTGCATTATTGCCAATTTTCCCTTTCTCTCTCTCTTTTTTTTTTGCTAGTTGAGTTTCATTGTTTCCCTGTTAGCTCAGAAATGCCATGAGCCAAATTGGAATCTCTTTGCTTCAGACATGACAGGGACAGAGCAATCTATCAGGCTCACAGAAGGGGGCTTCCTTGCTACAGTGGGTCCTTCGGCTGCTGAGGGTCTCTAGACTGAAAAATTGGAGCACCATGGCAATGTTTTCCATGTTGTGAGGTATCTTGGACCTCTCTTCTTTGATTTAAGAGGCAAGTCAGAGTTCAGATGAGCATCCCTATGTTATTTATTACCACTTTCTTTGCCTTGGAAGTCTTTCTCTGAACCTTACCCATGTCTCTCTTTCTCTTACCCATGGAAGATGAGATAGCACAAGTCTCCTTGGGCTGTCTTCCTGTTACGTAGGGTCTTCTCTCTTGCTTTCCATCCAGCTCGAACCTTTCTTTGGCTAGCTCACATTGGTGGCAGATTTCCAACAGATTTAGATGAATCTGTGTCTTTATGGTGGGTGTGCAGTGTGTCACTTTCATAGCTGGATACTTGAGGTGATTCTGTTTATCATCCTGGCCAGATTGCTGCAGTTCGATTTTATTAGTGAATTCGAACTGAAAAAGATGTTAGTTGGTCTCCCCTTTTTATGGGAAACTTTCTGATCCATGATACCCAGCTGCTGGTCATTATGTTGATCCATTACTGGGTGCAACCTGGAAGTCCGTAAAGAGCTGAGTGCCAGAATCTATGAGGGAAGAGCAGGGGAAGAAGAATCATTTTATGGTTTCTTTTTTATACTTTTTCCCTAAGCATCTAATACTGGCCATTGTTAGAGACAGGATACTGTGTTAGATGAATCTTTAGTTTGTCTTAGCACAGCTGTTCTTATGTTCTTTTTATGTGCCAGTCCAAACTGCATTTGTTTTAGTAGAGCTTTTCAGTCTACTCAGACACACGCTTCTTCCTGACCCAAAAGACCTTTTTCTCTAACTGCTGGTCATATGTCTGTCTTTTCTGGGAAGCTATAAGATTTTGACTCAGTTCCTTTCTAGAAGGCTCCAACTATAGCTTCAATCTTGTTTTAATTATTTTTTGGCCATTGTTGAGTTTTGTGAATACCTCCATTATTTGTTCCAGTTTGATTGCAGAGATATCAGCTCATCCTTTCTCTCCTGGGAAACTTGATTCCTCTGCTGACATTAGTGGTTGCTTGCCACGTAGTCAATATTTCTGGTGTGCAGGATTGTTTTCTTTGGAAGGAGAAATTGATGACAGGTATTTCTTGAAGTGCAATCATGTTTGCCTTTGAAAAATATTCTGAGAGACCTGCAGCAATCAACCAGGAGTCAGTGCCCTTGCTCACAATGCCAAGTTTCTTCTCCAGTAATTCTACCCCTTTTTGGTGTTTTCATTCTATAGGTGTTTTTCCCGTTGTTTTCTACCTGCCACTAATTCCTCTGTCACCTGTGCAGACACATACAGCCCTACCAAGCCATGAGCAGTGTTTACTGCTGTATTCAGTTCCCAGCAAAAACACCAAAGACAACATAACTGATAGATCAGCCTTGTCATGYAGATTAGTGATGTGGACTGTAACCTCTGTTGTTTCGCCAATTGTTAAACAAGAGACTATTTCCCCATTTATCCTGAATAAAAGACTGCTATCAGGTCCATTGGCTTCAGAGAGGTTTAGGAATGTTCATGTTTCAAAGACACTACCCTTTGATGCCACGCATCTTGCAGCAGAATAACAGGAGAGACTTGGGCTCTGTCCCAAGTCTTTATCCAGGCCTACTGCGTGACTGATAGTGTCTTACTCTTAATGTGCCTTATTTTCCCATTTTGAGGTACTGAGATGACAGTATTAAATTATTCATTAATCATAAAGCTATAGATATTGGTGTTCATGAAGCATATTTGGGTCCTTCACTATAGTCAGTCTAGAAATGCAAAACTAAATTAAATAGAATATTTTGTGGATTACAAGCAGATATACATCACGTTTCTCTCATTTTTGTTGGACTGGAGGGGACAGTCTTAGACTTTCGAGGTGGCCTCCACGTTCTGAGCCTACAAGTCTTTCCCCACTGAATTTGTGGGAAATCAGAGTTCTGCAGTGCTGTTTAATCTGGAAGGAGTATTCCAAAGAGTCAGATTTGAGGGAATGACCTTTGCACGTCTTTCTCCCTCTGCATTTAAAGGTTTTACTCTGTTCTAGGTACATCAGATAATTATGTAACTATCAAAGAGGGGTTAAAAACAATTAGCTAGACAACCAGTGAACAACAATGTAGTTAAATATGAAGTTGGAAGAGAATAGAAATTTGGAGTAATATCTTTACTTTTGTGAAAATGTGAGTGTATGTTTGGGAGGTGGGAAGACCAGGAAGTTGTTCCCTTGGTAGTGTTTTCTCATATATCAAYATGAATAAAAAGAAACTAATTTATGGATATTTTTCTAATAGAAACAGGAATTCTATTGAACTTATCACCCCTGTGCTGACCTGAGGGTTTGGACTGCTGAATGCTAGCCCTTTGTACTGAGACATTTTGCCGAAAGAAAGGATGCAACTTCCCAGCTGGGCAACGCTTATTTTGGTCACATAGCCAAAGACTTGCTGCTGACCCATTCATCTGTTGGCTCCAGTCTACACACTTCTCTCTGTGCTAGCTCCCAGGGTCAGCCTGACCTTGACTGTGGTGGGAACCCAACTCCCAGCCATCCCTGCCATGGCCCCCAATAGGTCTTTTGTCAGTAGAGCAGATATTTTTTTCTGCTTTAACCTGGCAGGTCCTTCTCTTGATGATTCACTTCTCGTGACCCTTCCTCTCTGCTCACAAGGTCTAACTAGACATTTCTTGCTCAGCTTTGTGTTTTGTTTCTGCCTCCTGCCTGCCAATGCAAAGGAGAAACCTGACAAACTGCTGCTCTGAGATACTACAAAGCTCTAGCTACTCTGGCTTCTTCTCCCCACTTTCAGCTGTGGAAAACCATGTTTAACAGCCCCAGATGAATGGTGGAAGATGATGTTTTGTGTCCAGCTCACTGATAGCTCTGGTTTCATCCTTAATACCCTGCTCAAATCTTTATACTTCTCCTTCAACTCTTTTCCACTGTCCTGTGAATGTTTCAGATCTCCTTCCATCTCTTTTTTAGTATTTTGGGCTTTATGTCTTTTCCCTTTGTCTGGGATATTCTGTTCCACTGAACTGTAAACCCCTTTTTTTGCCTTCACAATCCTCCTTTGCTTCTTCAAATCCACAAGCACTCACTCCCCCATCTGTTTTGGGGATGGGTCTAAAATATCTTTCTTTCTCTCCCAGAATTATCTTCAGAAGGAAATTGGCTCTGGTCTGACACTGACCTCTTCCCAAAGGGCCAGGACATGTTTGAATTTCAGTCCATTTTTTTCTTTCAGTGATGTTTCTCATGGTAACATCTCCCAAAATACAGACAAGTTTTTCTAATCTGTCTTTCCTAATTGTTCTCAGATATAAATTATGTGTCTTAAAACTCACAAGTTATTAGTAATTGAAGGAACTTTTGGCATGTAAAAAATGGTGTTTAAATGCTGAGAGAAATCTGGCAGAACATTACTACCCCACCTTTCCAAATGTTGCAAGATATTCTTGGCTTGTTGTGTATTATATAACAGAGCCTTTAAACATGGATTATCTTCAGAAAGAAAGGGATTATTGTCAAACTGCGGTGATAAATTAACTGAAGCTGATGAGATGGATTTGCAGCTAGAGTTGATCAAGAGAAGTGAGAAGTACCCAGCCTGTTTTGGGAACAACAATGTTCTTAAAGATAAGTAAATAATACATGTGATCCCACATTTATTATTCTCTTGGAATGATTTTTCTGACTTCAGAATAAACAGAAACTTTGTTTACATTTTGGTGTGTCTGCTTTTCATAGGGCTAACTAAGGACTTCTGCTTTTTCCTGTAAGTATAGCAAAGCAATTGGCCAAAACTGGGGCCATGAGAAGAAAAAAATTCTTCTGTTTTCTGTTGGAAGTCCTGCCACACATGCAATTTCTGAGCAATGGAGTCGGTGTAAGTCTTGTTTCTTCTAAGACTCTTGCTGGCTTCAGAAGAAACCCTATGGGGGAACAAAGGTAAAGGAGCTGACTTTTTATGCCTTGATTTGCTCTTGTATTTTAAATAGGTGCTGCCTCTGAGCTTTAAGATTTTAGGCTTAAAAAAGAATGAACGTGTCTTGTATGAACCATCTCATGCTCCCTGCAAGGGCATTTGTGCACTCTGCCCTGACTTCAGAAAATTTAAAAATGGGAAATAGCTTACCTAATTTCTTGGATGACTTATCATTAGATGTTCATGATTTATGGGAGAAGTGAAGTTTAACCCTCTTCTTTTGTGAATGATGTACAGGTTAAATGTGAGTGCAGCTGAAATTCCAAATGCCAAAACTCTGATTTCTGCTGGTGAGATTTTGCCCTTTTTTTTATAGCTAACTATAGCAGCAGCTTGCCAACGAATGTGGTGGATTCTCTGTTGCTTATAGTCTTTAAATCAGACTGAATGTCTTTCCGAGAAAGATGCCCTGAGTCAACCGCAACTTATTGGAACTGATTTAGGAATTGCTGGGCAGCATCTGCTAGACTATGCAGATGTCACTGTAGGTGACTGCAAAGTTTCCATATGATCTTAAAATCTACAAATAAATGGCTGATCTTTCAAATGCTGGGGTCTTAAAAAAAATTTGCTTTTTTTGTCAGAGCGGTTTTAAGATCTTTGATGTGCTAATGATCAGAGTACCTGGTTAGATGATAAATCTCAGATGAAAGAGCTAGATGGTGAGTTAATACTTCTTCCTCACCTCTGCCTAGGAGCTATGGCACTTCTTAATAACTTCCTTATTAAACAGTATGTGTATTCATGGGATTGGGCATGATTTTAATTACAGCTCAGTAGGAAGCTGTTTTCCCATTTTTTGAAAGCTCTCTTGATTTTTCAAAATGGCCTTATGGTTCATGGAGCAAGAAATTATACAATCTCTTCACCTCGTTCTAGCCAACAGCCCAGGCTTTAGGGCTCCGGGTTTATAATGTCATGTCCTCRCTCTGGGTCAGACAGAGCAGGAGACTGATATTTTGTCTCCCAGATCTTGCTGAATGAATTGGGCCTGGGGCTGAGGTCTGTTCTCCAGTGAAAGTCCATCTCATTCTAGTTTTGAATAGAAACTCTATCCTGGAAATGGAAACCTTTCCTGGTGAAACTGGTCAATACTTTCTGGTGAAAATATCACTTTTGAAAATTTGATATTTCTTGGCAAACCCCACCACCACCACCCACACACAGACACAAAGTGAAATATTTTGTCAGAAAATTCCTGGCCAGGTCTATTAGTAATGGCCATGGAAAACACCACACTATCAGATAGGTCGTGCTGTGATGCTTTTAGTATCTCAGATGCTTTGCAGGCCACAAAAGATAATAAATCATAACAATTGTGAAGGCCAAGAAGAAAACGCTATCCAATAGAATAGAAATTGCGTCTTCTTCTGTTTTAAGTGTTTAGACATTTTTAATGAATATGTTTATATACTTTTAAATCAGAATTGTTCTGTCAATGCTAATGTATACATAGGAAGAAAAAAAAAGAATAAAAATTTTTCTTCTCAAGGTCAGATTTATTAAGTGTAAACAAATCTCCTTACCAGTCTGTCTGAAGCCGGCAGTGCTAAATTTTAACTTTGGAGAAAGTATTTAACATAATGTGTGTAAATATTATGTTAAAGGTTTCATGTCCTGTTTTGAACAGTGGCAAAAATTTCCTTTCAGCTTTTAGGTTTTCCACTAATTTCTTTCATATTAAATCAGAGCAGGCTAAAAAAACTGCTGATCAGATCTTTACTGAGCTTTATTGTAATGTAGTTTAAGTGGATGCAGACGGTTGGTTTTCTTTTTCTTTTTTCTTTATTTTTTTCTCCAAGTCTGAAATATTATACAGGAGACTGAAGTTCTTATGGCATTAACACAAGAGTTTCAAAATGGGCCAGAAAATAAATATTGTAAAAATATGTCATCCAAATCAAATATTGTATGAATAAGGGAAACTGGAGAGGTTACAATTGCGGTTCAAGGTTTTACATGCAAGGTACCTCAAAAGTTAACTAAATATGTTTCAGATGGATGTATAAAATGCAGAGGAAATGTGTTAAGTATCTTCTCTCCTTGAGATCTCCAGAATGGCTCAGATAACAACCTTGGAGGTCAAGTTCCCATGTGGTTACCTATGGAGCAAAGGAAATAGGCTCAGATTCCTCTCTCACTTTGACAGCAGCATCTACATGGTGAAAAGGCAGAGGATCTGCTGTGGCCTGACAGTGCAGGAGGTCGATCCAGGAGAACTTATGTTCACCTGCACCCAAAACCATGGGGGTGCCTGAGAATTATGTTATGGTACATGGAGCCTTCTCATATTAAGGTTTCTTTATACAGGGCAAAATCTTTGGCTACTGACTGTTTGCTTATGGTACTTAACTGTATAATTGTCTTAATTATGCTAAATTGCACTGGGTAGTCCCTTAACAATTAYGAGAGAGAGCAACAGTATTAAATGACAAAAATGACATTACTGTAATTGTAGCATTGTCTAGCAGAAGCATGAAAGGCAGTAAATACCAGAGTTAGGATTTTGACAGCTTCTCTAACTTTCCTCTGCTGTGCATTGCTATAATGGCGTATAATGACAGGATAGCAATAGGACTCCATGAGGGTATGATTATGTAGAAAAAAACTGGAGTAGGACTTATCTGGGGTACAAGTTTAAGGTCTGTGAGAAGCTTAACTCAGGTGTTTCTGAAATTTTGGTGCAACTGTGAAGCCCTAGCCTTAGCCCTGCACTGGCTTAGCCACCTCTCACTTAATACTCCCCTGATTCAGAAAGGCTGTGAGCAGATATGGTTGTCATGTGCTGATTTTCTAAAGGCAGCCTGTGCTGTGTTAGTTAGCATACAGTGAAGGATAACCTTCAGCAAACATCTCTCTTTGGCCATGAGCTGTGCAGGAAGGTTGTGGCTTCTCTTTGCTCAGCACAGGTATACTGCTAGGAACTGCTCTTATCTGTGCACATCCTGATAGCTGCAGAAGACATTAGCAAAGAGTGCAATCCTAATACTGTTGATTACATAGAAAGTCTTTACGTATGGAACAACTCCACTAAAGTGCATATTTATAAGTATTCATGACATTGGGCAAACAATTTTCATTTGGTGGTTTACATGAAAGAGCTGATGTTGGCTATGGGAACATTAACTGAAGGATTTTCAGACATTTTTATGAGGAAAGCTGTTACTCTCACAGAGCTGACTTGAATTCAGCAATCCAGGACAGTCTGCACAAACAGATTGCTTGTAGGGTGCAGTTCTGGTCGGCTCTTCCACTATATTGTTTTTACTTGGAAGCCAGGGTGAAAAAGCCTTAGGTTGAGAATCTCGGCAATGAAAACCAAGGAAGACCTTTGTCCAGTAATTCTGGGGACTCAGATCTGGGAGATGTTTGCAAGTATCTAGTTCATGTCTCTGCTAGGATCTTTCTATCAGCTCAGGTACTGTAGACTGCCCGCAAGTTTCTGTTTTCCCTCCCCACCAGTTTTGTTCTCCCTCTGTCACGGGTGACGGAGCTGCCTACGAGAACTTCCCGTTGGGTTCCCTGCATAAGTGGGTGCTCTTGCTCTCAGGAAAGGTGCAGTTCTTCCTCCTTTCCCAGAAAAGCCAACCCACAGTAACTTCTGCTACAGTAACTCAATATGGCAAAGAGGTAGCTTCTTTCCCTGTTGCATAGCCACATAGAAAATAACGCATTTGTACAGCAAGCTGTGAACTACCAAATTAGGCTGTTCTGCCATCTGCTATTTTCCAGAGCACTTATCTGAAGCCCGTGTTGTTTCAGCCTCTACTACCAGCAACAAAAGAGTGAAGACGTAGCCCAGAGGAGCAGTCAGGCATGAGCACACGCTTCGGGGAGCCCTAGAAAGACGTAGAACAAAGTGCTAGCTTTTGTGCATGAAGGCCAAAAAAGGTGTAAATGGATTGTTTAAATATTTGACCAGCTTCACTGTGAAATAACAACACGAACAGAAACAAGCTTCTTCTGATTGAGTTTTCATGCTACCGTTCTTTAAGGGGTCATATAGGATCCTTTGAAACTAGCTAGCTTATTACAGGTCCATTTTTAATATGAGGTTATGTGTATTATATAGCATGGCCACATCAATGGCCCATCTTAAATATTAGTGAAGCATTTATGATTGCTGTCTTAAAGCATTGCTAAATCCCAGAGCTAGGCCCTTAAGCCAAGTTACTCTATTGACAGTCTCTGAAAGTGAAACCATTTGTTCAGAAGCACAAAGGATGGAATAAGCCTYCTTATAAAGAGGAATATTTTTTCTTTTAACCTTATATGGAAAAGTCAGTGTATTCCCCTTTTCACATTCTGAGGCAACCTATAAATTAGTATTTACACTAATTACTAATTATTTAGTAATTAATATTAGTATTTAGTATTTACACTAATTACTGATTTATTAGGTATTAGTAAGAATAGCTCAGTGTATGGGATTTGCTAAAAATTCCTCTTGAATTCTAGTTTTGGTTTCCTTTTGGTGACATCAGCATTCATATTCTCAAGTAAACAAGCTGATCAAACTCTGTTTAGTCAGAAGAATTTAACACTCCTGAAAAGTTTAATCATTCCTAGAATCTTTTGGATTTCCTTCCAAATTGTATTTACATTTTTTAATAGAGTGACTGTATCCAGAAGAAAAGAGCTCCCATTTATCAACTGACTACCTGCTGTTTGAGTAGCGGCAAGGGCAAATTATAAAAAAACAGAGAAAAATTGCTCAAAAGGTGGAGAAAGACAGATTTCCTTAAGAAGACAGGCCTTGCTGCATTTGAAGTCCAATTCTGTAGAATATATAGCTAAAGTTCAACATGATGGGGTTTGAATTTGGCTTTGTTTTATAAAYAAAAGCCTATATTCAATGGATGGACCTTGCTTTCATTTCAAATTCAGATCCAGACTTCCTCCGGAATTTGGGGAATTGTGCTCCCTGGGTTATGGACAATGACCTGAAAAAAGAGGGAGCTGTATAAAGAACTCTGGTATCTGAGATTTTGGGTTGAGGAAATCTCTGTGACTTAAATATCCCTACATATTCAATCCCTCCAACAGCTGACTAACTAAACTCCCCCTCCTACAAAGACTTATGGAAATGTATAGAAAAATGCATGCTGTGTTTGCATCCGGGTGTTATTTTTTTTAAAAATGAGTCTCAGTCTGTCCTCCTGAAAACATATTTTGTAGAGCTTCTGAAAACACTCAAGTGAACCTTTGCAGTTAAAGAAGTGCTGTTTCACCCAAAATGATCTGTGCAAAAACCTGAGATTTTTTCTTGTGAATAAAATATTGTACTGCAAATATTTGCTCTGCTTTAATATGGCATTGTTCGTGCTCTGAATCTGCTGACGTTTCGGAGGGAAAGATAAGTTTCAAGCTGTGAGAGTGCAGCTCATTTCAAGCCAGAGAACTCTCTGGTCCCACCACTGCTTACCTTCCACACACATTTGGTGTGCCCATCAGTTGTACACTTAAAAATTGCTTTTATCAAAAATAGCAAGAACTTACCATTTGAAAGAGCGATTTGCATTAAGGAATGAATTCCCACAGTACATTATTGGTATGGTTGGCGATGGAGTATGGAAAAGAAGTCTTGCTGAGTTCCCAAGCAGATCTATTTTATGTGGTTCCATGCTTCATTTCTGCACAGTTTCATCTACTTGTGTTCCCCATTTTTGGTATCTGCTGCAGACCATGGTTCTCTCTGGGATCCCGGCAGTTTGAGAAGAAGAAATGTGGTTAGCTTCGACACCTGGGGCAGTCAGTGCTGAGGCGGTTGTGATGGGCACTCCGCTTTTTCCTCTGCAAGACACAACTTCCAGCTGGGAGAGAGCAGAGCTGTGCAGTCTGCACTCTCTCTTCGCCTACTGCTCTCAAACCTTCATCGTAAAGGGCTCATAGGTTGTTTGTTTGCAAGAGACAGACATCTCCTGTGAGAGAACGGGCTGGATTCAAATCTCACACCCATGCAAATCTGGATTAATGGCTCCCTTCCTGGGAGTTACTCTAGCAATAAACCAGGAGTTGGCTACTGTGTTCTTCACAATCATCATTTTAAATCCAGCCCATACTTGTATGTGCTCTGCAGTAAATTAAGAGAAAGAAACATCTGRCAAACAACACAGTTACCAAATAGATGTTGCCTGTTGGCCCTTATTTCACACTCAGGTTATTTAAAACAAACATTTTGGTGCTATTGAGATCTTGACATGTTTGTGTTTAGCCTGTTGGGTCAGCTGAAATTGCCTGTGCTCACAGTGATCCCTGATGAGAGATGCTTTGAGTCACAGATTATTTAGACTGTTCTCAGTATGGGGTACAACTCGAAGTTCCTGAGCAGCGTGACTCTCATAACAATGATATAACCCAACAGCAGGTCCTCTGACCTGCCAACACGGCCGTCGCTCCCAGGGAATTTGCGTAGCTAAACAAAATATTTGTGAACCAGTGGAAAAACAGGAGTCACCCACAATGAATCTGTCTTCAAGGGCTGACAGCACTCTGAGGCCTGTTATGACTTCCTGATGTATTGTACCTGGCTTTTGTGCGGAGATGGTATGTATATGGTTTCTTTTCCTCAGTTGGAGATGAACACATACACGGTTTGCTTTGACACCTTTTGTTTTATTGCTACATTTTAAAGGGAGGACAGAGTCAGCCTCTCTGTTCAGATGTTAATCACACAGTGACAAACTAGGCAGTAGAGTCTGCAGAAGAAACTCACAGCTAGTGTAAATTTGCATTTTTTACATACCAAGTCAACAACACGTGTATAGGGAAATGGGAGGGAGAAGAAAGGGGCTGATACTCTCCAAAGTCAGAAGATGAGAGACTTCACCAGGAATAAGTATATGTGCATGCTCCAACCTACCTTAGACTTTCCCCTTTTTGCTGAACCCATTTCTCCCTCCATCTCTCCTTTTTCC
Source organism: Apteryx rowi (assembly GCF_003343035.1). NCBI lineage: Eukaryota > Metazoa > Chordata > Aves > Apterygiformes > Apterygidae > Apteryx > Apteryx rowi. The sequence goes on along the minus strand of NW_020448530.1, from coordinate 1,461,415 downwards.
CTCATCCAGCATAAAACCTTCCCAGAAATTCCAGCTTCCCCAAACAGGACCGTTCTCCCCTCCAGCACAATGTAAAAAAGTCACTCTTCCTTCCCCTCAYGCTCTGAGACCAGTTTGTCCGTGGTGATACCCCTTTTAACCAGTAACTCAAGTTTCTCTCATTTCCTTCTTTGCTCAGAAAGAAACCTCCTGTTTCCTTGTTCCTTATTCCCAACTTCTCTTTGAAGGACTACTACTTTCGGTGGCTTTCCAGTACGACAGGCACCCATGATCAGGTAGGGAAACCTTGGTCCAGCAGGAATCCACATTATGCAAGGCATTTAAATGAGGCAGAGCTAGCACTAATCCATATGAGCAAGGCAGCTGAAATGTACTGTAGAAGATATATATTTTTCCAGGCGTGATTTACTTATCACATGTACTATGCAACATTGTCTCAAGACAACCTACCTTTTCCTTCATCCCTTTCCTTTGAATGATGCTTTGGAAACTGCCAAACCCACCCCCTAAGGTGGACTGTGCACATTAATTTCTGGCTTTATAACATATGCTCATCTGACACCTGTTTCCATCTCATTTATTGTCCTGTGCTGGTCTGTCTCCTTCCCAACTTGGACCAGAATGCCTGGTTTTCTGGGTGGGGCTAACAACAGTTTAGCAGTTTTTTTTTTTCACTCTGTCGGAAGAATTACTCCACTCAGGAAAGATTAAGCCAGTTTTGGTTGGCCCACAGGAGCCTCAACCCAAAAGAAGCAAAGCAAAGCATTCAGCCTCAGCCAGTGAGGATCACTTAAGTGGAACCATATTCCACCAGAACGCACAAATCTGCTCAAAATGAAACACTTCAGAAAACATATTGATTTTGTCAGCACTTTGTTTTGAGAAAACTGGAGGGATGAAGAATTTTGGTTCTGTTGAAATGTGTGCTGTTTTTAAAATACTGCTATTTTGGTTTTGCGTTCATTTCAGAGAAACTTTTCTTTAGCATTTTAATTATGAGTTGTTTTTTCTAACAAAATCAAATTAAAAATCAGAACAGCATTGGTCTTCTGTGTTGAATTCTGAAGCTTGCAAGTTTAATTTTAAAAGAAATTAAAATATGTATCTTGATCAGCAGCAATCAGAATATTTGTTTCACCAGAGATCTATGCAAAGCCAAAAAGCTTAGGCAATATCCCTACTATCTCCCATCACCTAACTCCATCTGGGGAAAGTAGGATTGCAGGGGATTCAAATAACAAATTAACATGGAATCATTATGAGTAATTTAACTTTTGAAATGAGATATTTCTGCACAAACAATAGTTACGGCTTGAATCCCCTTCTTTCCCACAACTGTCAAACATCCTTGTTTTTATGAGGCCTGCGATAAAATTCAGTTCAAATTCTTGATAACATCTTTTCGATATCAAAGCAAGTAAATGTGGCATAAATTCTGAAAACTGATGATGTACACGCAAAACCCAAACCTGACTGTCAGTAAGACATTGATGCAATAGGTGTTGCTGCTTAGACAGTACAGATAGATATTCTGTCAAAGATCCCCACTCAGTTTTTATTTTATTCAAATATACTCAGGGAATAGTTGTATTTCCTGAACAAATATACTGAAATGCTTTTTTACACCGACTCTGACATCAGCTTTTTGCATTCTYCCTGATTTTCTTCTCAGCTTCCCCTTTTATATAAAGATTTGAAGACTTTTTCAGTTTAAATAGTTCTATCTAAAAATAAAAAATACTGGAGAAAACATTTTTTTATGAAAATCTGTTCATGTTGACAACATTTTGATGGCTTCTAAGCATAAGTAAAGCATGTGATAATTTTTTCAGACTGCACATAGGGAAGATAGGCACAGTCATATCAGTAACACTGGAAAGAAGGTATCCAGTTCTTCTTATGCCATCATAGTAAAATCAGTCCTTAATGATAATATTACAGCAATATAATTCTACTATCCCTAACAGCATGGCATGAGAGTAAAGCACAGAAAAATTTGATTGACTCTGAAAAATGTCTGGTTTCCTTATGGATAAAAAAGTCATTGTTAGAGAAGTCTGACAAGAAGAAGGTAGTTGTGTGTCATCTTGTTAAGTTTGTCTTTATTAATGAGCAATTAAAGTGTAGTCACAAGGATGTAACTGAACATGATCAGGAATGAAAACCTGCCATGCCTCGGAAGGAATTTTGTTTCAATTCATAAAAGGAGCTGGTTGTTTGATTATGAACACACAGAGGATCGGAGTCAAAATCAGATTCACTATGTATTTTAATTCATGAATCATGCTTTTGTCTAAATGAAAGAAAGACAAGTTGTGATTTAATTAGTGGCATAAGAGTTGGACAACCCGATTTCATAAGGGCTAATTGCCTGCCAGGAAATGCTGAGCGCTCTGTCTCACACAGCTTCTACCAGAAATCATTAGTATTTTGCGGGACTGAGCTCAGTGTTTAATAAAACTATTGCAAGAAGATGTCATTAGCTGAATTAGGGAGGTCAAAATGGGGACAGAAGGCCACTGTTCTTGAAATGAGTATGGTGTTCCAGGCTCCGAACATTTCTTCTTGCTCATTAAACTACAACTTGCCTTCTCCACCCAATACTGGCTTCAAGATTAAAATGAATTTATTACGAAGGGAAATAACAAGGGGTAACTCCAAGCAAACAAGGAAGCTGCGCAGAAAGTGGTCAGATTTGGAGAAGGTGGGGCAGAGATGCTTTCAGGAGTGACTATCTCCACGTCGGCACAGCCACCGAAGGAGGCACGCAGGGCAACAGAGGGTGCCATTGTACTAATTGTGCAAGTGTCGGCGGGGATGGTTTTAGTTTGTAAGCTCTGAAATCTAGCAGATAAAAGGCAATCGGATACTGTTATTTATAAATCTCTGAGAAGTGATGTTTGTATGGCAGCCCTGGCAATGCAAGCAGGAGGGCATCTGCATGTTTTCATGGATATATATGTATAAATATAGATTTATTTTGTGTGTTTGTGGGTGGTATAAATATAAAAAACTACACCTCCTAGGGGGACAGTGCTAAGCAACTTCGGCAGACATTCCTTCATAGCTTCATCCTCAGTCTATCAACTAATTTCTTGATCTGGCAATCTATACACTACCAGTTAAGCCCTCCCTCTTCTCCCSTCCACAGTGTTTTGGTATTGGAATATTTCCCTACAAATCTACTCTGGCTCGTGGTCCAGCAGATCAAAGTACTCAGTCATTGACAGCATTTGTTTATAGTTAAAAATGCCATAGCTTCATATCCAGATTTAGCCCTCGTCTCTTAGTGCTGTAGAAAAGGGACATTTTTAGCTACTCAGTGCTCATTCCTAGCTCTCAAGTTATCAGAATTTAAAGTTACAACATTCTTATGAAGAGAGAAGGCTATTTTGGTCAGAATGAAGGCCCATGATGGACCAAAGCTATTAGGGCCCCTTACTTCATTAGCAGGAAGGTAAAAAAAAATAGTCCTAATTAAATATTTTAGCGCTCGCCTAAACATTCCTAAAATAGCAGTTTCTGTAATGGAAGGGGCATAGGCAGAAGGCGCGACGGGACGGTGCAGGGTTTTCATGGCACTCCTTTAGCTGTCTGCCTTACTCTTCCACACCACGTGTTATATGCCCAGCCTAAACCCACGCTGATAAAAGCCTCTTCCCCTACTGCCCTGCACTTCTTATACAAGCGTCACCGCCAGGCATTCAGGAGCTTCACGCAGCAGAAGACACTTGGTGAGGAAAACCGCTGAAGCCCTTTAAATCACTGTAAAGCAGGCCGAGGTCTTAAAAGCTTAACAGCAGAAGCTGGGCCGTGCAAATGTTGGCGTAAAAGCTCCGTTGTACAAACAAGAGCCACGTTCCAAGGGTGCTGCCATCCTGGATTTCATTAAAAGCGACATCCCCCTGTACAACCGCCKAATTATTTAGACTGCGAATCCTCAGGACGGGTAACCTTTATTTTGAGCCTTATGCTGTACTGACCACATTTTTGGCTCTGTAGCAGAGAGAAGTTTAAAGATATTTCTGTTGTGAGTTCACGTGGCGTTAAGACAGAAAGGAAGGTTTAGCAGTCATAGAAGTTGGCTAAATACTTAAAAAAGGTTAGATATTAGTTCTGGCTGTGTCGCACATTTCCTGCCACATAGACACCTAAATACCTTTTAAATTCTGGTCCTCCACCTCTCTGGCTACGTCTAGACTTTCTCTGAGATGGGGACAACTAAGCTCCTAACTTGGGTTCAAGTTTGGACACTGGAAGGCTTTTTCCAAGGAGAAATGTGTGTAGTGGGAACAAAGCCGTGTGCCATGCAAGTTGTTCCTACCATAAAGGGTGAGTTCACTCCTGGTGCCACTGATTACAGCAAAGAGAATGAAACCCACTCCCAGTGTTTCAGTGAAAAACAATATGAATGTCAAAAAATAACTTATACCATGTCTCCTTTTGTACCGACTGATCTGGAAACACTGTCTTCCTTTGAGCTTTGCCTTGAAGGCAAAGAGGATGAGGCCTGTAATAAAAATGTCTCATGAAGAGAAAAGAAGAATTATTCAGGGTGAGAAGGTCCAAATATATGTGAGAAGGACCTCAGACTGGCAGCAGATTGGAAGTAGAGGAGCCTACAGTCCTGTGGTGAGCTTCCCAAAGAAGACTAAAAAGCTTTTAAAGCTGAAAAGGCCAGGTTTTGTTTGAACACAGATTAGACTGATTGATTAACTTCTAAGTAGAGAAAACTTGAAGTGGCTGGGAGGACAGCAAAGAAATAGCAAGGTTTATCCATGGCTCCCTCCTCTGCCCACAGCATCCTTGCATCCGGTCAGGTTGTAGAGATATTTTCTGAGTGGCACCAGGTGTTGGCCAGTCCCTCTGCTCCCTGGGAAGCTGTCTCCATCCCCTCTGAGCCTCGGGTGTTTGCGGTGTCCTATCAGTCCTCACCATGGCCTCACAGTCTCTGCACGAGCCGCGGGATCCCGTTCCGCACTGGGTTTCCTGCCCAGCAGTCCCTCCTACCAGGCCCAGAAGCTGCCGTAGGGAAGCAGTGATTTCCCTCTCACACGCCAGCATCCCCCTCATCCAGTCGTGCTGAAGGAGCATAACATATAGCTGAGAACACTCGAATAAAACAAATACCATCTGTCACAGGACGTTGCATTAGCAGAGCGGGATTTTTCAGCACAGCTTAGCATATGGCGTGAAGCGCATGGTAAAACTCCCGTCAGTACAGAGGGAGCAGACCTAACCCTGTGCCAAACATCTGTATGTGTACGTTTGAGAAGAACTTTAAGCTGGACCTGCAAGTTCCTCCAGGACAGCTTCCAGCACCCGGGACAAATGACAAAGAGTGACAGGTAACTCCAGTGTACGAGGAACCCCGAGGTGGAGGGTGTCCATCCACATTGCTTTCTTTGTCGTGTGGGGTTAATTACCAAACACGCCGACTGGCCATTACAACCATTGCAGTGCAACCTCCGGCGTCAGGGAATAACCATGCTTTTTCTCTCTGTCGACCTGTACAGGGGGGTGGTGAATAGCCACGTGCTCAAATTTGTGTGGGCTGTAATGATCGGCCAGAGGTTTTTCTTTGTAACAAAGGAAACGCTTCTGTTCAGACCTTCAAAAGTTAGACCAGCCTCTAACGGTGCCAACCTCCGCCCTTCCTTCCCCTCTTCACCTGCCTTTGATGGTAAGCCAGGTATTGTTTGGATGACTTATACACCCAATTCTACTTCTTCACCGTTGAAATGCCACCAGCTACAACGGAACAGTCCTATTTTAAGCAAGCACCTTTTGTGTGCATGTGTGAAGGTGGATAATTTTAGTCCTCTTCCAGGTGCTGTGAACTTGCTTTATGCCCACAGAGGCTCCCTGCAAACGCTGTGGTGGCACGAGGCACCATGGTCCTGCTGAGACAGCAAGAGAGCCAGTCGCTGCAGGAGGGAAAGGTGGCTTCCCCCGCGAGGTACATCCTTGAGGGTGCACCCAAGCACCCAGAACATCTATACCTTTCCCCTGCACCTAGATATTGCTTGGGGCCCAGATGTGCCTGGATTTAGCTCTTTCAAGTGTTCATGTTCTGCTTTATTATAACTTGGATAAGATTTTTATCTTTATTTCTATTTTTTTATTTCAGAGTCTATTCCCATTCTCTGTCAGAACTGAAAGAAAAAGTTTAGAAATTCAAAAAAAGAAAAAAGCTACTACACATCACCTGAGCAATCCCCTTTTGAATATACCTGAAATGTTTTTGCCACGCTGTTTTTTCCTCTTTCTATCATAGCAGATAGAAGATATTTTAAAAAGTTTTCTATAATCACCTTTAAAAAAGTTAATCAAAGTTGACATATCCCCATGGAACACTTTTTGTTTTCACAAAGCAGTGTTTTTCAGACCAAAGTAATAGAAGCATTTAACCAGAAGCTTTAAGCTAGCTGTAGTCTTTTCCTTCCTTGATTTCTGCTAAATTCTCAGAAACACTTAGAAGATCCACCCTCCTTTTCTAAAGCTCTTTTTGCCACAGCAAAACCTTTTGTTACAAAAAGTCTTTTGCCACGGATGAGTCCATTCACTGATTAGAGACTCCAGCACTGTCTGCATTGGTAACAAAAGAATTTGTAGAAAGCCATTCCCAGTCAGAGGGATTTTATAGGCTGGGAAATAGCTGTTTGTGGCCGAGATGCTCAGCCTTGCTCAGCTACGGAATTGCACCTTCATTTGAAATGCTAGTACTTAACACAGCGCTTGGTCTGCTAGGCTGTGTTCATCCTAAGATTCAGAATACCACGAAAACCTAAACAAAACGGAGTATTGCTTCTTCTGTGAGAAGTGCTACGTAATCAGAGGCATTTCTCAGAAAGGACTCTTGCCAGTGTGTGAAAACGCACAGCCAGGCTTTTTTGTCCCAGAGGTGCTCTTGCACTTATTAAAACATTTGGAGAAGAAGAGTGGTCAAGAAAATTAGAGGCTATGGCATGAGACAATTGCACAGCACTACCACACTGATAATCTACTCGTAATAATGTGCAACTAGCATAGTATTAAATGACCTGAAGAACATGCTAAAATCACAGAACTGCAAACAATCATGCTTATCTTTTTTTATTTGCATACCAGACCTCTGCACATACATCTCAAATACTCACATAGGTACTGATGCTACTTCCCATGAGCACAATGATTTGGCCCCATTGCCACTAGAATTGAGAGAGCAGGCCTGAGCCACATCAAAGAGGAAAACATTCAAATAAACCCTCTAGGCAGACTGTATGTCTTCATCTTTTCTAAGCAAGGGATATTTAGGGAAGAATCTATGAACCATAAACATGAGCTTCCTCCAGAACATTCAGGCTAAATATTAGATAAGTGCCATCTCTACTGCATAGGATAGGAAAAAGTTTATTTAACCTTCATACGTAAAATTTTGGGTGCAAACGCTACAGAAAGAGCTAAAGAAGGCAAAAAGTACTGTCATAGTGACTTCGTATATAAATACTAATAATAGGAAGATATCTTTATACAGTATCCACTGGCTATGTTGTTGAAGTTTGCTGAAGTCCATGTATGAGCTCTTCCTGCTGAGAGAGCCATGGGTGCAGGGGGGTGAACTGATACCTGTCTGTCATGCTCTATGTCCCCTGCCATATGAGGATCTCTAGTGGATGCAAACTGATGGTAATCATCTCATAGCACCATCCACTATCACTTAGCCAAACTGCCAAAGACACGGTGTGAATGTGACCAGAGCATGGAGTCGCTGAAAGTGAGATGGACAAGATGGAGCATCCTTTAGACCTTTATCCACCAGATCTCAAAGCTCTCAGATCCTCTGGGGCTGATGTGCAATAGGAAGACAGTGTCCTTCTCTTCCCATCTTTCAACAGGAGATCTTGACCTTTCTCTTCAAGATTATCCACATGCTTGTGTCCATCCTTGTATCARTCACAGACCACCAACTAGCAACCACTGAGTAACTCACTGGCTGTGATCCTGCCTCCAGAGCCTCTGGTGGTAAAGCCCCAAATTACTTTAATGTGTCAGGATCAGGTCTTGCTATGAAAGAAAAGAGCCTGTCTAAATTCTTCTTGTTTCAGACATGGTCGCTAACTTGACACACATTGAAGATAATTTTTAATAGTAACTTCCTTTAGAGTCTAAATTGCTTTATAAACTTCTCTAAAGCACCTTTTCAGCCAGAATATACTACCTCTTTAGCTATAGATATGTACATAAACACATATATTTATATAGAGAATATGATCATGTATTATCTGAACAGAAGTGGATTTTTTTGGTCGAGCCCAACCATATCACAAAAAGAGTGAAACTTGCTGTTCAAAAGCCTGTCTCTTCATCCAGCTTTCTGGCCTACCCAACCGCTGCTTCATCATCTGAGCTATGCAAGATGGATGATCAGCCGTATTACGCTCATGTGAGGCTGCAAGGTATAAACCAGCTGCATGAACGAGGTTGCCGGGGCGGACAGAGGTATTACTTGCTCTGTGGCATCTGTCAGCATCTTGCCATGAGCTTTCAGCCTGTATTTATGAATCGGTAGTGAGGCACAGCACACAAGCACTATGCATGATCTTCGGCGTAAAAAAGGATCATGCCCTTATCAGTTTTCTGTAGTAATTTGCTAAATGTCATTGCTCTTACCCAGGTCTCATTCTGCAGAGCCCTGGCACGCTGTGGTCCTCCTAAAATGCGGTCTGTCTTTTCCTCTGCACTCATGTGAGTGTTTGCTCTGTCACGAGATCTTATGAACACTGCATGTTTGATAGGCCAGTTAGCTGCCTGAATAAATATTTTCGCTTGCTCTTACTCAATGCTAACACCAAAATTTCAACTGAAAATAGCTTGGGGTAAGTATTGTTATTTTTTAATCAATTTTATAATACATTCTGTTTATGGAATCATTGATTAGCATGCTTATGCTGACTTGTAAAGCACACCATGCAGTACTACAGAGAAATAACAATTTTACTACCAGACGTGTTACATTTTAGACATGTCTGGTTTTGGAAGGCTATCCTAAACTGTTAATGGAAAGCTAAGGGAAAAATTCTAGCTCAAAAATAATGATACATGTCTATTGCTAAAAGATTTGATTGTTTGACTTAAATGACTGATTGCAGTTACTGTCTGCTTTTGCTACAGCCTGAATAGATTTTAAATGAAAAAAACCCCTAATGCACTCTACCAGCTGCAGATTTGAGGAGAACATTTTAAAGTCTAAGTAATAGCTTTAAAAATAAATAACAAAAAGGCAAAATCCTAGGTTGGATGGTGAGCTATTTTTGACATTATTTGATATAAGAACTCAACATGGATCTTTTTGAAATATGTTTCTAATTACCATTTGGATAGAGTACATTTCCTTTTCTTGATTCAATCATGAAAAAATTCCACGTACAGATAGTCCATACATTAGTACAGCCTCTTTCACACATTACTACATAATAATACAGTTGGCTAGCACTTGCTCTGAACAGGTCCTCTCTGCCCATATGGCCTGGCTTTATTGTTTTTTGTTCCCATCTGTTTTAAGTTATCTTCTACGCTGAACTCTTCAGGCTACATTTTTCCGAGAGATGTTCTTGAACTACATGCACAAAAGCTGTTTTTGAGAGAAAAAAATTTTCAATGTGAACAACAGGAGACCTTTACACTCACATCTGTGCAAGGTTCATTGAAGTCGGTGGAGCCTACTGATGTAGATTTTGGCTCTGCATAGTCTGTTAGACCTCTCTTTCTGCACGGTCTAAGTTCATATTACAAAACTCTAGAGGCCTGGTTCTGAAACTCTTTATTTACATGAAAATTCCTGTTGGAGAGCAGCGTCTTGCAGGACTGTTTTCCTGTTGAACTCTTTCCGTCCCTGTCTCTCAGGATCACCCCAGGTAGGTGAGTGCCGACCGCGTCCTCCTCGCTGCAGAAGTAAAGCCATGGTCCTTGCCTCAAGGTGTTTCCATCCTTAGAAGACAGGTAAAATGGTCAAAGCCTAGAGGAGGTTTCTGCTGACTTCCCCAACCTTAGGTCAGTCTCAGGATGGACTGGGCAGTCAGGAGAAGTAAATCCAGCCACCAGATCTCCTGCTACCACCCAGCCTTGCACCATCACCAGGTGGTTACACCAGCAGAGTCACATCCTTGTTAGGCAGTGCATAACCTTCTCCTTTCTTGTTCTCTCCTGAAACTCGCTGTTCCCTACATAGTGATGCCATCTGACATTACTGATCCCTCCTAAACACCTGCTATCAAATGCATCAAATCTTTTCTTGTCAGCTTGCGTAATGCCCCAGGTCTTTGCAGCATCGAGCAAAACTGATACCACACAGCTGTTGTAGAGTCTTATTTTTTGTTTTGCGGACATGTCACTACCCCATACTTTTGCCCTTGAATTTATTTACATTGATCTTCACCTTATACTGGTCAGGCTTAAAATGGCATGGGACAAAATCCAGGCAGAGTGGTCCAGAGTACTGGGAATGGAAATAATACAAAAATCTGAATGCTTCCATGATTACAACTGATCTTAAAGAGGGAGAACAAAGCTGAGTATTTCTTTGCCTTGATAGACCCCAAATCATTATTTAATCAAGAACTTACATGTTGGTTTTTAATGAAAGTTTCAATTTTTAGTTTGTTTTAAGGTACTTGCTGGCATTTGGGCTCACAAAAGAGGACCCAAAGATTTTTTTTTTTTATTGTTAATAGCTAGGCATACTATGTTTATAAAAACCCTTAGGAAAGATGGATGGAAAGCAGTGGATCTTATATAATGTATCCAGTATGAAGGATGGGGGGCATTCAGAGAGGAAAGACTGCTCTATTACTGAAATTGTTGATGCAGGTCTCCACCAACATTTAAAATGAAAACAAACTAGAGAAAAAGCCCTGAAAGTAAAGCTCTGGACATATTTGTTTTGATTTGTCCAGAGCTAGGTAACACCGTTTATCACAATCATTAAAATATCCTGTGATTATTTTTTTAAGTTTCATAGACAGTGTAAAAGAAAATAGATGTTGTACCATGCTGATGATTTTTAAATGAGCCTTTCCTGATTTATTATGTCTTCTTTTAAAAGTCTGTTTGTCTGTGTCCATGTGGAAGAGCAGAAGAGTGTGTGTGTGTGTGTGTGTGTGTGTGTATATTTCCAGTGGATTTAATGCAGAGTATGGAAAGAATTTGAAACAGAAAGAAAAAAAAATATTCTTCTGAAAAAGACAAGAGCTGTGAAGAATGTATTTATGTGCTACAGAAATTCCAGGAAGCGTCCATACGGCATACAGTCAGCCCACGTCAGCCCATGTGGAGCACTATACATATTCAATAAAGGTAACATTATATCACAAAAGAAAGAAAGTTCCTTCTTAGAATGACAGAATTTTAAGAAAAAAAAAATAAGGCAATACAACCGAGACATAGAAATGTATAGTAAACATAGGCCATTAAATACATTTAACCTTTTGTGCAGTATTGATATGTTGTGCAGTTGTTAATATGAACATTATAAGCTAAAACAAATGTTGAATAATATAATTCTATTTGAATAATTATAATTATAACATTATATATTATTTTAATATTATAATTATATTTCAACAATGTATTCTTGAAATAACTATTGAAACAAACATAAAATAATAATTTTCACATATTTATTATCATTATGTATTAATAATTATAATGGTTTTACATAGTATAATTATATTATATAACTGTACACACTATATAATGCAGAATTATTTTATATTATATTTAGAAATAAACTGTTTACAGCTTGCAATGCCACTTTTGGGGAATTAACAAAGGACTGGACTTTGCTGTGTTTCAATTTTACTCCTGTGTAATAGAAGGCATATGAACATAAAAGTCTCCAATATCAGATTTATTCTCTCAGCAATCTTGTGAATCACCTGTTTAACTTTTGACTTAGAGCAGGCTCACATATAAGAATTCCATATAAGAATTCTTTCTTATAAGAATCCTGAAATATTTTTTATCTTCCTAAAGAATAAAGTTAGCACACAAGTAAGGCAGAGGTTAATTATTGCATTCAACATTTCCGTAAAGCTTTACCACCGAACATAGATTTTATATTGCTTGTTCCAAATATTGCCTCTATTATTTATATTCATAATATATGATATAAATGTAAAAATATGTATTTTAGCCATCAGTGTGCCTTTAAATGCTTTATCCTAACTGTAAGATAATGAAAAACATAAACTGAAAAGTATTCCAGACTAATAGGCAAAACTTCTATAGAGCAAGGGAAGTAATTTCTATTCATGGCAGCAGATACTGTAATTTTAGGATTGCTTTAGATTTTGGTCCTGAAGAGGAGAAGAGAAATATTGACGACTCTTGAAATAAAGTTTGTCTATAAGCAGGCATCAGAATAGTTGTATTTTGTTGTGCTGGAGAACAGTCTTTGCCATTCAGGATTTCTTCTTTCAAAGTCAATAACAGAATTCCTCATAATCAGATTTTACATAAGAGTGTTCAGACATTCGACTCACAATTTCTTTAATATTGAAATGGAAATCATCTGGTAGGTAAATATTAATTTCAATGCATATAATGTATTTATAATAATAATAATATATTTGTTATTATAATAATATGAGTAACCACTACCCAGATTCTGATATGCAAACACATATGCACCATTTCTGCATGTACATTTTTTAAAGCTACTTCCACTTTTTAGCTGTACTGTGTAATAAAGTATTTCTTAACAAAATGAGCTCTATCAATTGGATACGTGAATCCTACTTCAGCTGAATTTTCTTTGAACCCAATGGCAGTATAATATAGTAATGAGAAAGAACATTTAAAAAGCTTTAAAGCATGGGACTGTACAGAACATGTCCTTTTATAGCAATAGTGACATGAGAAAGAGTGGCCTATTAACTGTCTTTTTTTGCCAAGACTGTGCCAAATGAACTAAAAAGACACCAAATGACAATGAGCTTTCATGTGTCTGAGGTTATTATTTCTGGGCACTGAGGTAACAAATTCTGAGCAGCATGGTTACCTGCATAAAGAGCAATAAACAGTTTTAACTAGGAGCATTAATAACATGCAATATGATCTTGCCTTGCTTTAAATCATGCATTCTTTTCTTTTTTCTTTTTTTTTCTTTCTTTTTTCTTTTTCTTTTATTGCAGGTCCATTTCAATGTGGCCAGTAGGAGCAGCACCTACCCATCCCTGCACAAACTGCAGTGCCCTGGCCTGGCTGCAAATCTCCCTTACCCTACAGGGAGGCCCCGGCATTGGGCACAGATGAAGATCTCAGACCAGGTAGAAAAGGTTAAAGATAAAGGAGATGAACCCCACCCCAAAAGGTGAGAAGTGGCAGGGGACAGGGAGGCACGCTGAAAGTGACACAGAGGATCAGTGACCTCAGTCTTTGGCTCTGGAGGAAGACTCCAGCCACCAAGTGGAATTAACTGTTCCACCAGGGAGATGAAGACATTGGGCTTGAAAACAGGAGCATGGGCAGGCCTGACTGTCCATCAGACAAGGTTTGACTTTTCACAGAAATAAGTGTTTGGAACCGCACAGGCATATGGCAACTGYGCCCATGTTGAAAACTTTGATCTAAAATAACATTAAAAGAATATCTCAGGGCAGGGAATGCAACATAGCCAGACCAAATCGTTTCCCAGGGTGCGGGCAGCATGGGCAGAGGTCTTCTGTTGAGGTTGGCTGGTTAGCTGAAACACTGCCCACCTCTTCATGTGATATCCTGGCAGCTCTGATCTCCGGAGCGAGAGCCCCCGGCTGAACAGCTGCTCACAAGGAATTTTCCAAGAGGGCCCTTGTCTCTGAGCTCATTAGCCCTTCTGAGCTCATTAGCCCTTCTTGGCCCAAAGCAGCCAAGCCCCAGTGATATTTGCTGCTTGCTGAAAGACCCATCCATTATTTGGCTCTTCTAGTGAAGGATGAGTTTAATGGACTCATTGCATAATGTAGACGTGCTATGTCTTCGGGTTGCCTAGTTGGACTGATTTGGGGGAGTAATGCCGTGCATATTAAGGCTGACATCCTTCATGCTGTTTCTTGCACAGAAGCCTGATGATCTAGATGTAGATTAACAGGGTAGTCAAACATGACACCAACAGAAAGACTCAGATCCTGAGATCATTTCTTCCTGTACGAATAACATCAGAGCAAGTGTTCAGACAGGTCTCATCCACGAAAGCAAAATCCAAACCTTCCCTGTATTTCAAACTTCTAAGACTTTCTCTTGCTTCTGCCTCAAACAGGAATAACCTTCCTTTTGAATATTTGCTTGTGGGCCCCATGGTGAGCTACCACGAAACCTCCCCTCACAGGAGAGAAAGATGGATGGATTGCAAAGAAATGCAATGACAACCAATCTTAAACTACGATGGCAGAAGGGAAGTCAGTGAGAATTAATCTGAAAAAAACAGAACAGAAATTGCCAAYGCACAAAAAATGCCATTAAGATAAAGCAGCATGGGCACCATCACTCTCAGAAAAAACAACAAATTAAACTACCTAGGCATATAGAGCTCCAGCTGAGTATGAAAACTTCCCTGTCCCTGATCGGTACCCCGTAACGCTGTTCTGTACCCACTGATGTCCCCTCCCTGTGCCAAAGACGTCAGCAAGAGCTGAACCTTGGCAGTACTCCACTCCCAAAACTGCGTAGAACCGGAGCCGAGAGGGGAATAGAAATTGGCTACTGTAACTGGGTCGAGAGAAAAGCTCTGAGATCTGAAGGAGCAGATTCAGTGCCATTAAATGCAAGAGACAACGGGGTTAGCAGGGGGGAGCTGGAGGGAGGGAACATGGAGCAATTAAGTTCTCAGAGTTTTACTCTRCCAAGCTTACTCAGGTGGACAGACTCATTAACAACAATTAATGTCCCATTTCCAGGCATGGCCTGTAAAAGTGCAAGGGTAATCACTGACTCAAAGCTGAAGTAACGTTTAAAAGTCAGTTTTACTGCGCGTCCAAGTCAAACAAACCAGATCTGAGTTTCTGCAGACACTCAGTAGTCTCATATGCTGTTTCTGGGCAACAGGGAGGCTGTTATACAAACAGCCTTCCACAACTCCAGCAGCCTGGATCTGCGCTTTATTCAAACGCTTTCTAAATGGGGCCTAATTGCATTCTGCCTCCCTGCTTATTTATTATTTCGCACGAGGTGACCCTGTTACTGGTGCAGCTTTGCATGGTGAACATCAAAGGGAGGTTCAGGAGTTATCGGAGCTTTCTTATCTTGTAGCCAACATGATTTCTTAATCAGTGCACATCTGCCTTTCATTTTGTGAATTTTAGCACTTTGAAATCATTGTGGCTCAAAAAAAGCTTTTCTGGAGCCTGCCTGGTTGTCATACACTCGAATCATTGCTGCTTCATGCCCTGGTTCTCCCAGGGCTTAAGTACTTGGGTTACCTTGCACATCTCAACAACCCCATTGACCCGGTGGGAGTGTCTGAGTGGGTAAAGTGTCTGCAAGACCCAGGCCCTAAATCTGAGGAGACACTGAAAAGCATAGGCCAAAGAGGTCAGAGAGAAGGCAGGACAGGATAAAAACACACTAAGCAGTGAACAACCTCAGGCTGTGAATTCAGGTGTTGCTATTTAACTTCTCATAATAAAACAGCAAGGAAATTCTTGTAGCACAGGTAAGATAACAAATTTAAAAATGACAGAAGAAAATGCTAGCTTTTAATCAAGTAACATAATTCTGCTGCGGCACTTCTGACCACAAAATGTATTTCTTGCTGGAAGTTAATCAAAAATGCAACAAGAGATCTATTGTACCTCTTCCTAGCTATGGAAGAATGATACGTGGATTGGGCGATTACGCAATAAAAAAATATAGCAACAATAATGGGACAATTCCTCGGCACAAACTGGAAAATGTTGCTCAATTGTTTCACATTGTTTTTATACAGTGGCTAATACACACCACAAATTAAAAATGGAGTATCACAAGGTTTGGCTGTTGGACAGGGTAGAGCAGCGACAGCTGGGACAAGGGAGTATACGTACACAAGTTAGGTAGAAAAGTAGTTTGGGGCAGGGGTTTGTGTCATGGCATATTTCTATAGTACCCCTGTACCCTATTACCTAGAAGTATTAAGCCAGAAAAGGCTGGTTAAAAAATATATCGATTTTTTGTAGATATTGCTGTTGGAGACCTGCATGCTCGGGGCACTGTTGCTTACTCAGGGTTTAAACTGAGTTGCCGGGATTAGGCACACGGCAAAATAAGCCCTTCCATGAGCTCGGACAGCTCGCCGCAGGACACGAGCGTGACTCGTTCATGACCTGCTGGGCTCGGTTTTGGCTTTGCGCCCTGATTTGAGTAAATGTGACTCACTAATATTCTACGAAAATGCAGTTTCCCAGTTGTCGGGTGATTAACATTAACTATTTGCCCTGCTGTCATCCTTTCCACTCACCCCCCCGCTTACAGCACAGCAGCCGGGACAAACTGCAAATTTGCTGTAGCAGAGMGAGGTGGGAATATACAAAGCAGCAGCCTTTTGGTGGGAAAAAAAAGCCAGTTTGTTCGAACTGGAACGCTTTGCAGAAGCGAGCAAACAAAGTAGCAAACCCAGCCATTTCACCTCTCTTCTGCGAGCGAAGATGTACTGATGTGTTTGCGAATAACGGCCAGAATAGACTGACTGCAAGTTTTGCAAGTTTTTCCAAGAGGGCTGGTACTGCGGCTGCACGCTCCAGGGATGGGGGCCACGGTGCCCGGAGGGGCTCCAGCGCTCACGAGGTGCTGCACGTCTCTCCTGGCATCATCGCCTCCGGGGGCTCAAGCGTGGCGTGCAAAAATCTCCCATTTTTGCAAAGCCCGGCTGCGAGAGCCACCGAAACGCCCGCGGGAAACGCCTCCGTTGCTTGTAATCGCAGTTAGCTGCGGATCTCAGCCTGGAGCACCTAAATTTAGGTGTTGCAAAATTCATTTTGCTTATTTGTTTCTGAAATGCTCAGAGAACTTCCCATTTGCATGGACACAGGCTAGTACCAGTTTTAGGTAAGAAAGTTCTAGTTTCTGTGCATTAACTTAGTTCTCCATAAGCTCAATCCACACACCCAAATACTGGCAAGCTCTTGCTATTTCTTCTTATCTTTTCACACTGTGATTTTTTTTTTTTAATTACCAGGACTTTGTTTCCGAGGATCATACCATCCTTTAACGATTTAAAACTTCTGTGAAACTGAACATACAAAATTTTCACATGTATTTTCACGTTGGCTGAGACACTTCATAATCTTGCTCTTAAATAATCAATTCCTTTGTCAACACACTACCTCGGATGTGCCCGTGTGGCTGAAATACAGCATTTTAAAATGAGGAGACCTGAGTGCTTTTTCCTTCCCTTGAGCTTTGCTATTGCTTTCTATATGGCACTGGGCAACTCACTATAACTTTTTTGCACCTCCTTTTTTCCATCTGTTTTGCAGAGCTCAAATAATTTCCTACTCGCAATGCTAGAACACGACCAAATTCATTAGCTTCCTTTTGGGTGATGAAACACAAACTATTATCACTCGTTGAGCCTGGTAATCAAACATAATTTGAATATAATGTGGCCTCAAAATTAATAGCCCTGAAACAAATAAGAATAATAGACTCTAAGGAAAATTACTAAAATAGGAACACAACAGGCTTTCTTTAAATGTGTCCTTAAAAATAAATTGCATATTAATAATCCTATTATTCAATAAAAAAAAGTGTCCTTTCCTGTTTATGAAATTCTCTGTAGAAGCCATATTCTTTTATAATATTACTTCCCACAAATCACATTAGCTTAATGACAAGATACTGTACACTTCATCTCACATTTTATTAAATATATGTTTATTTCATCCTGGAGAGAGTCATTATTTTAACTTTAAAATTATAATGTCTTCTAAGCCAGTCATAAAACAACATGAGCACTGGCAAATGTTTACTTGGAGATACATACCACCCTCCCTGGTATGTTTAAAAATAAAGTTTTTTTTTTTCCTCCAGCATAGAAAAATACTTATTTATTCTGACAAAGGAGCAAAGGACAGCGATCAGGGACACTAAAGTTAACTGCTGCCTGAAGTCATAAACATCTGGTGGCTATTTTAATTGCATTGTGAACTAACCACAAAATCCTCCGCTAAAAGAATAGAAATATTTCCCTTGTGCAATATCGTATTTTAGAATTCCTCTCTTCTGAATCAATGTCAGACGTGATTACAGTACAATGAAGTCTGTGTTTTCATGCTTACATCTTCTTGAAAATGCCGTATACCCACTACTGCATTAATAGTGTTACTTAGAGATTCATGTATGCACAGCAGAGAGGACTTCAGTCAGTGGACTTGCTGCAAACACTTATTTAAGAGTAAACATAATGCTTACATTCATGGCAATTTTTTTGCAAATAAGTGAAAGAGATTAATATGTCTATATACATGGACAAACGCAGGATATTAGAAAGCACACATATAATCACACAAGTGCACAGTTATGCCTATATATGAATGTCTACATACATATATATACATATACACATACACACACGTATTCACACACATATATATGTATATATATACATGAATATATAGGATGCATTTAGTAAGAAGTAATATAACCTACCCAAATGTGAACAGAAATTGTTGTTAATAAAATACTTGCATGAGTTGTACAGGGACCTTCTAAATGTCTGTGCTTCCTGGGGAGACCAAATGACCTCTTTTTACAGATACTAAGATCAAAGCTCTTGCTTTAGATACCCCAGCTGTCTCTCTCATTGGCATTTGACATGCAACCCAGTCCATTTAAAATCAGGGGGCATGTAAACATTTTAACCCTTGGCAGCAGTATCTGAGAAAGATGCTAGCAATAGAGGGTCATAACTGTCTGGGCCAAATCACATTTGGTGTCCTTTCTTTGAAGTCCACGGAGGCACTGTACCCTATAGTTTTGACAAAGAGCCAAGTCCAAAAAAAGGATGTAGGCTCCCGAAGCCGGCCGGACGCGGATGTCGGGTTCCCGGGTTCCTCTGCGCGGCAGAGCCGTCACCTCCAGCCTCCCGGTCCAGTCCCAGAGAGCGTTTGCATGCCCATGGCTTGGCCCATGGCCCTGCCTTCGTTGCCCCAGCGCCGCGCTTGAGTGCTTGTTTTTTGCCGAAGCAGAGGGCACCTTCATCCCTTGTGAAACCCGTGCATGGGGGTGAGGCATGCTGGCAGGATTAGACCTGTCACTTGATGCAGTCACAGTTTTTTTTTTTTTTTTTTTTAATTACTGCCACAGGAGGGTGCCATTTTTCTGTCTAAGAGCCAAGTGGTCAGATTGCTTGCTCAGAAATGGGTCATGGGTTCAAATCCCTTGTCTCCCTAAAGAGCAGGAGGTGATGGATGTGGGCACAGGAGAAGGGGCCCAGCACGTCAGCATCCTCCCTACTGAAGCCAAGCCACCATGCAGAGAGGAACACAAGATTCCCAGGGACAGGAGAGCAAGTAAGTCAAAATGATCTCCTATAGGTGAAAGCACTTCTCCAGGAGAGGACCACTGGTCTTCCCTGCCAGGACTGCTTCTGTGACATTTTTGGAAGAGCGATGTCAATGGAAGACCAGCACCTTTCTCTCCTACAGCACACTTGAAAAAGAGCGTGTGTCTTTCGCTCTCTCGCCAGTCTCTGAAAAAATGTCAGCATGCTCCAGCCCACAGAACCATGTGATTCCTGAAGAACCTACCTGCTCCCTGAATTGGGCAGCACTGTTCAGGAGAAGGGGTGACTTACGTACCGGATAAAATAGGCCCAAGTGGCTTGCAGGTGGCATCCATCTCATTCTCCCCATGCAGGGAGCCCAGGTGCCTAACCCTGAGTTTCCGGCTCCATTTTGCGTTCAGATGCCTGAACACTTTGGCCTTAAAGTGCCCAGTAGCATGGGGAGGCCCAAAGTGCGCCAAGGTGGCGATACACCAGACAGGTCTGGTCCAAAGACAATAAGATAGGCTGATGTGACCCTGGTTATCAGATACACAGAGCACCGCTGTGGCACAGCTGCCTCTTTTAAGGCAACGTAGAGCATACTCAACACCACCTGATGCTGGTGGGAAGGAGAAGGAGTGCAATGCATGCCTTTAGGCCCCTTCTGTGATGCCAGACCTGGGCGCATCCTGCCCAGAGACCTTCATGGCAAGGTGGATGTTCAAAGCCAGCTCTGATGGCTAATACCTGGGAGTGGAGTGGTGAGCCATGTAAATGGATTAGGTAGTAGGAACTAATTCTCAGTGAAAAAAAACCAAACAATTTTCCCCCATGTGAGTAATCTGAAGTTTTTTCCCTTAATCTTTCTTATAGGACTGCAGCTATTACAGTGTCTTGTTAAATATGTTTTAAATAAGAGCTTGCTAACTCATAATTTACGTGTCCTAATATTCTTTAAAACTCACTCTTGTACAAAGAAAGAGAAAACAATTTGACCACACCATTTTAGAGTTTGAACAAATATACTTGGAGCAGTGATTATACTGCATGATTTGTGAACTGATTAATTATGACAATATATCAATGCATTTATTTCCACTTTCAGATTATAGTTTCTATGTTACAAAATATTGAACTCAGGAGGGAAGAATTTCTTAGTAGTGGAAATATAGGTGGAAAGATTAAAGTAAATCCCTATGCTGATGTTCTCTAATTAATATACAGTTGACTACAAGTGTTTGTAGTCAAGAAAGCAACATAACATTTTTGAAGTTGGTACTGTTCAAGAATTGCTACCTAACCAGAAAGACTGAAACCTGAATTCCAAGCGTACCAATCTCACAGTTTGCTATCAATTGCTGATATGGATCACTGGTCACAGCTCTAATTGACTGATTACACAAAAGCACTTTGCAAAATCAAGACTAAGCCTCTGCAAAGTCTGAACTGCAATTCCTAGTGGCTGGCTCCAACAGAGCTTCAAAGTTTGTATAGAACCACCAAAATTGAATTTGCTGACTTAAAAGCAAAACTCAGGGTATTTGCCCTGTGCATTTACAGGGTCTCAAAGAATAATGAACAGAAGTGGAACAGTCAGTTGAAACATTGATTACCAGGGTATAAATTGAACAGCAGTGTTTAAAAATATATTCTATGTCTGGCTTCCAGTAAAAAAAGGATTTAGATCAGAATTGATGTTAAGGTTGGAAGATCAGCTTTTGATTTGCCGATAGCAAAAGTCAGATGAGTTTCAGGAAAAAATGATAGCACAGACTAGCACGCCTCTGAACTATGATTTCATTGATGGGGCTGTGAGCTTGTTTTGCTTTTACCTATTTCAAAACTAATTAAATTAACTGGTACCGCATCTACCTATTTACACTGTAATCTCAAATCTAATATTGCAGATGGCCTTGAGACATCTTTTCATCTGCTGCCTTGAAAATGGGAAGAAAAGCAGAGACAGAGAAAGGAAAGCGTAATCAAAATTCCTCGTAGTAACTAAAGATCTGAATATTAAACTGCTTCGTTGTCACAATTATTTAGAAACAAGCCATTTCACTTTCAGGGTGTGCTGTGATCTCACATGGCAAATGGTGGAATATCAGATCAGGAGTGCAAAATTTATATAATAAATTAGTCACATCAAGCATAACAAGATTTTGTGTTCTATTTCTGCAGCACCACATTATCCATTTCTTGAAGTCCAGGGTACATTTGAAAAGACCCAAACTGTTTTCATGACCATTTCAGCAGCCCAAGGAAACAAACCTTTATAACATTGCAACCTAACAAAGTCTGCCAAACCAATGTTTTTTTTTTTTTCTTTCTTTTTCTTCTTCTTTTGAAATTCAGAAAGGACATAAATAAATTAAAATATCAAGGAGGAAAATACCTTCCTGTAAATCTTTGCCAACTTGTAGTTTATGGGAAAAGACAAATGTAATTTGGGACAGCAGATTTGTATTAAAATGTGACCCTTTCCAATTGGAATGTCCATAATGGGTGGCAGTTGAAAGATCTGTTTTATAACCCTGTCACTTCTTTAACAGCCTTGCATGCAATAATTTCTGCATTCAATTTCCTGTACATGTGTACGACGGCTCGCCCAAGGGAATGGGGTTCCCCCTACAATCTTGCTTCTTTTCCTGAGCACTTGTGATTTCTAACCGTTGGAGGAGAAAAAGGGAAAAAGCCCATAAAAAATAACACTTACTGTATTTATTAAGGAGTGAACGAGTTTGCATTCTTTGCTTCCAGCGAAATGGAAAAGGTCACAGCCTCCTCCCAACAGGCCATGCCACAGCTCCGCAAGTGAAGGAGCGAACCCGGCCCACTGGGGAAAGCAGAGCTGACYCTTGTGTCAGCCATCACATCCTGATGTGCAATGCAGTTATTCCTCCTGCCCTTTACCCACTGCTTCTCTTCCAGTTGGAGAAGGGGCACAGGGAAGTGGGGGATTAAACACAGCAGTACAGCTAGGGGGATAGTCCTGATTTGGCCTGGACAAGACATGGTCAAGATGTCATTTCGTCTTTAACATTAATCATCTTCACAGTAGTCTGGACTGTCATGGCACACACAATATATCTAACAATTTATTATTTGGCATGGGAAATCATAAGGAAATCCTTTACTTAACAATGAAAAGTGTTTTTGCCCCCTTTGATAACTGACACTTCCTTGTCTATTGTTGTTGGGCTGCAGGAACTGCTGGAGGGAATCAGTAGCCCAGGCTATGCACAGAGGACTGCCTAGACAACTGATTAATTTCCTCTGCCTGTGTAATTCATTTAGAATAATAAAATAAATCAGCTGTCAAGCTGCATACAGAAATGTTATCTCTGCTAACTAGTGCTCCAGACTTTTAGAGCTGGTTTTGGGCAGATAATTAGTCTCAGTGCTTTCAGCAAAACCATTTATGCCCAGTGCTAGGCATGACTGTCACTCTTCCAAGCATCAGGGCTTTGAGGAGGTGTGTTATGCAGTGGTTGCAGACTTGAGGTCATCTATCTTGCAATGAATGATAGCACTTCCACCTGGCCACTGCCAGCATACGAAATGGTCGTCATTCCAATTTGCCGAAGTAGATCATCTATATTTAAAGTTTGTGCATATAGCTCCATATCTATATGTATGAAAACTATAATATTTACTAGATCCCCAACCTTAAGCGTGATACTGGTGTTAATGCTTTGGACTAAGATCTGGTTTTGATTTTGTAGCAGTCCTCTCCCAATACTTTAGTGTAGTCGCATTCTCCTGGAGCTATTTATTGTCCCTTCCCTGTTATGGGGGTGAGGACTGTCTCTTGGATGCCTAGGCATTAYATGGTAAGGGAGCTTTCCAGGTATAATTGGAATACAGATGGTGGCAACAGCTCCAGAAAATTAAATCTCCTTTTTTCTGTTTTCTTCCTTTTTTTTCAACAGACAGTAACCATCTTAAAAATCATACATGGCCAGGCAGTGTTGCTCACTGCATCCAAATAGTAATAAGAAATCCAACAAAGCAGTCAAGATATTAATCAATTTTTCCAATTCCTTTAAAAAACATCAAGTGATGTGGCAAAATAACCTCCCATCTGGATAATTTTTGTCGACACTGTGACGTACATTGCCTAGAGAAACTGCCTTTTTTGATTTGTTTCATCCCGCAGTGAGCTAAATGGGCCTTAGCTTTCCAGTGATATTATCATTTGGGGCATTGGCATGGCTGCCATGCCATTCATCTCTTGTGGTTCCTGACAACTTCTTTGTCCTACTGTCACAGCAGATATTTCTGCAGCCAGAGACACCATGAGCTGAGCATAGAAGCCCAAAGCAGGGACACTTACAGCAAGAGGGACCTGGAAAGCATAGCACATCCTGAAAAAAAGTGAGTGCCGTTTGGCCTCCACCTCCTGGGAAGGCAAGAGCATGCTGACAGCAAACGTCATATCACAGAGATGACTTCCAGACCTGGAAAGGACACTGCTCAAACACCCCTTACTGCTGTGAGGCAGAAGATGGAGAGCAGTATTGTCGGTGAAACTCTTCTTATTATTTTAATGATTATGGAGGATCCCCTTGCACCCCTCCTGGGAAACCTGCATGCTCGATCACCTCTCTGAAATGCCTGTACACCAATGCACGCAGCATGGGGAACAAACAGGAAGAACTAGAGATCTGTGTGCGGTCGCAGGGCCATGATCTCATTGCCATTACAGAGACATGGTGGGATAGCTCGCACGACTGGAGTGCCGTCATGGATGGCTACGTGCTTTTTAGGAAAGATGGGCCAGGAAAGCGAGGTGGTGGAGTTGCTCTTTATGTGAGAGAGCAACTGGAATGTCTCGAGCTGTGCCTAGGGGTGGATGAAGAGCGAGTCGAGAGCTTATGGGGAAGGATTAAAGGGCAGGCTAGCATGGGTGACACTGTTGTGGGTGTTTACTGCAGGCCACCTGATCAGGAAGAGGAAGTTGATGAGGCCTTCTACAGACAGCTGGAAGTAGCCTCACGATCCCAGGCCCTGGTTCTCATGGGGGACTTCAACCACCTGATATCTGCCAGAAAGACAACACAGCTAGGCACAAACAGTCCTGGAGGTTCCTGCAGAGCACTGGTGACAACTTCTTGACACAGGTGGTGGAGGAGCCAACAAGGAGAGGTGTGCTGCTGGACCTCGTACTAACAAACAAAGAAGGACTGGTTGGAGATGTGAAGGTTGGAGGCAGCCTTGGCTGCAGTGACCATGAGATCGTGGAATTCAGGATCCTGCAAGGAGGGGGCAGGGCACTGAGTAGAATTGCAACCCTGGACTTGAGGAGAGCAAACTTTGGCCTCTTCAGGGACCTACTYGGAGGAATCCCATGGGTTAGGGCCCTAGAAGGAAGGGGGGTTCAAGAGAGCTGGTTAATATTCAAACATCCCCTCCTCCAGGCTCAAGAGTGGTGCATCCCAATGAGTAGGAAGTCAAGCAAGGGAGGCAGGAGACCTGCATGGATGAGCAAGGAGCTCCTGGCAAAACTCAACCAGAAGAAGGAGGTATACAGAAAGTGGAAAGGGGGACAGGCCACTTGGGAGGAATATAGGAACGTTGTCAGAGTATGCAGGGATGTGATGAGGAAGGCTAAGGCCCGTTTGGAATTAAATCTGGCTAGAGATGTCAAGGACAGCAAGAAGGGCTTCTTCAAATACCTCAGYAGCAAGAGGAAGACTAGGGAAAATGTGGGCCCTTTGCTGAATGGGGTGGGTGCCCTGGTGACGAAGGATGCAGAGAAGGCAGAGTTACTGAATGCCTTCTTTGCTTCAGTCTTTACTGCTCAGGCCAGGCCTCAGGAACGCCAGAGCCTGGAGGCAAGAGAGAAAGTCTGGAGAAAGGAAGACTTTCCCTTGGTGGAGGAGGATGGGGTTAGAGATCATTTAAGCAAACTTGACACCCACAAATCCATGGGCCCTGATGGGATGCACYCACGAGTGCTGAGGGAGCTGGCAGATGTTATTGCTAAGCCACTCTCCATCATCTTTGAAAGGTCATGGAGAACAGGAGAGGTGCCTGAAGACTGGAAGAAGGCCAGTGTTACCCCAGTCTTCAAAAAGGGCAAGAAGGAGGCCCCAGGGAACTACAGGCCAGTCAGCCTCACCTCCATCCCTGGAAAGGTGATGGAGCAGCTCATCCTGGAGGCCATCTCCAAGCATGTGGAGGACAAGAAAGTGATCAGGAGTAGTCAGCATGGCTTCACCAAGGGGAAATCATGCCTAACCAATCTGATAGCCTTCCATGATGGAATGACTGGCTGGGTAGATGAGGGGAGAGCAGTGGATGTTGTCTACCTAGACTTCAGCAAGGCTTTCGACACTGTCTCCCATAGCATCCTCATAGACAAGCTCAGGAAGTGTGGGTTAGATGAGTGGACAGTGAGGTGGAYTGAGAACTGGCTGAATGGCAGAGCTCAGAGGGTTGTGCTCAGCGGCGCAGAGTCTAGTTGGAGGCCTGTAGCTAGCGGTGTCCCCCAGGGGTCAGTACTGGGTCCAGTCTTGTTCAACTTCTTCATCAGTGACCTGGATGAAGGCACAGAGTGCCCCCTCACTCAGCAAATTTGCTGACGATACCGAACTGGGAGGAGTGGCTGATACCCCAGAGGGCTGTGCTGCCATTCAGAGAGACCTGGACAGGCTGGAGAGGTGGGTGGAGAGGAACCTCCTGAAGTTCAAGAAAGGCAAGTGGCGAGTCCTGCACCTGGGGAGGAATAACCCCATGCACCAGTACAGGTTGGGGGTTGACTTGCTGGAAAGCAGCTCTGCCGAGAAGGACCTGGGAGTGCTGGTGGACACCAAGTTAAGCATGAGGCAGCAGTGTGCCCTTGTGGCCAAGAAGGCCAATGGTATCCTGGGGTGCATCAGGAAGAGTGTTGCCAGCAGGTCGAGGGAGGTGATCCTGCCCCTCTGCTCAGCCCTGCTGAGGCCACATCTGGAGTACTGCGTCCAGTTCTGGGCTCCCCAGTACAAGAGGGATGTGGCACTACTGGAGCAAGTCCAGCGAAGGGCTACAAAGATGATTAGGGGACTGGAGCATCTCTCTTATGAGGAAAGGCTGAGAGAGCTTGGCCTGTTTAGCTTGGAGAAGAGAAGGCTGAGAGGAGATCTTATCAACGTGTACAAGTATCTGAAGGGAGGGTGTCGAGAGGATGGGACCAGACTCTTTTCAGTGGTGCCCAGCGACAGGACGTGAGGCAATGGGCACAAACTGAAACACAGACAGTTCCATCTGAACATGAGGAAAAACTTCTTCACTGTGAGGGTGACAGAGCCCTGGAACAGGTTGCCCAGAGAGGCTGTGGAGTCTCCTTCTCTGGCGATATTCAAAACCCACCTGGCCGCGATCCTGTGCAATGTGCTCTGAGTGACCCTGCTTGAGCAGGGGGGGGGTTGGACTAGATCATCTCCAGAGGTCCCTTCCAACCTCAACCATTCTGTGATTCTTTGAAGGAGATGGAGCAAGCCCAGCTGCAGTCTAAATTTCTCAAAATATGAAAGGAATAAAGGATATCCTTTATCCTCAAGGATAAAGAGACTCCAGGCACCTCCATACAACTAGTGTACCAACCCAATGTGTCTGGCAGCTGTAAAACCATGTGAGAATCCCCTACTTAGCCAATACCCATTAGCTGCCTTCATTAGCACTCTGAATTTCAGAACACAGGCATTTTTTCCTAAGATAGTTCTCAAAACTGCAAATTGTTCTCATATTTGACCATTCAAGTGTGCAGATGTTCTGGCCTGCTCAGAATTGCCTGAAAGGTTGTTCTGCTTTGCCCTGTTGTGCGATGTAGGCACCAGACACGTCATGCGTCCAGATGGAACTAAGGACAGTGAGGAACCGTGTCTCCCTCTCTATGGGGCTGTATCCAATCCTGCTAGCCACAACCATGGCAAGGAGGGGGAAAGTAGCACTGGGGACTCTACAAAGGGAAAACATGGAAAAAAGAATGGAGCCAAAGAGATATTAAACAGCTCGTTAAGATAGCTTGGCTGTAAGAGCAAGGTGGTCCTTGCTTTCCATTCTTTCTGTGAGATTTCATATGTGCAGTGCAATGATGGGAAGGCAAAAGGGACCTCCCTCGGGGGAATTCTAAAACATGAAAAACATCCCTGTCAGTAATGCCTGCAAGCTGTCAGGCCCAATCTCGTAGCTTATTTTTCTTCTCAATGGCAGTGCTGACCACTAGTACTGGCTAAAGACCCGCAGCGCTTGGTGCAAGAGACAGACTCACAATCTGACTAGTTGCAGCTGCTGAGGCCTTACACCATGAACATCCCTTTGCAGAGCCAGGGATACGGCATGCATCCTCTGCACCCTATTTTGGGGGTGTTTTAGTGCAGCCACTGTTACTTCCTTGCATTTTGGGACTCCAAACCACTGACAACAGCCTAGAATCCCAACCTGGGAGAGATGGACCTTTTTGTCATTTTTTTTCCTCTCCAAAATGTGCAAAATTCAAACCTGCAGTTAGACAATCAACAGGAAAATTGCATAGGATGGCCACATCCATAGCTGGTAGACTAGTACAGCTGGGCTTTCATCCTGCCACCAGTCCTGGAGCCACCAAACTGCAGCTGTGCTGGCATGAGCATTCAAGAGCTGTCACACAGTTTGCAGAGTTATTTATTAAGTGTATACGTTTGGTATGCAACCATGTGGATAGAGGATGCCAAGTAATTAAGCCCATAACTGCATCCTGAATGTCACCAGGCAGGTAATTTAGTACTGATGGGAACTGGCCACGTATTTACCAGGTATGTTCCTGAACAAAACAGGGCAAATTTTCTTTATGATAAAAAAAGGCTTGATAAATGTTTTTATTTCTGGCTTTTAAAACCTGGAGCCCAAGAACTACAAATATATTGAGGAGTCTAGGTCCTGTTTAGGAAATTGGCAGGGATTAAAATGCCTAGGTAAGTGACAGGCACTGAGTACCTTTGTACTCCTACATCTAAAATATTATTGATACAAGGGATTGCCAGCAGCTTTGTTCTGGGAATTGATTCATTCAGTTATTCTAAATAGTCACATTTTGTTCTGGTTGTGGAAACACTGGTGAAATCTGAAGGGACAGCCCGCCTTTTCCACAATAAATTAAACACTAATGTGCTTTGGAAAGCAAGCAGAAGGATGGTGTGGCTTCAGCAGAGCTGGGTTTACTTCACATACATTCCCAAATTCTTTATATATTTGTGGGCATATCATCTTATTACTTTGAGTCTTTATTGCCTACCTGCAAATTATAAAAATATTTTCTTGCTCTGCAGTCCTTTGTCTGTCTTGTCTGTTTAGCTGGTTTAGCTTTCTCTGGGTAAATAGAGTGTATGGCAGTATAACAGGGTTCCGATATTAGATGGCGATTCTAGCACTGTTATAATAATAACTGTAGCCAACTCATATTAAATCACCATATACTTGATGTAACAGTGACAGTTTCAGTGGAATTAGGCGAGGGAGAAATTTATCCAAGAGTCTTTAACAGTGATTTAGACATGAATGCCCTTTTTATGTAAAGTGATAGTTGGAAGGATTAAGATTGGAAGGTTAATCTTTCCTAACGGCTAACTCATTGTTTTCTCACGATTCCAAAATTCTTTGGTAAGAGACATGGTCTGGACAGCTCACCATTAGCAATTTTGGAATGAAAGTTAACCGCAAAATAGTCAGAGCTGGATTTCTTGCAAAACTCGCTCAAATACTGATTTCTTTCTGAGTTTTGCTTCTAAAGATGCCAGATACATTCCTATCCATGTCCAACAACTCTGTTTTTGAAAAAGGAGCGCTTACGCATACATATATATCCAGGCGCAGAGACACACACACACACACACACACACACACACACACACACACACTCAGAAGAGACAACTTAAAATCTCTGCCAAAGAACACATACACTGGAAAATATATTGATTAAATAACATGTTTTCTTATCATAGGGTCAGAAAGCTTACCCTTTGTAAGACAGGCTTGCTGTTGATAGGAGACCATTAAAGTTAATACTAATTAATTAGTTAAAAAACTTGAATAATTTTTTTTTTCCTGAAACAGAGGGGTCATCCCAACAAATCTTTGGGACAGAAATGAATGGTGCTGCTAGTCCTACCCAGAAGGAWCAATGATTTTGTGTCAGTGAACTGGTGAAAAGCAAGGAGGGAAAGTGCCGTTAACATGTTTTTGCTTAAACGCTAAAGCCCTGGGCACTCTGTCGGTCTACATTCCCTTCAGGACAGTTTGGTTGCACCTCACCTTTCAGTGGCTGAATAACCGGGGACCCAGAAAGGGGCCCACTCCCTGCCACAGGGAGTCTTCCTCCATGGGGATTCAAGCATATTTATAGGTAAATGTAGAGCGGGCTGTTATTCTGCTGGCTTTGGGTACCCGATCCCATAGACCAAAATTCCTTCACATATCAAGGGCCTGATGGCTTCAGGGCAGCTTGTGCACAGGGCAGCCCTGAACAGAGGAGACTGCTCACTCTTGCACTTAATCGGTTCAAGCCATGTGTTGAATACCATTATGACTAGCATTTCCAAAACAGTTCAGTATTAGGCGAAATCTGCTCCCATGGAGATATTTGAGTGGTACGTGAACATAAATGGAGCGATGCTGGGCCAATGAAGACTGCTTTGGAAAACTGCCAGAGTACACAGTTGTGGGATGACATTTCTCAGTCACGCCCCGAATTCTTATATTCTCCCATCCTGTTAGAAATGAAAGTCCTGTTACTKGGCAATCATTAGTTATGCTTCCAGTTCTTAAACAATTAGCAAAGAGGGCTATCTTGGGTTATTCATAGTACAGCTGCAATCAGAAAAATGGCTGTAAAAGTGTCATAGTGGATATCTCGTTCAGTGTCTCTTCATTAATAGCGTTCTTTGCTCTATTTGCAAACCAAGGGAGTTGTCAGGCTAGGAAATTCAGCCAGGGAGCCGGGATTTACATGGGGTCATTTCTGGCTCAATAATCATTAGCAGTACTAAACTTACTGCAAGATAAAAAGGGTTCCATCTGGGCACGGATTTGTATCAGTAGGATCAGGGCCTCCAGCACATAAATTCTTTTGAGGCCAGCACTGCCTACATTTGTGTTTTTAGAATATCTCACTGAATGGGGCCTCAGAGCCATATTATACCAGAATTAAATGTYATTCTTAAATCAATGTGTTCCTAAATCAGTTAAGTACTTTTGGCCAGTCCCAGACATTACTGTTGATAGAATARCAATAATTCAGTTTTGCTGGTTAATTCTTCAGGACATCTTTAGATGAAGCAGTGACCTGATGTCCTCTAAGACTGGTGGAGAGAAAGAAAAAGCACAAGCAAGAAAATATTTGAAGAGTGGATTAAGAAGTCCAAATTTTGGGGGAAGGAGTTTGTGCCATATAATTTTGGTTATTGTGAGTTTGGGACTGAATAGTATCATTATTTTTTATAGCTCTATAAAATGAAAAACTCTTTCTAAAGAATCAGGTTCTAGCTCTCCCTTTTGGGTCGTCAAGTCCAAGCGTGCTCTGCACAGGATATAATTAGACTGATGCAAAACCTAATGAAACAAATGTGCTTTTAATGATGCTCAGGGTGCTCAAAGAAAAAGGTAGCCAATGCAAAAAAAGGGCATTCAAACTGGAAGTCAAATAAAATTCCTTTTTGCGAATGATTTTTTGGCTTATTTTGTCTTTTCATCTCTGGATTTTTTTTTTTTTTTTTGCTTTAGTTGAATCATTTTTCACAGCTTCCAGTGAGGCAAACCTGTTGCAGGCACAAACTTCCCTGACTGGCTGATCTTCCTGCTGTGTCACAAGCGGCTGCCATTTCCTATGTTCCCTCAGAAGAAGCAGTTTTGGGAGCTCTGCCCTGGCCCCTTGCCATGCCTTGCCCTGGGCTGCCAGATGAGGAGGACCACGGGCTGACCGGGGTGAAGATGTCGCAGAGTGGTCTGAGCAGGCCATGTCTCAGCAGGATTGGGGGTCAGGAGACATCAGATCCGCCCTCTGCTCACTGTGCTGGAAAGTCACTCAATTTTTCTGTCTTGCTTTTCCCTTGGAAGTGGAGACTCTGCTGGATGCCATTGCCCTCTGCTTCCAGCTCTTCCTCTTCAAAAAAGAGCAAGTTCAGATGTGAAATTCAAGAGTCCTTTGCTGAGGATCTGCCATTTTAAGAGGAATTTGTCTGGCTTTAAATGGCTTTGGTTCTAAAATGCATACAATCTGTAAAGGGCATAAGCCTAGAGGTGTTCAAACCCTGATGCTAACTTTATATATATCCAGTGGATGTTCATATTCAGAGGCCATCCTTCTTGCACAATGCACTGAAAAAGGGGAATGAATCACAAAATATAAGCTTCCTTGAGCTGGAAAGACTGCCAGTGTCTCCCTCTCTCGGTGCGGAGAAACTTTTGGCTCTGAGTCCTGGATCCATCTGAACTGGTGGCAACCTTCCCACTGACTCCAGTGGCACTGAATTTGGCCATTGGACATTTATGTTGTTAAATGGAGCTAATAGTCCCAGGGTGAGCCAGGAGACCAGTCCTCCCCACGCCATGGGGTCATGGGGTCTGACTCTCACTTACTCAAACATGCAGCACAACACAAGCAAAAGCTCATAAACAGAGACCGAGGCGGGAGGTTAAAAGATAAATCTGCGTGCTTCACAGAAATCCAGAAGCAGTTGTGCAACTGCAAACACATTAAAGCATGAGTCAGCCTGGCATTTGGAGGGCAAATGCATCRCAGGGTGGACAGATACAGTTGGTAGATGGACCACATGGCCCAATGCCATCCTAAACTGCTACTATTTTAGATCTCTTAGAATACATTATTCACAAAACAGCCCTTTCAAACTGACCTTTGTGCCATAAAGTGGGGCGTAACTTCCCTGCAGATTGGGGTTTTTGCCCCAAAWCTCATTATTCCTCCTGTTATGCTCTTAGTTTTCCACTTTCCTTYTCTATGACTCTGCTCCCATTTTTCTTAACATTGCCCTTCACTGAGTTGCCTCCTCCTTTCTGCTCACACCTCCTTAATCCCAATGTTTACAATTGCTCCCTTGTTTCTTCTTCATCAGTTCTGTTATCATCCTACATCTGCCCTGTTAAACAAGTTATTTATGAAATTCTGCTGAAGTGTTGCTTTTTTCTCACCTGATCCCTMACTCCATGTCTTCTTTGACTTTGTTCCAGTATTTGTGCTTAATTAGTTGTGTTGTGTTGTTAATATGTCTGCGGTGTGCCCATCCTAATGCTTGTTTCTCCAGTTCATTCAATACCCTCACCTACCCAGTGCTGCCACTTTTCCATTTCTTTTCTAAGGAAGACCTTTATTAAGTGCTCTTTTCCTTAATACATTTATGGAGTATCCAGCCTGTGGGACTCAACCATTACAGATCTTCTTATCTGAGACTAGCTGGACAAAGTAAAGGGCAGCCAAGCCACAGATGCAAGATTGCTTTGAATATACAGTGTTTGGCCGGTCACCTTGCACTAAAAGAGGAAGTCGACATCYCTTCGCTCGTCCAACCACACAGCTGTAAACTTCATGCAGCTTGCGACAGCATCTACAGCAGTCAGCATCAGTACATGGGAGAAATACAATTTCAGCTCTAAAATTTTACACACTGTTGTTATGAACTGTGAAACTATGGCAGCTTTCCATGCAGGAACAGCCGGATGTGTGTGGGGGTGAAGTAAACCCTGTTTTACACATCTTATCTACTATAAGGTAAGGACTTCTGGAAAGTGGATGAGTCATTGTACTAATACACAAAAGTATGTTGTTATCCTCACAGAAAGTGTTGTAGAAAGTCATGAAATTATCACACACATCCCATGATCCATTTGCACACACATTTTCAAACACAGCTTGGCTTTTTTCTYGGAAAATGTGAGTTCTCTTGGGCGAACAAGCTATTTAGTTGTTAAAATATTCGCTTTTTACCAAGCATGATTGAATGTGCTTTGGATGCCAATCAGCGCAGTCACCGAAGAGAAAGAACAGACAAAACTCTAGGAGTGTAAAAAAGCTCTTTAGCCGCCATCCCCCTTCCTGCTTTCCTCAAGCAGCCAGCCCAGTGGGGAGCTGGTTTTTCTCTCCTTGCAAAAGCACTTGGGCGTGCGTTGTGCAAGACTTCACCAGCCCGGCTTCCAGCAGAAGTAAGTCACTTCTTACCTAAGAGCGTAGCTACACTCGCTGGAGACAGAAATGCAAAAGGAAAGGTTAACGTTTTGGCTCCAAGGTCCTTCTGGCAGACTGAAGATTATCTTTGGACGTGTCAAGAAAAGCTTTCAAGACAGATCCCAGAGCCAAACACTTCTGAAGTGACTAGCAGTTTTGGGAAACTCTCTTGTGCTGTGCCCAGCTAGAGAAAGAGGCATTTGAAAACTCATTTTGTGAAAAGGCAGGCCCCTTCAGAGAGCTGAAGGGAGGATACTCAGTCCCTCATACCCAGCAGCTACTCACCTTTGAAAGTCTTGAGTGGATCCTTCTTGAAGCTGCCTCAGTTTCTTCTCAGTAAGACATCTCTGTAAGAGAATTCTCATTTCTACCTGAATGTTTGGACCACAGTAATGTATGAGATTTTTTTTTTTTTTGCACTGCTGTTATTGAGGTCCAATTGCTTTCAGCAAAATCACTCCCGGTGGAAAGTCAGTGGAAGCTTTGTCCCTTATTTCAATAATGCTGAGATTTCTGTCTTTAAGAGCTCAGATGTTAGCCTGCTGCTTCAGAAGGACCTGGTACATGAGAGACACAGGGAGGACACAGTACATCTGAATTCGAGTTCACTGGGAGACCTCAAAAAGAGAACAATTTTCCCTCCCCTATAGCACAAAGGACTTTCCTGCTGAAATCAGTGGGGTAAAAATAGTATAACTCAAGGGGGAGCCTGTCTGAAAGAATCACCCTTTTAAGGCTATATTCTGATTTTATGTAAGCTTGCTTGGATCTGGAGTGCATCTCAAACAAAGACTTAAAACTTGCACTGAGATGAGAAAGCATATTCTAGTAGTATGGGGGACAAATTGACAAAATTGCAATGCAGTTAAATATTGCAATGCAGTTAGGTACCTAACCCAGCGGTGAATCCTCTCCTACTGTAAGGTCTTCACRGCTAGTCTGCCTGTCCTCCAACTCTCTTAAGGGGTGAAGACACACTGCTAAAAGGTAGGAGACCAGCTCTGAGATTTGGAAACAAAATATTCCCTCCTCCAACCTACCTAGTCTCCACCTGACTTGGTGGATAGTTAACTATCTACAGAAAGTGAGAAAGCTTTAATACTCCAGTAGCTTGGAGGCTAGCTGACCTTGCAAACAAGGAGCCTGACCTGATAGCCCAAGTTCAGACAAGATGCAGGGGAAATCCTCTGTGTGTCCACATGTTACTCCACTGACCTCAAAAGGCCATACCCCTGCCTGTGTTTCCTCCTGAGTGCTATACAAATACCTCCATACTTTGGTCCGTGGGTGGRAGAGAGAGGAATGCCTAGTAGAGAATCCCTTGAGATTTATGCACATCTCCAGGTATCTTATTTTGCCAGGACTTGGCAGTTTCACATGTATTTTCTGGCAGGAATTTAGGCACCTGCTGGGTCAGGTGGCAGCTGAAAGTGAAGTTCGGCTCATCTCGGCAGAGACTCTGTGTTGAATTTAGGCACCTCATCACGCAGCTGGGTTCCCAAGTCCTTTCTGGAATTTAATCCTTTCCTCTCCCTGAACTGCTCTGAGTTCAGGCTCACGGGGAGGCAGAGCTCGGTTCAGGTGGTAGGAAAGCAGGGAATTCTGCCCTACCACCACTCCCTCAAACACTGTGGTCTAGAGAGGTTCGGCATGCAGGTGTGCAGGATGCACACCTCTCTTAAACTGCTTGTGGTTTACCTGGCACTGTACAAGTTACTTATATTTCCATTGCTGATGAACAGCCCTTCCAACAGCTTATCAGGGCAGGGATAGCAGCATCTGTCAGTTAAAGAGAAGCTTTGATTATTGATTCTTTGTGTACGGATCAGGGGCAATAGCTATTCAGCTGCTGCAGAAACAACACAGCTCCAGACTTGAAATTGGCTGCAACCCATTTCTACTATACTCTTGACACTTAGCCTGTTTGGGCCTTTTTTCACCCCAGACATTGGCAGCAGAGCAATGGAAAACAGAACATGTTTAACATGTAGGAGTGTTTACTCTTGTCATGACACAATTTGGGATTTTCCATTTAAGCTTGAAAAACAAACCCTAAACATAATTTATTAGGAAAATAGTAGCTATGAGGTAAACTTTATGTCAACAAATGCCAAGAGGTCAAATCCACGACACATGATATTTTGGTTGAATATTCTCTGTGTTCCTAGAAGCAGTGTAAAAGCTGGCTTGCAAAGTATTTGCTGGAGCACTATAGTGACTGGGGAATAGGGCAAGTCCAGAAAGTTTCTGAAAGCAAAGCCTTATTCTGTTTTATTATAACAGAGGCCTTTTCTTCATACGCTGAATCTGAATGCTTTAGGATTCATTGCACCCAGGCCAGTGATGAYAGGGAATAGCGACACCATTGTGGCCACGTCTCCAGGATGAGCCAGAGGGTGCAGGACAGGCTGGTACACTCACACGGTGCAGAGTACACCCCTGCTCTGGTCCAGGTGGAGAATAGCTCTGCTTTTCTCCATGCTGCTTCCAGTTTAAT
Organism: Apteryx rowi; assembly: GCF_003343035.1. Taxonomy (NCBI): domain Eukaryota; kingdom Metazoa; phylum Chordata; class Aves; order Apterygiformes; family Apterygidae; genus Apteryx; species Apteryx rowi. The sequence continues at coordinate 1,425,247 of NW_020448530.1, read as the reverse complement.
AAGTCTTAATTCCTGACAAAGCTTCCTGGCTAAGTTTCCCAGCCAGGCTGCCATGGCTGTATTGAAAGAGGAGCTGAGGTCCTGTGTCCTCTTAGCGTTTCTGACTGGAGCTCCTCTGCATGGTGGGGACCAAGGCCAGTGCTGGCGGGGTGCATTTGTGCCTGTCTGCATCCATCAGCACTGGCATCACCCATTTTGCTGTCATTGCTCTGCTTGGTTTTAATGCGGTGAGCCAGACTCTCTGCGAGAAAGGGCCATGTCCTTCTCCAGCCCAGGTGTGTAATGACACTGCGCCCACAGATACTCCGAACCACCAGGCCAAAATGAGAGATTTGCAGCCATTTCTGTTTGATGTGCTCTGTTCTCATTTAACAGAGGTAGAAATCCACTAAGCCAGCATGAGATGAAGGACAAACTAGTGGTTAAAGCTGAATATGAGGAAGAGGAGGATACCACACCCTGCTTCAAGTAATGTTCATACTTTATCTTCAATGGTCAATGAATATGTATGACGTGTTTCACTTATTATGCAGATCCCACTCATACTTTTAAAAATGAGAACAGCCTCATTTTTGACTTCATGAGCTATGACTTTAAGCATAACTTCACAGGACATGAGATTCATAATAAATATCACAAAATTGCATCACACTTTTCTTCAGGCAGCCACTGGGCACTGGGTAAATCCCAGACTGCAACAGCTCCCTGCATTCCTGGATTACTAGCCATCTACCAAAACGTTGCCCTTGTCCATCTTCAGGGTGTGTTGGCACCATCTGAATATAAATATTGAATACATACAATATCACAGCTTTAGTAACAACATATGGGTTTAAAAATTACTCTCAATATATTCCAATAACTGCAAAATTAACTTTTATTCATGTTATGCCTGTTTTCTTGCTGTTCTGATTATTGTTTTGGTGTGCACTAATTATGCCATTTCCAGTTGTGCATTTCCAGAAATTATTCTCCCTGGTTTATATTGCTGTGCAGACAGCAGTACATAGTGTTTGCAAATGGTGAGTAATGCTAGTCTCAAAAAGGCAGAATTTGCTGAGATTGTGGGAGGGGGATTGGGAAGAAAGTCACCAAATAAGATAGATAAACTGGGAAAATAATCACTAGAGCACCCCGAGGAAGTTAAGACTTGTGTTCTGTAGATCTGTTTTTCAGAGATGCAATATACTCTAATATGTTTTCTCCTCTCAGAAAACAGGCAAAACACTCATATAGACACACTCTACTCATAGAATACATGTTGAAACCTAGTGATACAGAAGAACTCACATACCACAATTAGGTGTGCTAGTTTTCACGGTTGTGATAACCACACTGTGATGGGCATATCCCAACAGGTCGCTTGCATGTTGCAAATACTACGTAACACTGCGGTGTGCACAGGGGCCTCCAGAAGATGCCACAACACAGTTCAAAGTTTTGATGCATGTCTCTCAGATGAGCTCCAAATTCAGAGGCTTGGCAGGACTTAAATCACAATATTGAAGAAATGAAAAATAAGTAACACCAGAGAAGGAGACAGGTGAAAAAGAAAAGATGTTTCAGATGATGGCGAAAAAAATCAGCTGCATCTATCTGTGTGATGCCAGAGTAGAAAGCCATGGCTATACCAGATCCCATGGGCAAGGCCATGCATAGGAGAAGAGTGGAAGTACAGACCATGGGCTATGCTGTTGCAGCTGTCTGTGGGAATGCTCCAGTACGACAGCTTACCCCACTTGCTTTGATCTATCTCACACCCTGCTACAGGTAAGAACGTGCATTTACCACAGTCAGCAAGGTGAGATAAATCCACCCCCTGACTCACTCTCCAATGACTTGTGTGTGCAGCCATGCCCTAAATCTCAAAGTGCAAGTCTTTGGAAAAGTCAGAGCTTGAGTTGTTTATTGTCAAATTTCCAAAACATTTGAGGAACTTAAGACACCCAGTAAGATTTCAAAGCCAAAGTCCTATTAGGATCACAGCATCTTTGAGCATCCAGACTCCAAATGAGACCAGGTGTCTGAAGAGCCAGTGCAAAATTTGGGTCCACTGAACCTTTCAGCTATACCACAAAGCTTCCCCCTAAAAGTTTTGACACATAGTGCTGACTATATTTCCAAAACCAGACTTTTTGCCAGGCATCTAATTCACACTGAAACCTGGCAGGGGACAACCACCACTCTCAGCAGAGCTTTTGGGGAAGGCTCTCCCTCAGACCAGCCAGAATATAACAGTACAACCAGCTTCCCCTAATATCCCAGTGGCTGGAGAAAAAACAGTGATGAGAGGAGGAAAGCGCCTAAACCCTGAGCTCTGATACCATTTTATGTTTGTGTATGTTGCATAGATCGAGGTGCAGGGTTCACCATGCTTGGGATGGGAATTGCATCTAGATGTTCCAGCCACTGCTGGACTGTCACAGTAAAGGGGAATCACTGCCCCAACTCCCTTTGGTTGTAGCACAGGGAAAAGAGGGAGAACTGCTCATTTCTTTGAAAGAAATGCTGTGAACCACGAGGGAAGATTTTGAATTGGGAACCCTGCAGAAGGGACCTCCCTCTAACCCTGAGTCGCGTGCCCAAGTTCCAGGAGGTGGTGAGACTGCAAACACAGACCTGTACTTACTCTCTTCTATGGCTTAATTAGGGTGTCTCCCTGTGTGTTGACTGGTCCAGGCCCTTTCTTGAGCGGCCTGCGAGTTATATAAGCTGAGGTACCCAACTCAACGATCTGGATTCCACTCTAGCAGCTAAACATTCAAGGCAGGTGCTTCAGTGCTTGACCTTTTTCAACCTAAATCCTTTATTATTTCTAGATCTGAACCTCCAAATACCCCTAAAATGCGATAATTAAACTCAGGGAAAATGTTGCCTCTTCTGTGTAAAGAAGCACATCCACATCTCTGCAAAACCAGCACTTCTTTCTTTGAGAGATTAAGCACTTGGGTGAGATGTCCATCAGGCTCTGGTGGAATCTGAAACTCCAATCTTAGGCATTTGCCAGAAGGAATTTATTTTAAATAAAAGGTATTTAGACCTTCAAAATCTATATTTTGAACCACTGAATTCAAGCACCGCTTGGGTTCAGACATGAGGTAGCATTGACCCRTACAGCTGAGATGAGCAGGATGGCTGAATTTGGTCCTCTCTGACAGAGTAGAAAGGAAAGATCCCAGCGGAGCCCAAACCCTGCCTTGGCCACCCCGTCTGGAGCTGGCTGCTGTGCCGAGGCACTCCTAACACAATTCCACAGTGGACCCCCCCACAAAAAGACAAACGGAGGTCAACACACTTTACTGCCCTTCCATTCTTTGATGCTAGGTCCCCCCTCCCCATTCACCCACTCATCCCCTCAACGTAAATGGGTCAAGACTCAGCTCTCCTTATGGGGCAATGCATGCTATTTTTAATTTTTGAAAGTTAAACCAGCTCTGAAGCTGGATTAGTAATGGCAGATCCCCCTAAACTATAGGCATGTAAACTGAGGGTGGACAGCTGCTCCGACGTTCCTGGCTGGGAATCCAACCCTTAAACACACTAGATGCACATACATGGCTTCTTGGCTGCCCCATTTATGCCCATCTGTTATGATGGCACAGTGCCTGCTTAGAAGTTGGTCAGATCTTTGCCCTTGGGTATATACTAGGCAATGATGGATATATAAGGACAGCCTGCAGAGAGTGGCAAGAGATCTCTTCCCCAGGAAGTGCCTTCTCCTGCTCTGTCTGAACCTTGCCGTTTGGTGCGGTGATGCCTCCTTATGCTCCAGGCACACCTGTTTTATCGCTGCCCCTCTAATAAGTGAGAAAGCCAAAGAGAAGAAAAGAGCCTGTGGACTTCATGGAAAGTTCTGGCTGTCAACAATGAGCCAGGTTGTATTACAGAGCATTCCCGAAATACATGMGGTCACCAATGGGGACATCAACACGCCAGTTCCGCCCACAGCCACTCTGCATAACAGGCAACAGGACCAGGGGACAAATCAAATTTCAAAGGATTGCATACATCTGAGCCCAAGATACCACTTGTACATTTGCCTCAAGAAGAGAGCCAAGGGACATAACCCTCCCTGGTCTTTAGCAGGGTACATGATGCCCTTTCACATGGAAGCATGATGACACAAATAACTATGTCAAGTGGAAGCAAGGATTTTCTTACGTTCTTTTAAGAACTGTGCATTTCACTTTGCATCTGGTAGGAGAATCCCCTCAAAGTGAAAAGAGCTCTATAGGCCTCTCTTTTCTGTCTCCCCAAAGGTTTTTGCTGTTAGAAGCAAAGATCTTGAGCCTGTAGGACAAGCAATATTCGGTTTGATGCGGAAGACAGCATGCATTGAGCTGCCTTTAAATTTGCAGTAACACTAGAGACCTCAGCTGGGATTGAAGCCCTAGTCACTGTTCAGGACAGCTTCCGTTCTAGCAAGCATAAAATACAAGTTAGAGAAAGGCAAAAATGAAGTATTACCCTGCAGCCAAATACTGAGAATTGGTTTAAGAAGTGACTTACCCAAGGTCACAGAGGAAACTTATTTTAACAAAGCTCCTATAAATATCCAGCTCACACATTATCTGTGAGATGTGTCCCCCTATGTTAGTTGCCCCAACTGCATTTGCATTGGTGCTGGTTGGTAACAGTGCCTCTTTCACTGCCTTTCTCTCTAAGACTTTTTCAGTACCTCACAATTCTGCTACAAGTTCATTTATTTAGATCAGCAGAAGCTTAAGGAAAACAAAATTGCTTTGATGGCACCTTGGAAGCTGTTGCCAGCGATGCAGGGACATACTGGCACTTGACATGACAATTGTCAATTGGTCAGCTTTTCACAGAGAAAGATCCTCCAGGATCCAAGATGATAACTCATGAGAGCTGGACCACACGTGATTCAGTGAGTGGCGCTGATGCGGATGCTACAACTCTCTTTCTTACCCTACCCTACCCTCCTAGTAAATCTGCACCTACCTCTACACCATCTGCAAAGCAGCTTTCAAACCATGTGGGGGCCCTGGTATCCAAATAAGAGCAGAGGGTCAGTGCACCAAACCCAGGTGCACTCTCTGTCCACCATCTCATGGACAGGCAACTGGCAACTCTTCAGAGGCCATTCTTGCATAATGATATATGTTTCCAGGGGTAGGGCTCACAAGGATATCTGAATGGCTAGATCTCACTGAAATCCTATATTCGCCTTGTACCTCAGCTCTCCATATAAATTGAGAACAACAGGAAATCTCTAGCTTAGAAGAGTGCTATGAGGCACTTAGACACTAATTTAATTACAGCCTTTTATGTACTTCAGGTGGACGGATTCGATGTATTACCTGCTATGGTCCTTCTATTGTCCAAACCAGCCTCCATTATGTGCATGTTTTGCTGTAAGACATTGGCCCACATCCCATCTCTAATAGAGTGCCTTTTGCTGGCTGATATTTAGAGAGCGCTTTTAGACTCTCCGGTGAAACCTCTTTTGTTCGGTCGCCAGGTGGAGATAACATTTTAATGAAAGGGAAAGTCCACAGTTTTCTCAGCACGACTGGTGAGAATCACTGAACTTCTGTTTCCCCAGGAATGCAGTGAGGGTGTCATCTCATGGACGTCTGATTTCACCTCCACCCCAGAACCCAGGAGTGGACAACATATTCAGTTGCTGACTGTAAGCCATTTCTCTCACTCTAATTAAGTCTGACAAGCTGAGTTTCTCCTTTCACATTGAGCTCACATACTCCCATATGAGAAGATTTTACTCCAGCTGCCATTGTATAATCAAAAGTATTATAGGTTTTGTTCTTTCTTGCCAGACAGTGTGTTTTCTTTAATTGGATCCATAAGAATGCCCTTACTCCTGAGATGAGACAGACTCTTGCTAAGAATAATGTCTGCAGAGAGTAGCTAACCTCATTTATACCTTACAAACTCATGCTTTTAATCCACCAAAAGGATTTTATCATCATGTTTTAGATGACTGCTATGGGGCAGAAGACACTTAAGTTACCTAATAGCCCTAAATAGTTAGCAACATAGACCCTCCTTCCTAGAAAATCTTTCAGGCTAATGTCTGCTGACTGTTTTGCCTGAAGACCATCCTAACAGGTGCCCTGAAAACACCAGCTAGAAGTGTCCCTTGGTAGTGAAATAGCTAGAGAAATGCTTCTTGTATGCATTACAGCAGGGTTTTAGAGATGTGTCAGTATCCAGCACGTTCAAAATTTAGTCGGATGAACCAGATACTTGGGTATCAGGCAAATCATCCCTGACTTTCAGCAAAACATGTTTTCCAGGTATGAAAGTACTGCCAGGTGGTTTGAAATAGACCTGCCCAACATCTTAGGTGTTCCAGTGTCCTTCAGCATGGAAAATGTTTGTGTAAAGCACTCCTCCTTACCTGTTATAGCGCCTTTCCATGTGTCTGGACCACTGTGGGACTTGCACTATTGAGTGAACACCTAGATCATTCACACTGTGTGACCAAGCACCAGAAGATCCAAGTCCCATGGAGAATCATGTCCCTAGAGATTTCAGTAGCACACTCAGACAGCAGCTGACCCAAGCTGAGGATCTCAGTTTTGGACTTAGGCTCATAAGGAGTTAGTTAGGCATCCTATTCATTTTGTGGAACTAGGTTGAGAACACAGATACTTCTTTTTCAAAAGTAAATGCCTCCTACTCATTAAATTATATTTCTGTTGGCAACTGAGGGCCATTGACATCTTTGAGCAGCATGTTCTTTCCAGAAGAAAGTTTGTATGTAGACTGGCTAGTTCATTATTGCACAAAGGATCACTTCTTTGTTAAGAATAGACAGTACTTGAACACGGTTAAAAATGAAAACACAAAGGAAACTTGCCCTTTCCAGGCAGGAAATTGTGGAAGTGGGCTTCAGCTCTGAGTGAAGTCACTGAACTGCTGGTCCTTATGATTGCATGAAAGAGGAAAAGCACGATACAAAGCTGCAATGTGATGCTGCCAGGTAAGCGCTGGGGTTGGAGTCACTCCTGAATCAAGGATTCACAGGACCAAGGGCTAGGCACTATTGATGTTCGGTCTGAACCCTTTCTTACAGATTTAAATACCAAAAAGATCTGGAAAAGCTTTGTGAGCTAATGTAGGTTTGAGGAACTCTGTTCTATAGAGTTGAATCTTGCTACCCCACAACTTCAAGCTGACTCTAGGAACGATACAGAAGGGAAGGGGGAAAAGCACAGGGATATTTCCAGGATGTCTGCCTTGCACAATACCTTCCAGAAGAAAGGCCAAGATTTCTAACTTCTTGGATGTACTCACCCAAAAACTTGCCAAAGCTTTTCATTCTCTGTGCTGCTAACAGGAATAAGGTAATGGTAACGGGAGGCGAAATTCAATTGGGTGGAACAAAAGGAACCTTTTATGGATTTTCCATCATAAATCCTTTACTCGAATTTTTTTGGGAAAAAAAGTGGTGCAGTTTAAAGAAATGAGGCATAACATATAAACCAGTAATGGTGATTAAATAAACATAAATCAATAGTTAGTGAAAAGTTGGTGCAAATGCAATAGCAGCATACCATGTCATTGTCCTTTTTCCAGGAAGACAGCTTAAAAATAATGGGTCAAAAAGTACTCTTATTTAAGCATCATCTAGGTACCAGAGGGATGCCAAATGGCATCTGGGATTTTAAATCACAGTCTATATTTAACACATTATGTTCAATGAATCTTAAGCAAGGGACTGTTTCCATTCCTTAGACCTCCATACTTAAATTCATGCTTACTTCATCTTTTCCTGTCCCAATGTGATGAAGAAGCACACGGCATAAATCTGAGCTTTTTCCACAGATATTGAGGGGTTAGAATGCAGTCTTAGGTCCTACTGATGGCAAGACAGCTACAGCAAATTCATTTTGAGACTTACCAGGGCCTCTGACTAGTCTCCAAGATCTATCCACTGGCACATCTCAAAACACTTTACCAGCATAAATATTGTTAGGCTGATGTTCGTATGCCACAGTAAAAATTAATGGTGCACCTATGTTACAAAATCTATGTTTTTCAATTCTTAAAACAATCAGTAAAACTGGAAAAGGTGCTGGAACAAGCACCAAGGGCAAATGAAGGTTTGGAAGACTTCTGTAAAGGGAGCAACTAAACAACAAAGATGTCATACTGGAAAAGAGTCAAATGAAGGAGTACATGATAGAAATTATGAATGACCTGGAGAAAATAAATCAAAATGGTCATCCATTGGATCTCCCAACACAAGGCTTAAAGGTTATCAAGCAGCAGGTTCAAAAACAGAAAAAAAGAAAGAGGCTTTTCTTCCCACAGCAGAGCAAAACCGTGGAACTCACTGCTGTGGGAGGCTGTGGGGAGCAAAACGTTTGCAAGGGTTCAGAGCCAGGTAAGACAGATAAGAATGGCTAGCATATGGGGAGAAAAGAACCATCAAGGGCCATTAAACACACTGCATTCTCAGGAAATTCCTAAGCATAGATTGCAGGGAACTAGGAGGTGCCTCCACACTCTGTGGAGGCTGAAGCCTGAAGAGAGGCTGTGAGGTGTTTCCAAGGAGACCTTGTGGGTCGACGGTAAAGATCTACATTCACATGTATCAGAAACATCTGAGAAGGCAGAGAGACCCTCTCACCAGCACATCATGCCAGACTATAGCACCACAGAGAGGTCTCTATGGCCTGAAGGCAGATGTGAGTACATCCTAGCAGACACCCCTTTCATCCCTGTCCAGAAAGAGTCTTGTAGAAACTGGCCAGGGCCACAGGCAATGGCAGAGCATGGACAGGACAAGCTGGCTGATCGCCATGGCTCTCCCCAAGGGACACCACAGCAATCTTGGCTGTCAGCACAGCTGCCCAGGAGCCCCAAGTGTTGACCCAAGGTTAATGACTACCCTTCCCTATGAACCAGGAGTGCAGCAGACGATCATGCAGGATCATCTCCCCCATTTCCTCAGTCTTGAGCCATAGGTCCAGGGAGAGCAGGGTCATGATCCCACCAGAGATATCTGGGAGGTGGCTGAAGTGTAACCAAATATGGGGCAATATGTCTAGGGACTGTGGGACTGCTGTTTTTTTGCCCTCTCCTTGAATAGGCCTCTCATGGGACAAGGACGATGAGACTGTAATCCCCTCACATCTCAAGAGCCAGCTTTACCTTGGTCTGGTTTTGTCCGGGACTGGCTAGCACTGCTCCAAACAATTTCTGGGCATAGGTCAGGAATAAGCACTCACCAGGGAATGTTCCTAGTGAGCAGTTTTCTTGTGGTCACCTTTTGGGAGACTAAGAGAGAGTTTTTAACAGTACAGACTGGGATCATGTTGCGCCAAGCAGTCTCAGTGCCAGACACAGACCACAAACACATCTAACTCACCTGTACGAGCATAGCATTTAAGGCCAGCAAGAACTATTGTGAGCATCTAGGAAATGGCTGGAGCCCTCAGCCCCCGAAGGTTTCCAGTTTTGCTATAATGTCAGGTTAACAGAGGGTGTTCTAAGGCTGGAAGTGTGCATGTGACTTGTTTCAACTGACTGTGGTATCACACAAGGTCCAGAAATGCAGCATCTTGGATGAAAACGGAAAGGTACATATCTATCCCGGATATAACAATGTTAGACCCATCTCTGGTTAGAGATATAATTCCCACAGTTCTCATCTGCTAACTCTGAGACCCAAGAAGTTTTGGGTTTTCTGAGCAATACAAAACTTGCATAGAGACAACGTCACTGGGCCTTTGAAGATGCTTTTCATGAAGGTCAATGCCTAGAGTCTGCAGAAAAGGAAGAGCTCTGTATTGTCCCTGCTTTCCCCCTTTATTGCCATGCATGATGATAAGGCAGGGTAAACCCCATCTCCCTGGGGAGAAAAGAGAACAGGTCCCACACTGTCTGTGTAGCTTAAATTTCTCTTCCTTGATTTAGCAAAGATTGCAACAAAAACATCTGTCTTCTTGTAGGGTCCAAATCCCTTAGGTAGAGCAGATTTTGTGCACAAAAACAACACATGCACTTTATTACAGAAAAACACACACCCCATGGCCATCAAAGAAAGGGAACCGCATATTTCTTCTCTACCCCAGGAGCCCACAGCAACCCAAGCCTTGGATGGAGAGGATGTGGGCACACCAGGCACCCATCGGCAGGCAGCATTTACTGGTCCTGCCCACAGATAGAGACATGTTGGTCACATGCACGCAAGAGCTTGGAGAATAACCCATGGCAGAAATGTACAATTTAAAACCCAGTCAGTCACATTCTTGGAAACAGTTTCCCCCAAGTCAAACCGAGAAAAATATATATTCAAAATACCAACAAAAGGCACAAGGAATTGCATCACTTTACTATGGCTCCGTGGCCAAACAAAGACGGAGGCATGGGAAGGGCAGGATGCAGAATTGTGGCCCTGATCATTACCCCAAAATTGTCTTGAGGATCCTTCGGTTCAAGCAACAGAAGTGGCAGCCCTGAACCAGAACTGTCCTCAGGTAGCAGCACATGACCCAGAAAGACGCCAAGCTGGTTTCATACAGGACACAATCTTGCTCTCAGTGAAATCAGAGCCAAGAGTCCTGCTGACTCTGGCTGAACTACAGGTTCATGCAGACCTGTGTACAACTTTGCGTCTGTGTTTCTATGATACTAAGTTGTCTGCACAGTAACAACCAGTATTTGTGCACTGGCAGTACAGCAAGCCCATAACAGACATGCAGTTTGCATCTGCACATTCACATCCTGACAGATGCTACATATCTAAATAATCATTTTTTAAGCATGATGATGGAAATGAGCTGTGTATCTTTAAGAAGATGGGGGTTTCTTTTCAAGAAACAATGATTTTTTTTCATCTTTTGAAAAAGTGAACAAAACAGTGGTAGGTTTAATTAATGTTCTTTTTTGCAGGGGTCATTATTTGCAATTTCAAGAATAGAGAACTTCCCCCCCMAAAAAAATCAAATTCAACCTGTTCTTTAATCTGGCCTTTCTTTGAATCTCTCCTTTCTTTGTAGACATGTCCACTAGTCCTTAACCTGATTTATGTGATTGGTCAATTGTGAGTTAATGAAGGGGATAAAATGTTTTCTGGAATGCTGGGATAATCGACAAATAGCAATGACCAGTAACTGGACCACAGCCAAGACAGGAACTTAATCCCCTGAAGTCCAAGGGTATTGTGAAGTTGCACTGAAGTGGGAACTGAAAGAAACCAGTTACATCATTCCATTTGTTTCCTCAGATTGGGACAAATGCACTCACCCTAGTAAGCATATTTGAAGACTAATTATATAGAGAGAAAAAAGTTAGGAAGGAATTTCTCTGCTTTTAGGCATATGTGATTTCAAGAGGTTTAAGAGTTTTAATCCTCTTCTTTCCTGGCAACTTTTTACTGTTTGATGCATTCAGTGCAGTTTGTTTTTTTCTGGAGGTCACACACTCTCGCCCCTTACCTCTGCTTTTCTTAATGATGCAGAGCAGCTCACTCGCTCTCTGTCAAATATTTCGCCTGAATTCTCACTGGCAACACAAGAGCTGAATGGTTCAGCTGCAAGGATTAAAGAGGTGGGTTTAAAATGTAAGTATCCCCTTYGAGTGTAAAATTTAAATTAGAAAACAGAGACAGAGGCTTGCTCTTCCCTGGATTTCATGTAAAGGTCAGAATTCATCACTGCTGGAGTCCCAGTGAAGTTAAGCAGTTTTGTCAAGGATGAACTTGGGGCTATTCAGTACAGTCAAGGCTTTTCAGCCTTGATCTTTCCGGTTTTGAATGCACACCTCAAGACACACTGAGGGGAAGGATGGGAAGAGAGGGTTTTCAGATGGTTGGTGCCCAATCATTGTTTTTAAAAGTTAAAACTACGATCATGAAGCTGTGATTAATGATTCAGCACCTTGACCAGGACTCAAGCACAGCACCTTGTTAGATGGGCAAGAACTGAGTTATCAAGTCCTTGGTGGCGGGGAAAAGGTAGATATATGGGGAACCCACTAGTGATAGAGAGAGGAAAAGGGCACTCTAAAATCTCTCTGCTGTCCATGGTGGGTTTCACCATCACCAAGAAGCTTGCCAGGAGTAGAGGACGGCCCAGTTTGCCCTAAGCCTCCAGGTATGAGAAGTTAGACTAAGTCCTCAACATGTTACATGATTTATCTGAGTACGAAGACGCTTGCTGCCTCAGGCTTTGTCCTGAGACTTGCACGAACATCTCCCAGAAAGAGGTTTGGGGAATACTGCAGGATGATCCCTGTGCTCTGATCAACACCCAGATGCTCGGTAGTGCATTCCTCAAATGTACCATCATCTGCTCAAGTCTTAGATCTTGCTGAAATGAAGAAAAAAACAAACCCAAGTGACAAAAACTCTCTTCGTGGACTTCCAAGCTAACTCCCTTGCATGTATTTCTGTTCTACTTAGGCTCACTCTTCCTTCAATGATCGGTTAATTTTTATGCCATTTTATGGACGCTTTTCCTAAAAGAGGCCCTGGCCATGCAACATTGCACGTGCAGGTGGATTGCAGTTCTCTGGGGAGAGGGCTGAGGTTTATTTGCCTCATTTGCACCTCACACAGTGGAGTCCTGATTTCACTGTTACATCTAATTCATGTAATTGATGAACAAATAATTGAACAACTTAAAATGCCTGGGAAGGCCCAGGAGAAGGTTCACATGGAGCCATTGCTTTTCTTACAGGAACAGTTGGGGAACTGTAATGATGTGAGTTTTGAAGGGAGCAAGAGATGGTGTTTGTGGTAATGAGATTTCCAGGCCCTGAGGTCCAGCAGGGGAACCATGAAGAGGAGAGCGAAGCGAGACGAAAGGAGAAGAGGGGAGAGATTAATTAGTAGCAAGAAACATCCTCTCGGTGCTCTAATAGGCCCCAAACACTCCAATACGTGAGAACTGTGTTAATAGCCAGTGGTGAGGAACCCAAACGGGCCAGCACCAGGGTCTACACTTGATCACAGGAGCCCGTCCCTGGCTCTGGGGGAGTCCTGCCGCTCCTCCTCCCAGCAGACACTGACCCGAGGTTGCAGGCTCCCTCGCCACTCCAAGCCCTGAGCCACCAGGCCATATCTCCAGGGGAGTCAGGCTCCACCTCAACCTCCCCTCGCCTCCCCTGAGCCAGTCCCCCTACGCTGCTAATGTTGCTCCACATATTGCTTCAGCAATTTTTCCTCTTCGTTAGTGTTCCAGGGGTATTCAGCAAGCTAATTGCTGTTCTCCTGTGAGCTGGCTGGGTTACAGCATCAGCCAGGCAGCTGCATCTCACTTGTGTTTAGGGATTTGTTGATTAAAACGATTAGCTCATCCAGTTTGACCCTATCAGCTCCAGCTTCCTTTGCTGCTGATGAGAAGCACATGTCAGCAGGCCTGGAGCATTTCACAGCAATGTGGAGTCTCATCAACAAGATGAGAGCTGTTTCACCAAGTGAATGAGGGACTGGACAACATGCAGGTGTGCTCTGGCAGTTCAAATTCTTCCTTGCCAGGGATTCAGGATGGATCTGTAGGACTGAATCCCTTGGGTCAGTGAGCCTAGAAGGGCAGCCAAGGAGAAATGGTAATCAGCAGCACAGGAAAGACTGCTGGTAGGCCAGTGTCCCACTTAAGAGAAAATATAAAGGATTCAGCAACAGGTGGCTTCAGAAAACAAAATTCTTCTAGACAAAAATTGAAAAGGTAATGCTGGTTGAGGGAGGCCTGGGAAGTTATGGGAGAAGAAGTGATGTTCTGTTTTAATTTGCTTGTGATAACTGAAAGAGAGCTAAAAGAATTATTGTGGAAATATCTTGTGAAGAAATAGAAATTCTTCTTATCAGGCTCACGTGTCCTAAATTAAGGACATCTACCAATATATTGCACAAGTTCAAGAGAGCAGTTTCTGTTTTCTGTTTCRGGTGTTTTAGATCAGGCTTTTGTTGTTAGTCAGCTGGTCAACACTCTAAGCAAAAAGATCTGATTAGGTTACAGACTGAGGTGTTGAACCTCATCTCTACACCCTGYTAGTCAAAGAAAAGACTTGGAGGAAAGGTCCAGAAGAGTTTTACTGCTAACTTGCTGCAATCCTTAAATGTCCTATTGGGGTCTAGACTTCTAAGGTCTAATCAAGTTTAAGTCAGGAGGACAATTGCTCTTAAAGAAAATGGAACTTCAGCTGCCCAGAAATGGATGTCTACAACAGGTGAGTCAGGCCTTCAACTGACCTATCCCAGGTATCTGAAAAAACTGCCATTAGAAACCTTCCTGTACAATCTTTTCCAGTGTTTATCTACCTGTGGAGTTAGAAAGCTTTCCTCATATTTAACARATCTGATTTTTTTTATTTTTTTTTCTCTCTCCACTCACTGTGATTCATCCACGACTTTTCCATCTCTCTTCTGTGATCTGGATCTACTGTTTTGAGTGCATATTCCTTAACTTGTCGTGCCTCAAGCTGAACACAAGCACTTCACATGTCTCATATATGGCTCTYTCAACTAAAAACATAAACTTCGAACTGCCAGGTGCTGACTTCAGTAATGTATCCATTAATAGYGACTGTAATCTGGGAAATGGGAAGAACAGCAGACAGATAGAGGGAGACTAACAGGATCAAATTAGACATTTCTCTGAAAATGTGCTCCAACTTAACCACAAATTATAGTCAGATAGTCTATGAGTTATGGCTATGTGGGTGATAAGCCTCCCTTTAATTTTCGCTCAGGAAACTGTGTTTCAAATTAACTTTTCAGAAGGGATAACAAAAGTGATTTACTCCTACACGCACACAAGCCCACACTAGCATGTTTATGTATTACCATGAGCAAAGTGCCTTTCAAACACTCAAGATTCTTCCCTTCACATCATGCAAACCAGTGAGGTCTGTTTTCATTGCTTGCTGGTCTATAGCAGCCCTGATTAAGTTTACGACAAAATCTCAGGTAACATAAATATTTAGAAGCAACAATCCAGAGGGATTAAGCAAATACACAGCCCAACTCTCACAGGATCTCCTCTGTGCTGCTGTTCAACTTACAGTTTGGTTTTCCTGTGTCTAAAATGTGTATAGTGCTGCACTGATTGCTCCTGAAGACTAAATGCTCATACATATGGGACTAGACTCAGAAGAAGGATTTAAGGATCAGTAATAGACTCCACTCCTAAAGCCTAATTAGGCATTTCCTAAAGATGGCAGTTCACAAAATCCAGCATCCTGAGCAAGCCTCTGCCTAGTACCAGCCCCTTGATGAAAACAGAGAATTGCTGAACGGGCAAAAAGTCATGTGGGATTAAAAGCTAGAGGCTTTTCCTTAAATTTAAGGGCTAGATCAGGTCTTCTGGTGTAAGTATTAAGTGTTTTTTGCACATCTACCAGGAGAAGGGATGTGGCCTTCTGGAGGTGGATTGTGTACAGAGAGGGGGGGGCAGACTTTCCGCAAGAGCTAGCGGGATACGCACTTCAGCTCTGACTTGCTTTTCCCATCTTTAGCTGGAAGAAAACTTGAAACCGAGTTCAGAGTGGGGGGAGACAGCTTTACGTGGCGAGCCACTGGGCTCATACACAATGAACCCTGTTTTGGATGGAAAAGCTTCAGCTCCAGCCCTAGACACATGCTAGCGTCAAGGGACTGACCAAGTCATAATTGAATCTCTTTGTGTTATTGGTCCCTTGGCCTTACTAAACTGAAGCAAGCTACATTTGATTTCTTTGGCATTGTCTAGTGTACGTACTGCCAACAAGTTGCCCTCACTGCCTTGTGTAAGCCGAACTGGCCACTTCAGTGACCTCTTGTTCCTTCTATACATGGAACATATTTCAATGATTTTTATAACTCCTCAAATAAGGTTCCTTTTATTCTAATCTGAATGCCCTGTTAATTTGGTTTTGGATCCTATCCCAGTCTCCAGAATACCTGACGCTTTATAGTTTGGATATACTGGGCTGGCTGTTGCTCCAAGCTGGTGACAGAGGGTGTCTTTGCCCTGTACATGTCAAATTGTTTTTTCCAGTCTCCCTGCCTTAAAAAAAAAAAAGGGATAAAAAGAGGATAAACAGCTTCCTTCTAAATTCTCTCTGTAAAAGCTGTCTGTTAGCTCACTTGTGCTTTCTCATCAGCTAGCATAAATGCAAAGTCCCTCTTGCTGCTCCTTTTACCTTGTCCAGCCCACGTATATTGCCAGTTTTTGAAACGAAAGCTTAGCGTGGTTTGTTTCAGCACAAGTCTGAGGGCAATGTCTGAGGTACAGGACTACAGAGATGAGGATCTCCCAAGCAATGCATGAAACTGGCAGTAGAAAAAACATATTTTCCGCAAAATGATTTGTCTGAAGTCAACCTGCTTGAAGGAACTTTTGGGGAGTGAAGAATCTCTAGACTAAACATTTTAAAAATATACTTTTTAACTTGCCATACTGCACTCATGCTCTCTCTTTTTTTAATGATGAATTTCTTTTGATTTTAAAGTACTTTTGGTTTGAAATTGCTGTATATTAAATGATTCAAAAGTTTTTCATTATCTTTAGATATCAAAATTGAAGCAAACTGTTCCTGTATGGTTCAGATTAAAAATGTCAGTGGAACCAATCTGAAACTGGAGGGGGAGAGTTTGGCTTGCAGAGTTTTACTTGTTCTTCTTATTTATTACAGGAGAGGGAAAAAAAGAAGGTTCTGAAAACTCTCACAGGATGGGGGACAAGTTTCCCACTCACTTGTGGAGGCCAAATTCTCTAGGCAGAGCTGCTTCCACAGAAAACCTGCTCTGGTGAAGGCTCCTCTCCATGAACAGATGGAGAGAAATACTCCCCTCTCAAATATACACTGGTTATGGAGGGTATTGTCACAAATTGAGGTAGATTAGACTAGGTTCTTGAAGACATCAACCCTTTCCCTCATTCTCAATACAGCTTCCTCCTCTTCTCCCAATTAACTTGTTTTATAGTATGTTTCCTGCTAAGTATTAAGCCTACAGATCCCGCAGTGGTAAGAGATGAGGGTGTATTTTTATTAAATTATAACAATTGACCCCAAATTTCTGCTTTTTACACTCTTGTGGTTGCTCTTGACTCTCTCCCTCTTCTTCTGTCTCTGGCCTTGCACATTTATTCCTCGAACTTCACGCTCAAATGACTCGCAAATCCTGAAACTGCCTCTTGTGTCTCCCTCATCTGCAGACTTTCCGGCTGAAGCATCCCAGACTATACGAAACTGAATATCTTTTCTAAAAACCTCCCTGAGGGAAGCTTCAAGTGTTTCCCCCTGCTCTCCCCTCCTTCTCATCACACCTTTTTTTTACAGTTTGGRCTCTGGGCTGTATCATCGCTGCAGCCAGTAAATTATCCAGGAATTTAGTGTAAGTATGTTCGGCAGCATGTGGATTCCTATCAGTTACTCTGCTGTACTGTACTGCCTTGCTCCTCAGCAACAACAGTGTGAAAAAGTGGTTTCAACAGGAAAAAGCAAGATGAGTAGCCACAAGCTCCTCGCTGGTCCTCTCCTTCTGTGACTTTGGTAAGCGTTGGTAGGAACCCCTTGTTACAACATGAGCTGCACTGCTAACACTCCCGGGGACAAATGAACCCCACGGCTGCATGGGGCAGAATACGTTAATTCACCTCAAATCACTAAATGCAGAGTCTACATGCACCAAAATATGGGGAAACTGGAGGTTTCTCCTTCATGGGAGATCCTTGTCCAAGCAAAAGTTGCAGACTCTCCAGGGAGAGCACTCTTGCTTTCTCACTGGAGGCCAGACTCACTGACTGCACCCACGGCTTATAAAATGGTGAGCTCCAGTCTGAAGTGGTGTAAATCAGCTGGCTCACTTGAGGAGGTGCTTAGCAGAGGCTACTGGACAATCAGCTCCTGCCCTTAGTTTCAGAATGGGCAGGATTGATGACTTTCCAAAGGGTCACAAGACATTGGCAATGCAAACAAGATTGTCAGTTGCCTTAGGAAGCTGCTACAAAACCGATGCCAGCCTAGCTTTCAAGTGTTACCCTGAAAGCACATGCTGTTCCTTCTTCATTTCTTGTCTCTCACTGCCTTTTTATTGCAAATCACTCGGGCTCCTAAAAACCCGGATTTTCTTCCTACTGCCTGTCCTAAGCTTTCATTCTGGAATACAGCTTGCTTGGAGCCAAGAAGACCTTACCAAGAGAGCACACCATTCACCAGCCTAGGAACAGCACATGAGCCAAAACAACAGCCAGGCTGACTGACCCTGCATCTGCCAGGTTAGCAAACGGGAAATTGCTCTGGGTAGCATATATGACAGAACAACTCCAGGATGTGCTCCAGAAGTCATGCCATGTTGACAGCAGATGAGTCAGTGCCACCTGAAGTGCCATCCTGTGCCCTGGGAGCCTGTGCCACTCACCAAAACCCCCACCACAATTTACAACAGTACCAGACAGTGAAGAAGCTGAGGTTTCCAAGGGAGTCTGGTGACCAGCCAAAATTAAAACAATGAAGAAAGTTCTACAACCAGCACAGGTCAAGGAAGCCTTCAGTGAGGTCCTACCAGCAGTAGGAAAATATTTCTAAAGGTCCTTCTGATACCCAACTTGCTCTTCCAGCTCTACGCCTTTTTCTTCACACTGCGGGGATTCTTTCAGGCAATATTGCCAGGAGGAGCCCGAAGGGGCAGGGAAGAGTGAAGGGCTAGCAGGAGGTCAAGGATGGAGCAGCTTACACAACTGACAGCACTCCAAGCAGGAATTTATGCTTGCAAATATGAACCCATATAAAGGGGCATCAATCAAGCACAGAGAAAGATGGCAACATGGGACTGGTCTGGACCAGGAACAGAGGAGAAAGTGGAATGGCAAGGAGCAGATATAAAGCCTTACCCTAATTTCCCAGATAAGAGTAACATGGAAGTTTTCACAGGACCTCTCCATTCAGAAATAAGAAGAAAAGAGAATGATGATCAATCTAGCCATACATAGCACTGAAGCTTAATATAATAACCTGAAGTCACAAGTGAGGAAACTGTTACTAATTACAAATACAATACAGAAAACATATATTTAAAAAAAACAACCCAACAACCCAACAAAACAGTTCCTCTTTTCTTTTCTCACAAATCATTCCCTGAATTTTGTAAACATATTTGCTATTCATAAGCAGTCATCAAACACTTGAGCAACAAGTTTCAGGAAGCGGGCTGCCTGTGAATTGCTCTCTCAGATTAGACTATATAATTTTCCAGTAATAGATAGCCGTGTTATCATTTGCAGTGTCCAAGCGGTCAGCTATGCTTTCTGGTAATATTTCTTTTCTTGCCTGGGTGACCAAATCCTCTTAAGCTATTGAACTGTACTACAGCATGAGGTGTGCCGCCGTCTGAATGAGAAGTTATTCTTGTCAGAAATGAGTGGTTGAGGAAATGCAAACACTCTAAGAAATCCCCAGTGGCCATAGGAAGTTGCCCCATGTATTTGCAAACTCATTGTTTAATTATCTGACGGGCTTTGGGTTGCTGTGGCAACTTGAGGTACTTGGAGAGCCGCAACAAAACAAGGCCCTTCCAGTTGTAACCGCAATGTCTTTGGTCCCAGGCGCCTCACGATATGCTGTAATTATTTAAATGCTAGCAGAGCAGTGATATCATGCAAAGACATGACAGATCACACTTTTCTCATATTAGTAGAGAGGTCTGGAACATGTGAATATGTGTACAGGAGTCTGGTTGCAATGAAACTGCTGTTATGGGGCCCTTGTGTGCTTTGCAGTCTCATTTCATCAAAGTTAAGAGTACTCACTTTTCTTAATGCTTGCTTAATGTGTTTACTTAAATATATTTAATAGCCTAAGGAGTCCATTTCCATTTGCTGTTGGATTTTTTTTTTTTTGAGTGTCATATTGGCAATACTGAGTAAGATACTGATGAAAAACATTAGTAATGATAGCATATTGAAAGGCACTGAGGAGTGCGTCTTCAGGGTGCAAGGGGGCAATTTTTAATAAGCATGCTTCAATTCTGTAAAGAAAACAAGTAAATGAGGAAAACTGCGGGGATACATTAAAATAGAGCAACCAGCCAGGAAAGTAACAAATTTATGCACCAACAGAGAAAGAGTCAAGAAGGGCAGTTGCTTTTTCAGATGTTTATTGTGGAAGCAATAGATGCTCAGTTTGGAAAAATATTGTGATAATAATAAAAGATACTGCTCTCTCTGCTCCTTGTTCTCTATCTGACCTCATGACTATTGCATTGCTGGCTGAAAAACAGCTCATCTTCAAGAAAGAGATTGGAAAGGACTTGAGGAACGCTATTGAGCAGGTAGTTGGGGCACTCACTTGAACTAAAGGAAAGGAAGGTTTAGTGCCCCTTGGACTCAGCTGGAGCCTCCTTCTTCCTAGGTGAGTGCACTAGCATGCTAACAGYCACCACTGCCAACAGCTGACAGCGACTGAAGGTAGCTGCTGTGCTGACCACGCTCTGGG
Organism: Apteryx rowi; assembly: GCF_003343035.1. Lineage (NCBI taxonomy): Eukaryota > Metazoa > Chordata > Aves > Apterygiformes > Apterygidae > Apteryx > Apteryx rowi. The sequence goes on along the minus strand of NW_020448530.1, from coordinate 1,404,835 downwards.
GCCTCCTCTGGGAGGTGGCTGACTAGTTGAAATGGTGGTGGAGCGTTAAGTGGGAGACCACTGCTTGTTTTTACCAGAACAGGTTCCTCTGCATATGTCTGGAGACTAAAGATGGCATCTAGGGAAATTTTGGGCTATGATGCTACAAGTCCTTATACCTCCTTGGGGTTAAGAGCTCTGTTCCCTCCCTACTGTCACCCCAATGGGGGTTATGAGCAGTCCTGTGCTACAGTTATTCTCATTTCTAGGTCAGCACAGAAGAAACTCCTTGCCTGACGGCATGGGGGAAGGGATGCAACGGAAGAGGCTAAAAGCCTTGAAGCATCAGCACCAAGTAATTGAGAATCCACCCTTAAATTGTGGGAATGGCAAGGAGATTTCGCACTCAACCCTTCTGTGTTTCAAGACTGCAAGTCCTGCTGTTTGTGCTAGAGACGTCTATATGTTAGGAAAGCAGGTTGGGGTGGAAACGGACACAATGATCTCTTCAGAAGGGTCCCAGCTGCCTTTTCCTGTTCAATGTCACTCATACTGCCAGGCCAAGGGAGCCAGTGCTCATGCATGTAAAATCACTCTTTTTAATTTTGTGTTTCTGTAACATGACCTATGTACTATACTACATCTTCATGAGGCAGGGCTGTCTGGAGAACATCTGTTGCAATCCCAGCTGTTCTGGTACTTCCTCTGTCTGATGTTTCATCCCTGATATGTGCAAATCACTGACAGTATTACATCCCCCAGTTCCTCCTACAAATCCTATTTTCTCTGTTCTCACAGGAAGAAAGAGGAAAAAAAAAAGATGATTTGGATGGGATAAACATGGGCAAAATGCTTTATTCTCACCAAATCGTCACCAGTAGCGTCATTGTGGACTGAGTCATACCAGACAGACAGTAAAAACTATCCCAGTGCTCATTCCCTTTGGAGCCTATATAATTAAAGCTGCCCACCTGCTCCTGAATTTTGCTGTCATTTTTTGATGCTATGGGCAATGCGATACTCAGTTGTTATCGTAAACTATGTTAAGCTCTACCCACTGTGGGGTTTATGACAACAGTCCTTGAGAAAACTGTAATCCTCTGTGCTCAACTATATCTTCTTGTTATAATGCTTATGAATCTTGGCTAATGATGATGGCAGATGATGGGTCATAAAAGTGCTCCAAATACRGGTCCTGGTAACTTCCTCTCTTCTTACTTCGCCTGCATTAGATGAGGCTGTTTTCTGTCCATCTCTTCCATGCAGACAAACGGACTTAGGATACTTCCACTGCCTGGTATTTTCCCTTGGAAAAATGAGAATCATTGGCTAGCCCTCCTTATACACTGCATAGGCATGTCCAGAAACAAAGACCAAAAAGCGTGTGTAATGCTTAACATTTAGGCTGCTCCATTTTGAATGAAGTTCTAGCCTCTGAGCCTGAAATACTGTGGAATAACCTAACGACACAAGCACATAATATCACTGATATAACCGTGTGACAGCTCAGATATCAGTCTTGGAAACAGTATAACTTGTTTCCCATATCGTCCACTATTGGTGACATGTATATTAGAGCAACTGTCACAAATTGCACACGGTAACTTTGTGATTGAAAAGAGCGATAATATATTTTATCTCTGTCAACATTCTTCAGTGGTATATATAAAATTAAAAAGCATCAAGAATAGAACTTTATTATAAAATTTAAAAAATAATGCAAGCACTGGAGGCTTTGGAAGTTGAACTTCTTTTTGTGACCTTAAATTTCATTCTGAATATCCAAACAACTAAAATTTAATATAAAATGGTTACAAAAAATCCACATCTGATACAGTTTTCTTCTGTACTGGTGCCTCTAGCTACATTCTCAACAATGAAAAACTATCAAGATTAACAATCCAAACTTATTTCCTAGACATTCTGGTCATCCATAATTGTTGGAAGCAGCCACTTGACTTCACTGCCAAAATATTGTCTATCATTTATTGCCTGATACTCCTGGAGGGACTTACCAGTGTTTATTAAACAATTTTAACCTGCTTTGTAACATTTCCTTTTAATGATACTTGAAATGTGAATTATTTATCATGATCTTTTCCCAGCATTGTAAAGGATAACACACACTCTTCGATAAAAGCTTTCAAATGCTGGACGTACATGAGCTGGAATCCAGGCCCAACCAGCTTTCTGTAGTAGCTCTAGGACAAATATTTGATGTTGACATGATATGCACAGATCCTCCAGACTGGTGCAAAGCAAAGTTTCCCCTTGTATTTCTCTTGCACATACTTATCTAGGAAAAAAAAGAAAAAAAGCCATTTCTCACTGCTGATGTCAACAGCTGTCAGAAAGCTGCTAGCTTCTTAAGACAAATGAGTTATTCTCCAAAGAAGGTCAGCATAAAATTCCCACTGACTTCCATGAGGCCAAGTTCAACCCCAAACCACTCTGATGGCCTCACCCAGCGCCTGGGGAAACAGTTTCACCTTCAGCAATGGCTTTTAGACCACCTTTGGGGAGCAACAAGGCTAAATGAAGACCCTGAATAGAGTAACAAACTATCTGTGCTTTCCATTGAATGAGAAACTGAGCTCGGCCCTGGGATACAGTTGGTCCAGTGCAGCCTCCAGTACGTTGGATCTACTGCCAGTTCGGCTTTGGGAAATGATTGGTCTTGGTCTTGGTTTGCTACCCATGATGCTCTGAAAGACCGCAGATGCCCTTTGATATCCCTGTGTCAAAGAAGTGCTACTGATCCAAGGGCAAGATGATGGCTTCAGCCAGCCAGTTATTGTAGGAACACTCCTGGCATCCAGATTGGAGCTTGTTTCGTCTGTGTGATTTTCTGTCTTCTGGCTTGTGCCTGTTCTGGGTTTGAACACGGCAAAGCTCGTTAAATAACGAAGGGCCTGGCACTTTAAATGCTGGCTGCATCGCCGTGTTTGCACAGAGGCCCCTGCAGCACTGTCAGGGAACCAAAAAAGCAAGTGCAAACATAGCTGTGCTGACTTCATGGCCCCTTGGAAATCTCTTCTGGCAGATAGGAGCATTAAGCCTCACCGCACCAAAACGGCAAAGCAGCAGTTTATCGTTTCTCTCTGCTATCAAGTCATACCTGTTCTTACGAGTAGCCTCTATTGTACAAAGAGATTTGGAAGAGGGTTTCAGAGAAACATCAAGATATGTCACTTCTTGACGTCAAGCAGGGGAAGTCTTTGCTCTTGTTGGCCCATGTGCAAGGGCAGCAGGGCCGGGAGACGCGAGCGGCCGGTGCCGAAATGGCAGCGCTTGTACCCGTGGGCAATCCCACCGCACACAGCTTGCCTGCTCTCCTCGGTTTTGTCTCCCATTCAGGCGGGCAGGAAGATTTTGGGAGAGCAGCAGCCTCGCTGGTGCAGAGGGATGCTGCAGCCACGGAGCGGCGCTGGGGCAGTACCGGGCGTTTGCCCTGATCTCGGCTGCATTTGGCCCAAAGAAGCAGCACAAGGCATGATCTGCCTGTCCTTAAGTATTAAGCCCTTAAGTTACTTGTGAGAAGGAACCTTAGCAGGCTTTGTTGAGGTGGAAATTTTGGACGGAGCTGTTAATACTATTTGTGCTTGGGTCAGTCCCTTACTGCATGTGCTAACGCGGCTGGGGTGATTTGGGGTCTGAGCCGTGTTCGCTCTCTTTGAGTGGTTCCTCCTTACCAGCTGCGACCCYGCTTTTCACATTCACCTCCTGTCTTAAGCAGCATTAATGAAGACATTAATACTGAAATAATGCTGCAAAACATGACATAAGCACTTACACTGGTCCTCAGTGACACTGAGGACCCTGGTTCCCCCTGGTTTCATCCATCCTTATACCCCTGATTAAATCCCCAGCTTGAAAAACCTCCACCACTTTCAACCAGATAATAAAACACAGGCAAACGCGACTGTAAGTTGCATGGATATTTATTTTTGCAACAGCGAAGGAGCAAGTTTACCTAACAGCTTTGCTAACTGATTGTCTGCAGAGCGAGGACGTTACGGCCGTGTTAGCGCAAGCAGTAGTAGTTTATTGTTTTAGGAGACACTTCTTTTTCCTTCCTTTTGAATAAACACACCGCAGGGGCTGCGAGGCCGTGTGCCAAGAGCATTGCTGAGCGAGGCAGCAGCCGAACCCAGCGCGGCAAAAGCACAACTCTAATCATAACAGAGCGAGCAAGTATTGTTACAAATGTTCTCTTTAGTATGGAAATGAGCCAGGGGTAATAAAAACACCATAAAAATGTCAAAATGACTGATCGCCACGAAGCACTGGCCTTTTTATAACCAAAACTTGTAATGAACTTAAAAAAAAAAAAAAAAAGCCCTGCGTTAAGAGAAATGCCATTTTTACTTAACTTTGTTGCGCGACTTATCCTCACTTCACTGCGCATTTAAATGATTGCGAAAGAGAACAACTGCAGAAGGGCATCAGGAAAGACCTGATTGATATTAAGTGGCATTCAAGCATGATGGTGGACTGGGGATGGGAACAAACTGCTAACCACAGCATTAACATTAACACTGCTACTGCCTCTTGATGAGAATACGGGGCATGTTTAGATACTAATTGTTTGAACAGCAGCAATAAAATATAATGCTTAATGACATACAAATGAAGAACCGTGTTAACTCATGTAATTCCATCAGAAAGTGCTCAGGCGCAGCAGCTTGACTCTTTAATTACTCAGATCAAAGGAAAAAAGGCATTTTGAAGCCTGCTCTAAAGTGTTATTTATTACTCCTCTCCCTAAAGCAGAGATTGGCTCAGATGATAGAAATTGCACTTCAGACTGGATCTGGTTAGCGAAAATGGGGAAAGAGCATTCGTTGCTTTGCTGGGATTCACGTATATTGTGGGATATGTTTAATCCCAATTATAACCGAGACTAGTAAAAGGGGGAAAGGGAAAAGTAAAAAACAAAAAGAGAAAAAGCTAAATAAGCACAAATAAAGGTTGTTGCACCATATATTGCTCTCACAGAACTTAAACAGATAAACAGACATGAGGACACCTGGGCTAAGCACAAAATGCCAAATGGTCATCCTCTTTCCTCCAGACACCGTTCTCTGTAAAGAAAATATGTATGTGCCACTTAATAATCAATGCAACACTAGCACTTTAAATATTCTTTTTATCAGACATTACTTCCTATTTTCAACTACACTTTTTTTTTATTGGCGTTAGTAGCAGACTTCTAAAAACTGAGACTCATAGCCCAAGAAATGCTTTGCTGGTAAGATTAGGTCAAGGCAAAGTCTGAAATACCTACAGCCTCGTAATTGCTGGCATTTTCTGCCAGGTCCGCAGTGGGGTACCCACATGGCGAGCGACCCGGGTGCATCCCTGCACATCTGGATGGCAGCGGGGCTGGCGAGGCCTACAGAGGACTGGCTTCTCCTCGGCTCTGCTCCTAAACTGTCCTGGTCAGGCCTTACGCGCGTGGGGAAAAGGTGGATTGCAGCCTTTCACGCAGCTCACAAGTTTGAGCAACTGAGCAGCCCATCAGCCGCATGTGTTTATGTTTGAATTCATATGTAAATCCTTTGCAGTCCTGCAGCTCACGTACGGACTCGTGACGCTAACTGCTGCAACTCGGGCAAGACTTTCTGAAAGGATAATGTAAGTGAGGGGGGGTGGACATGCACACAGGGCTATGATGCTGTTTATACAACGAGTTATTTGCAGACCCAGTAAAAGTTGATTTACAGCGCCAGTTTGTATAAATAATACCATTGCTTTAGTAATAATCTAGAAAGTGCTGCGATTGCATACTGACAGCCTGGAAGCAGGCAGAGCCGAAATCAGGAGAGCTGGCTGCGCAGCTTAAACGAGGCCTGCGATGTGCCAAATATTGCTGTGAAGTACGTGATGCACGTGCACGGTTTGCGAGCTAGCTGGAGGCAGCGGTTCCTCGTGCTGTGGCACCCACGCTCTCCCTGCTGCATCTTCTTTTCTCTGCAGCTTAACTAGTTCTAGTTCTTTAGGGCCCAAAGCGACCACCAGCCGAGCCCATTTGGCTTAGATGTACTCCTTTATCCTAACAACTTTCCCAACATCTTGCATCTGACCGAAGCACCCTGTCCACAAAACACCCAACCTTGATTTGAACACTTGAGGGATGTGGCATCTAACCCTTCATTTGACAGTTCCTTCCCAAACAAGTGTATTTACCATTTAAATGTGTCTGGCTTCGTATTCACAGAATCACAGAACGGTTGAGGTTGGAAGAGACCTCTGGAGATCATCTAGTCCAGCCCCCCCTTCTCCAACAGGGTCACCTAAAGCAGGTTGCCCAGGACCGTCCAGATGGCTTTTGAATATCTCCAAGGATGAAGATTCCACAACCACAACTAATGGCCATTAGTTCCTGTCACATCTTTTTCTGCCTATTGGCCAACTGGAGCAAAGATTTAAAATGCTTGCAGTAACTCCATGTGTGTGATTGATTTCCCAATGGATGTAGTTGAGATTCTTTCCACTGGCATCTCCAAGAGTTGGAACAGCCTGGAAAATATATGGAATAACCATTGACTTCAGGGCATTTAAAGGCCTGGGTACACACAAAGCCCCTCATGCAGGCAGAGGTGATGCCCAGACAAAAAGCAGCAGAGCCATGATAAGTTCCCCGTCAACCTCTGACCACCTCCCAGATTTTGCCCACTGCTACGTCTCCCCCAGGGCTCCAAGACGAAGTTGTGGGTGAGGGCCAGCTTTTCTGAACTTAGTGTCCCAGCTTGAAAGTTTGGACAAGTAGTGAGATACCCCCGCTTGTAGCCCTGCAGGGCTGGCGGTGCTGGGTTCCACACCGAAATCTCTGCTCCGCTTCGGGCAGCGGGGTTTTGCCACTGCCTTCACCCGAATCTGCGCCACTGGGCTCATTGCGCAACTCTGGCGTTTGCCTCTATAGGTGAAGGGAGCAAAAATAGCTCCAATTCACTAAAAAACAGAAAACTTTTCCAAACCACTTAAAAAAAAAAAAAGCCTCTGCTAGATTCAGAGCACCTGCACAAGGCAGACCACGATGTGGTGCAAAAGGGGCTTGTGCAGTACTCTGCTTTGGGGTGCCAGCAGGTGTTCCTAATGTGCGTGCGTGCACGCGCGCGCACACACACACGCACACACACACACACACACACACGCACACGAGTGCTAGCCTTTCTTTTAAAATATACTAAGTTTACATAACTCTATCCTCTACTAACCTAATCCCAGGCTTTTATTCCTTCTAATTTTTACCCTGACACAGACATACACACTGAGCCCGGCTGGCTTTTTGATGTATTTAGTCACCATATTTACCACCGGTTGAAAACGACATGACACTTTTTATTTGCAAATGGCTGATAAAAGTTTTCAGTTTAAAAGGGCTGACAGTACAAAGATTGTCCATACAAAGTTTAAAAATGCCACACACAAATTGACATATAAGGCCATGTTTGATCTGCAACGCAAATAAAATAAAGAAAGATGGTGAGTTTTAAGCCTAAATTTCCTTTGATCCTTGAAGCCACATATCTTTAAAAGTATGACTGCCTTCTGTAACAGTCTGGCACATACATATATATGTATATTTGTGTGTATATATATATATATATATATATACACACACATATAAGAAAAAAACCTTCTGCGTCAGTAGTTAATAGCAGGACTATGGTTTGCTTTAAACACCTGGTATTCATGAACAAAGACAAGTCCAAATCTTGTCCCACTGAAGAAAAATAGATTGATACACAGGCAGGATCTGGCTGCATTTATTTAGACCAAGGCAGACTGTAGTACACACAAGGCACAACTGAGCCGTAAAAATAAATGGCATGCAAAAGGCATGGAGCAGTGTCCCTTGCACGGGCACTTAAAGTGCCCTGTGGAGGCAAAATAATTCCTCGAAAGACAAAACCCACCCATGCACAGCAAGCCAGCGCGAGGCTCAGACAATATTCACAACCCTGTTTAAGTAGAACGTAAGATGGTGTTTTCCTAGGGGTGAATTTCACCCAAGAATATACCCACCGCTCTGCCTTTAGGACTTCGCTAGCAGCGACAAAGCTGGCTGAGGGTCATCGCTGCCCTTCTCCCACCCCACCTGAGCACACGGGACTGCTAGAAGGGGCCACCACCCCACAGCCCCTGCCCTCAGCCGATCCCAGCCTTGACCAAGATTTCACAAAGCGACCACCAGTTTGGGTTTCCAGCATGAGATGCCGAAGAGGGAGCTGCTACTCCAGGCGGGATGAGCAGCCAGAGCTTTCTGAAAAACAAGACCCTTGTGGTATCTCACACGAGGCGTCCCAGATCCCAGCTGAGTGCTCAACACCTGGGCTGAGACTTGCAGCAGCCCTTAGCCCTTGCACAGTCCATGTCGGGTGGCTTACTGGAGAGTTCCCACTTGTAAATCAGCATCAGCATCACGAAAGATTTGCACTTAAAAATAGGAGCTTTGAAGGGCAGGAAGAAGCCATTTGTTCCATGGGGACTGTCTGGCAATATGTATGAGTTTTTGATTTTCATGACATCGCACTAGAGAGCTCCTGGACTACAGTGGACAGAAGGCACCAGTGGAGAGCATCATCCTTGGTGTGGAAGACTGCGCTATATGGGACAGACAGGATTACTTCTTTTAACCACCCCTTTCACGGAGGATCAGAGATACAGCTGCCACCTTAAAAAAGTGCCATAAGACAGCCTCCTAAGGTTTGCTTAGAGCTGAACCACACAAAACTGGTGTGCACACCCTCCTTTGAAACTGGTGTCAGCACCGTAGCCCCTGCCACGTGTGCAGCAGCATCCTCTTGGGACAACCACGGGGCATGGAGGGCCAAGAGGGGCCGTCAGCCTCACTTAGAAATGAAGCTTGCCTCCTGCCATGCCCTCTGCAGCGCGGCAATGTGTGGTAGCAAGAATAACACTACTCCCATAGACAGGAGCTATGAGAAGTAGCTGTAGCTCTCTTGGAAACACCAGCTTACTGGCTCCTTAAAATAGAGGTGGTGAACTTAGTGTAGAAAGGCAATTTTTTTTTTTTTTCATGAAGTGACTCAATATGCTACAGCCATTAAGATCTCCTGCCTAAATCATGCCTTATATCCAAACAGAGCCTTCAGTGCTCATATTTAAGCCTCCCTGAAAAATGAGGGGATGTGTACAGATACCCACGATCTGAATTTAGCTTTTATGGACTTGATAAATTTGTGTTAACACAGCCTAACCAAACCGTCACCTCTCCAAAAAAACACGAGCAATGATTTGTTTTGTTATAACCTCTGCAGGAAGACCACCGTGAGGGAGGGATACTTGGGTTTCCCACTATAGTATCCAGTCAGCAAACTCCACACGAGTGAGAAGGTCTCCCATGTCCTCCTCCTCCCATGCCCAGGTGCCACTGGAGTGCCCCAGCCACTGCTGGCATGGCATGCAGGGACACAGGGAGATGCCGGCGATGGATGGATCCCTGATGCTGGTGGCTAAGACAATAAGGGGACTTTGGAGCCGGGCAGGTGGTGGTGAAGGAAAGTGGGAGCTTATGTGCTTTGCTGGACCAGGGCCCCACCTCAGCGCTATGGCACAGCAAACGGGGAGCTGCTCGGTTTGCCAGTGACCCAAACAAGCAAGCCGAAAAATCGCCTCCAGGTCAATCCAAAGCAAACACCTTGGGAAACCTTCAGAGAGCTGAAAAAGCTGTTTCAGGTCAAATGAAATGCTTCACTTCAAATCAGAGCAGCTGGCTTGTTAGAGACCTCCCTTTCGCAAAACAGGATTGAGGAGGAAGCATTTTCAAATCGAAAAATTGGCATATTTGAAAATTTTCAGTCCCCCCCCCCGACCAAATTAGAAGTGAAACTCAAGGGAACAGCAAACTGTTGCAGCATTGCTGAACCTGCCTTCGCYAAAGCAAGCTTTAGCAATGTGCATGTGCCCCCCGCGCCCGCCGCGTGGGCCAGCCACGTCGCTTCGCCCTTACTGCAGCGGACCGAACCTCCGCCGACTCTTGCAGGCTTAGCAGCTGCGTTGGCAGCTCGAGTGATTCACCCGCACTTCGCATTTTGCCGTCCCAAGGCCCCTGAGGCTGCAGCTCCTTTTACAGGCTCATAAATTACAACATTTTGAGTTAAGAAATTTTCTTTTTGCAAGAAAGCCCAGCACGGGTTTGTGGTTAGGAAACAAACCAAACCCCTCTCAGTGCAYGGTGAAACGGATTTCGCTGTGAGCAGAGACCTTTGCTACTGGAGAGAGACAACGCGGGATCCGCGAGCCAGGATCCGGCCAGCGCAGACCCTCACAGCCAGAATATAACCAGCGGAAAAGGCCAGTTCCTAATGGAAAGGATGGCACCGGCAGGAGCTGCGCTGATGTTAGGGCATTACACGTGGCTAGTGGGAAAAGGCATACCTATGGCTGACTCCCAGCTTAAGCTAAACAGCTACGTGCTACATGGAGCGTATGCTGAGCATGGCATCTATAGAACCTGGAAAAAAAAAATCTTTATTTTCTTTGATCAAAAATACGTATAGAAATGCCTGTTTTGAGGAAAATATCATACATTTTTTCTTGTTTAACAAAATAAATTAAATATACATGACTTCTGTTTAAACTCTATATAGAATTACAAAGGTTTTATATTTGCAATTGGAATCATTTCCAGTCCATTTAGGTATTTAATATGGTCCTTTTTAATCTTCTCTCCTTTTTGTTTTTACTGCTGTTTGAACTGAACTGAAATGGTATCATTTTTCAAATGTTATCTGAAGGGAGGGGAGGAACCACACACAACCCAGGTGCATATTTATCAAATTCATTTTTTCCTACAAGATTATTATTTTACTCTCTTGTTTTCTCTTTCTCCTGTATCTAACGTTTTCACGTATTTTGCATTGACATAAAAGAAATCCAGTAGCTTGTCACCGTAAGCCATCAGAGAAGGACAGCGTGTTTCGCTTTCTTGACCATCAGCAGTTCAATTATTATTATTAATTATTATTATTTCTTAAATATAAATATAAAGGTGTTCTGTACAATGTTCTTCTTCCCTTCCTTCCTTTCTCCTGGCAGTGGCACTGAGTCTTAGGACTGGGGGGAGTGCAGCACTTGCATTTTGATCTTCAGATCCCCCCATGCCGGAAACACGACACCTTCAACTTGCAGAAATTGGACCAACTGGCTCGGTTATCATTTCAGACATGACGAACTGCTCTTGAGAAGCATTCGGCATTTCATGTCCTGAATGGAAATTACTTTTTCCAGAACCTCTTGCGTTATATTTTTTCCCCGGAAGAGGTGAATTGATTGCGTCTCCTGGTGCTTTGGCACTAAACCTCAGGTACTTTAAGGCTTGAGTCACTCTGAAGGAAAAGGCTCCCCTGCGTGCTCCCAAGGGTGAGAGGGCTGGTGACCTCCCACCAGAAAGAGTGATGTTCATATTGCTCTTAGCAACACAAGGAAGGAGGTGATGGCTCACGTCACTGCGTCCTGTCTTACTTGCCGCCACCTGGATTAGAAAATGCAAGAAGGCTGCGCCGTTTGCGGTGGCCGCCTCTCTGCTGAGATTTGGAGCTCCTTCATTATTACTTGGCTACATCCTGACTGTGATAATTAAAAAAAAAAAAAAATCTCTTTTCTCTCTCTGTCTCTCTCTATTATATATATATTTATATAGATAGATATAGATATATACACATATATATATATACACACATACACACACGCATATACAATTATATATATATGTATATATATATTTAAAATTATATATATATAATCTTTTCTGTCTGCTTTGCCTATTGCTGGCAGTGTGAGCTGACTCGGAGCAGTCTCTTCTGAGGTACCATGAGGAAAAGCCCAAACCGAGCTACCGTCCGCGAGCGCGCTCTTAACATTGGTACTGAATGTGCTGGTGCTGATGGACTTTGCCTTCCACGTGCGAGTGGGTGTGGGTATGGATGTCCGTGTAAATCTTTGGGTACATTTTGGACGCCATGGCCGGGGCGAGGGCAGGCCCCTGGGACAGCAGATGCTGCTGCTGGGCGACGTATTCCTCATAGTTTATGGAGGAGATGCAGTCCTTGTCGGGCACCTGGGAGACGCAGATCCGGTCTCGCGGCTGCGGCCGGTGCACGGGGGCAGCGGCCGGCGGGGAGCAGGGCTTCTTCTTGGTCTGGCAAAGCCACAAGAGGATCGTCCCGAAGATGAAGACGGCTCCGGCCGGGATGCCAATGATCACGGGCCAGGGCAGGCTGCTGGCCGAGGAGGGGGGCACAGGTGCGCTCGGAGGCTTGGGATCTGGACAGTGAGAGGAGGGGCAGGGGTGAGACAGAAAGAGTTAATTAAATGCAGGCAAAGCAAATGCAAAACAGATGTCACACTTTGGCTGGCTTTGGTACAGGCTGTCTGACAAACCCACCAGACCAAGCGAAAGGGAGAAACCCAGCCAGCGCGTGATGTTTGGTAACTGCGTAGCTTCTCAGTGCTCCTGAAAGGGCAAACGACTCATTTTCTCTGGTTTAGGGGCCGGGAGTGAAAACGAAAGGGAGTCTTTGGGTTTTTTTWAAACTTTATTATCCAATTTTTAATGGATGCACTAGAGCCAGCCCAAGAGATGGTTTGCTAAGAGCCTCACTCCACGATGGAGTGGGCTTTGATGCCCAGGTTGGAGGACACAGAGCAACGGCTTGTCTCGTTTGCCTCCACCAGACATATCTGTGTCCACGTGGCTTTTAGACAATCTTCAATATCCCTGTCTAGTGGTACGGCATTTTTCTGGAGCTACTCAGCAGTGCTCAGCTGGGGGTCCACGGCAGGCAGCATGAATGCAGTGATTTGGAGCAGCTGTCTTGAGTTTCTTGTATGGTTGGGAGGACAGGAAAGCGCCGTTGAGCTGCTATCCCCTCCTTAGTGCTCAGGCACCAGAGAACTGGAATCTCACACGGCATTAAGGTGTGCAGCAACCTCCCTGTGCCAAATGAGCTGCACCCAAAGGAGCTACCTCCACCAGCCCCCGCAGAGCTGCCATTGGCTTTCCAAGGGTGGCGGGCTCCGTTACCGGAGGAGATAAGGTGCTTCAGACCATGTCTTTCACACCCACCTCCCACCGGCGCTCCGTGCTGTTGGCAGCTTGTACGTCCCCACGTAGCCACTGTGGYTTCTCAGCTGGCCCATCTAGCACAGGGGCTCCCGAAAGGAGGGAAATCAGTGTGTGTCCCCCTGCTTGCAGCCCTGCGTCCTCATGCAGGAATAGCGCTCTCACATCACGTAACAYGGCTATGGGCTACAGCTGTTCCCAGCCTGATCTGTCAATTTATGTACCCCAAAAGAGTCCTGGGGTAGTATCTAGCTATCAAAGCCCCCATCTAGATAGCTACCAGCTGTGATTTTCAAATGCCCTGAAAAATACCCAGGTGCATAGCTCAGCTTGCAGGTGGACACTCAGAAACTTGAAAAACCACAAGCTATCCAAATGGCACAGTATGTTATTTTCAGATGTATATCACTTAACTTCTAAGCTAAACTTATTTAAGACACTACTGTCTTTTTCTCTCCTTGACAACTACGGCTAGTTTGAAATATTAAATATATACCATGTGGTCCTTTTTGAAGTCAGAAAGAGCTATGTTATTGACCTCAATAGACAAAACTTTGATCCACAAAGACTGGAAATCACAGAAATAATTTAGGCTGGAAGGGGACTCTGGAGGTCATCTGGTCTGGCCCCCCTCTGAAGGGAAGACAGGATGAGGGAACTGACCCTTCAGCTGACCATGAAAACAACAGTCTTCATGTTGATTGGCAGAAATCCTCTGCTGGGCTGAAATGAAAACCTGACATTTTGATATTCATCCGTGCTGTTTTTCTGAGCTGTCTATGTCAAATCTGGTATACTTACAAGCAAAAYTGTGTTTTTCTAACTCATGGCCTTGCAACCACATCTTTGCTTCTGAGGGCAAGCTGGGTTCTCCTTCTCCATCACTGCCAATGACAACAGGCCTGCAGGCTCTGGTTTTGGTATGAGGCCTCATTATACTCCCATTTAAATCAATGGAAAGTCTCCCACTGATTTCAGTGGGAGCTGGATCAGACTCTTCCACTTTGGAAACTCCCAGTGGCTTTAAATTACATCCCACCCACGCAGCCTTATCCTTGGGAATGAGAGGCTTTCTAGCTGGAGTTTACTCCTCAAATCTAAGTGATACAGAAGAAGGAAACAAGGCTGCATCCAGATTTTCTTCTTACTTGGGAACCTGCCGTTGGTGTCTAAATTCAAAGTAATGACTCCCAGTGACTACTGAGATGCAGAGCTTGGCAGTCAGCGAACAGAAGTAGTAATGCTGCCTTAGTTACAAGAATCATGAGGATTATCTCCATTAAGTGCACAGAGAACCGGTCCTAACAGTCTGGGAGACTTAATGGTCTCTGTCTCTCTTTGTTGTCTGGACTGGAGATACCCCATTAGACCTGACAGCTAAAGTGTTAAGATAGTGGCTCCAGCTCCTGTTCTCTCTTAGCTGTGTTGGCCTTGCAGTGGTAAAAGGAAGAAAAAGTGGTAAGACTGATTTTTTTCGTAAAGCTGGTGGATCTAATGCTAGATTCACATAGCAAAATGAGGCAGAAGGAGATGCCATTTTTAATAAAAAATATTTATCGGAGCAGAAGTGCACTCTCAGGAAGCAAAGGAGTAAATGACAAAGCGAGGATGGTATGCCTGGAGTACACACGATATGGCCTCAGTTGGTCACAGCCACCAGCTTTAAGGCCCGGGGGGGTTGGAAGCAGCTGTGAGTTTGGCACAATGGCTCCCAGTGGATCACTGGGTAAGAATTTAACTAATCAATCTTTCTCTCTTTTACACCAGTTCTTTTCCTTTCCTTGTGACTAGGACAGTTTTCATTCTTCTCTCATTTTATGGGCCTGTATCATTGTTTTCTTTTACCACTAAAGCAATACAAATAAAAGCAAGAGAAAGGAGAAATTTAAGGCAATGGGGCTGCAAACTCTGCAGCTATTCAGTTCTTCTCTAACCTCCTGCACCCCATCACTGAGGCGATGTAGARCCTGAAACTGCAGTATGATGTCCCAGCTCCTCTTTCTCACAGGAGCAGATCATGCATTTTCAAACCAATTTTATTTCACCTTGCTGGAATCATTATTTCCCATGGAGGAGGAAGAGGAACTATGAGCAAGAGCAAATCAGCAGTAATGTATAGTCCCTCACTCGTTCTTACCAGAACTGGGCTAGCCTAAATCAGCATGGCATCACAGAGGCTGGTGGAGCCCAACAAGGTGAGGATGGGCAACAGCAGTTGCATCAATGAATACCATGATGCAGGCTATTGGTTCCTTGGGGAAAAGGAATAACTCACCTGGCAGGACTGTGAGAAAAGCACTGCGAAAGCTGTAGCCCATGGTGTTTGCGCCCAGGCAAATGTACATTCCTGCATCCTCTTCCTTGGCTCGAGTAATCATCAGTTTGTTCAGGTAAGAACCATCGGGRCGGGACCAGACCTCCCCCGTGGGCAGCACAACAAACTTCTGTCCCCCGACGTCAATGGTGGAGTTGTACTTGCTCTCCGTGCCGTACTCTACCCTCTTCAGCCACTGGATGACGGGTTTGACATCGCTACGGACTTTGCACTGGAAGGATGTGGTCCCACCATAGTCTACCGTTGTGTTGACAGGGTGCGTTCCTGTCAGGATGGGCTTGGACCTCGTTCTCTCTGCACAAAAACACAGGGAGCTCCATGGTTTGCCAATCTGATTAACTTGTGGTTGCAGAAACATAGGAACAAAGCATAGGAGGGATGTGGAAAAACATCTAGCCCAGCTCCCTGCCCCAAGGCAGGCTGAGATCTCTCCAAACCATTTCTGATAAAAATTTGCCCAGCCTCTGCCACAGCCTCTAACGGTAGAGGCTCTACAGTCTCTCCAGACAACTCCTCCACTGCCTTAAGKCTTAGCAAGTCTTTTCTCATGTCTAACCTGAGTCTTCCTATCTGTAATATGAACCAATTACCAATTACAGGTTATTTACAAGTGTGTATCTACTGAAAGTTCACATTAGAACTACTGTGGCTATCCATAGTTTGGGGACAGTGAGGTGGAGTAAGAGATGTTCCTTCTTCTTTTGGTCTTCCCAAACATCCCTTAACGACAGACTAAATCAGATGGGGAAAGGCCCCTTCCTTCATGTACTGTCTAATGGCAGTGAGGGCAGGCTGTGGATGTTGTCTCACCTGTGCTCCGGGAGCCCCTCAGGACATATCTGTCACCTTGGCTGCCAGGCCTGGCCAATGCCCATGGGGACCAAATGCTATAGGAGGCCATCCCATGCCATTCACCGCTGATGCAAGCTGAGACCTCAGGCACTACAAGTGAGCAAGRTGTCCACTTCATCCTCACCTCCCTGCATTTACTATTCCTTTCCTCATTCTAATCATCCACACACTAAGTATGGAGCATCGTCTTTGTGGAGGAGGAGCTCAGAAGCCTTTTGCTTCTCTAGCCAATAAGAAAACCTTCCCTTTCTCATGAAAATCTTGCTTCAGTTCTCAGCTGGTGAAGGAAACAAGACAGTAGGAGAGGAAATCAAACACAAGGGGTTCTGCAGGGTCACAAGACTATCCTTCCCAGCATTATTGTAAGCCTTCAGTTGTGTCACCACCACGTAAAGTCAAAGGAAAAATAGAAGAATATACCTCCCACTTCTGAGGAATACTAGGATCTTTCTGAGCAAGAGCATCAGAAAAATTAGTGATATGGGAGGTACTGCAAGTAGTGTACTATCGTAGGTAGAGAGTGAAATTACTGTATAACAGTGGGTGGTAACTGCTGGCAACGATCAACCTCTTCTGACAGCAAACACTGTAGGACTGAGCACATAACAACACAGCTGCCACCACCACTGGCTTTGAGGTGAGAGGAAGGAACAATGGACCTTCTTTCAAGCAGTCAGGATGCTATCAATAACGAGGGCTTTTAAGATGTGCTCGGGAAACACTGGCGGAGCAGCAAAAATACTGCATTGTTCTCTGCAGACTGTGCCTAAAGACCACGAGCAGGAATCACAGCTGGGGAGACTAAGACACAGATAAGCAGGTCAGACTTAAGAGTGGAGGCTCAGGGGAAAAAAATGGAAGGGGAGGAAATTGAATAAAACCTGAAATGCTCCACAGAACAATGTTAAAAATAGAAACATGTCTGAAAACTGCTTAATGCTCTTATCTACTTGATTCTGGTTCCAGCTTTGGTTACTGTTTTCACTCCTAGCCAGCAAAGGCTAATGAAAACAAAGGTTACACACATCTTTAAGTTGATAAAAACCAAGATAAACAGGGACACAGAAAAGGGTTTGTTCCTGGTGCTGTCTGGTTTTGATGAAGTGAAAATGCCACAGCTGCCATTAGGATGGGGCTTGATTCATTTCCCTGTCTCTGCTCCTGGTTTTAGTGTAAACACATGTTTTTACTGTCTCCACACAGCTGCATCTTTATCAATCCCAGATGTCCAGCAGGTTTGTGCATTTGGAGCCCAACAGAGCTCCCCACATGTGCTTTTAATTCCTGTTATTCTAGAGAAAGGACTTATCAGAGAACAGATCTTTACCTTTAAGAACRGTCTTTCACACTGGGATAAACTTTCTCATGCTAAAATGTATGCACAGAGAGAGCAACAACATGCTTTCCATGCGGCTGGTAGCAGCCCTTCATGCCCCTGCTCCTCATTAATGAAGGATATTTGATCTTCCCCCAACTCAGCCCATCTTCTCCTCTTTCTTGAGTTGGCTGCTTCACAGTCATTTCCATGACAACTTACGATGATGTCATAGACAAAACATTATGATTTAAGAGTAGGCCCTCTTCTCTGGCAGGCTTAGGTAGCTTTCTGAGCATAATTATCTTCAGTAATAACAGAGGAAGTAGAAGATTAGAGTCCCAGAATCAGGAGAGCTAGACACTAAGAAGAGCAATTTACTTCACCCCACCACAAAGCAAGGTAATCCTCCACAGCTCATGTTCTAAGGACTGGATTTTTAAGTTATGTAGGCATCTAAAGATACAGATGGGAGCTGAGTGGGATTTTTGTAGTAGCCCATTTGTACCCACCTGAACCTTCAGATGCCTTTTAAAATCTGGCCCTAAAGCCTTGTCTGGCTAATGACTCTAGCCATTAGATTTCTACTAAGTCCCTTGGGAGACTTCTCTAATGAAGTGGGCCTCTTATGACAGATATCTAGCTTAAATTTTTCATTGATTGGTTTCATCCTATTACCGCTCTGATAGAGTAATCTGGGCCACTCTAAATATTTCCACCCCTGTGTAAGGTACCTTAGAGGACCTAGCAGTTGGTTCTCAGTTTGTCCTTAAAGTGACTCCAACAGTGACATGAGATTGAACTGGGCAATTGTGAATGTTTGCCACGAGTGTGCCCTTACAGATGACCATTTCCCAAGTATCTCTCTTCAGTTCAGACTACTAAATTGTATTATTCAGGATGCTATTCTATCCAGCCCAGGTTTAGCCCTACTCTAGATCCTCAATAATGTTTTCACTGTCTCCCCACCGATGTCTGTAACACTCCCCCATATCTGTGTCCAGCTATCGGCACTGTACACTCGCTACCACGCTCTCTTTACTCATTTAGCTCCCTTATCACAGCTCCCTCCCCACCTTCCCACCACAGAGGCTGCACTTACGGATTACTTCAACTTTGTATGTTGCATTGATTTCTCCAACTTTGTTAAACACTCGGCAAGTGTATTTGCCACTGTCCTCCGGCTTTAGGTTCTTCAGGTTCAGCGTCCACTTCTTCTTCTTGTTCTCCCCAATCTCTTGGGGTGTGAGGGGCTTATTGTCCTTTAGCCATGTGATGTCAGGCCGGGGGTTCCCACTGGCCACACACTTCAGGCGGATGGAGCTCCCCACGGGACGGGCGATCACTCTCCGTCTCATCTTGGCAGGCTGCGTGAACCTGGGCCGGGCTGCAAAAGGCGTGAGATATTGAGTGTGGTGAGCAACGGGCATTCAGAGGGGAACACTGCTGTCAAGTGTTACAGCCAGATTTGCTCGTGAGGCACCCAGCAGCGCCAGACATGCCAATGTATCACTATATCTCATACACTGGGCTCAGACTGATTTCCTTAGAAAGGAAAAACAATCCAGTCTTACAAATTTGAACATCTGAGTGGACGACTACAACCTATGGCCACCGCATTAGCCTTCTGTAAAATACAAACTCGGAATTCCTTAGTGTCCTTAAGGCAACCAAGTCAGACCATCTCACAAAATAATACCAAAATCACACTACTGTAGCTGAAGGCAAAATGTGGCCCCATAATCACATTCTAATTATTACCATATTCCATGCCATAAATACAAGCCCTTACCCAAGACCTAAGGAGAAACCTCAGATTCCCACAGGGCTGACTGTTTTCTCATTTTTTTTCTGTCACCTGAAGCATCATTTTCTGAGGTGTTTTGCCCCCTTAGTTTTCACTGGCTTTAATAAGAATTGAAAAGGTCGATAGCTGCTGGTGGTCAGAGTCAGGAATTCTGATTGCACCTTGTCTTACCAAGGAAATCACAAATATTTCTGACAGCAGTGACAGGGAACACTAGAAGAATGCAGGTCACCACCTGGCAAAAGCTGGAATTTATACCCTCAACTGCACCTAACTTTAATTCATCCCTGATTATGTCAGAATTCCAGAGGGAGAAGAAGTGGCACCGCTGTACACTGGCAGCTCTACTAACATTGCAGAATACCTTCCTGTAAAATCATGACTTGATCTAATTAATCAATATAGAGAAAAAATTTTGAAAAAGCTTTTAAGACAGTTAAAACAATAGAACATGATCTGTTGCAAGGCAAAAGCTTGTCTAATACTATCCTGTAATGAACAACTCAAAAGAAATTACAAATTTCCCACATTACTTTAACTATGCAATGCCAGTCCAGGGGCACTTCTGACGGCAGACTCCTGTTGAGATTAATGACATTTCTGACTCCCACTTGGCACTCTCCCACTGCATCCAGGATACTCCTGCCAAATTCACCTCCCTTCTTTTTTATTTTGGCAAAGCCAGTTTCCTCTCAGAGTCTATTTAGTGGTTCCACAACAGGTTTCTCTCTCTGTTTTTCAATCTTGTTTCTTACCATAATCTTATTCTTCAGCCCCAAACGCCAGTCACTCTGCATTTTCTCACTCCCTGGTAAACCCTCTCTGCTCCTTTTCTTTGGAAATAAGGGAAATAAATAGGTGAAGAGTGGACTGCTCTGTGGCACATTGGGTTGGATTAGGCCCATCAGTCACTGGTCTTCATCAATGGGGAGTGGAGAGGCACAGGAGCAGTGGCACACAACACCCCAAAGCAAGCTGAGGAGCTTGTGCTTCAGGACCTGGGAAAGTTTGCTACAGGATGGCATAGTGGGTCCCCCCCCTATGCAGCCAGTCAGCCCTCTGCCCAGGGCACCAGCTCTGCCAGAGACTGATTTACTACTCGTTCCTTCACTCCCGTTCTTACATCTACCACCCAGAGAYGGAGGAGGCTGGTCTGCAGCTTCCTCTCTCCAAGCGCTGGGGAACAGTGGCCATCCTCTCCGAGGTGTGTGAGCAAGCCCCCTGTCGCTCTCCCCTCACGGCCTTGTCCAACGACCCTCTCTCTCAGAAGAAGATTCCCTATGGCATACCCTTCTTTTCGGAGTCCTTTTCTGGAGGAGAAACTATCTGCCTCTGCAGCCTCCCTTTGCCCCTTGGTCATTTTGGGTCCTAGCCGTGTCGTGTTATTTCAAACTCTTTCTCAGAAGAAATACCCTGCTCTCCATACAGAGGCTTTCATGTGCAATCTAATGAACTGGAGCAACTCTGGCACTGAAAGTACTCGCAGCAACAGCTGAGCAGCAAGTGCGACATCCTAACCCACTCCACAGGTCGCGGTGTGTAAATGGCTGGGTAGTCCCTTGATGATCTCCCGCAACAGGAGGCCTCCCTCCCAAGAAAAACAACCACCCTCCCCGAGAGACAATTAACCCCATCAGGGCTACATGTTCAGGGCACTGAAGTGCCAAAATGTAAGTCCAAGCTGAGAGACACATGTTGGTAGAAGGCTGTTTTTGTGGAAAGGGAGTGTGGCATGGCATAAAGAGAGGTTAAGAACCAGCCATGAAACGGGTCTAAACTAGTATTCTCTAATAAGGCAACAATTTAGTCAGAGACCAGGAACTGCAGGCCCATGTAGGGGTAGATTCTTGCTGGGTGGGATCCCTGAGCTAGGATTAACATATCCTGGAGCAGGTTGGGAATAGGAAGGTCACTTACGTTGCCCATGTGGAGCGAAGAGTCAAGTCATTGAATGACTCTAACCTCAGGCCCTCCCTTGCCTCTTCCCTGGTTCCACAGCAGTATTTCAGAAGAATTTGGTCTCCCTGCTCAGTAATGGTATTGTGAGACAGAAACTGTATCCTTTCTCCCAAGAACCACGTCTGTAACAGCTCTGGTTTTGCTCCCACTGTGGTTCCCATGAATCCATCTGGAGTTTTGCATTCATCCCTACTGCGATGTTGCCCAGATACACAACAAGCTGCAGGTAAAGCTAAACTTCTTTGGCTCTTTCTATCATTCYTTCTTCTGTTTAAAGAAGGTTAAGCAATTATGTGGGCTCAAAAGCTACTCCAGCCTGCGTGCAATATGCTGAAACCGGATCCCTTTTAGACAGTTCTGAATGTTTCCTTGACAAAAGCCTGAATTGGACAAGTTTAGAAAGGCCAGTTAACAAAAATGGAGAAACACACACAAGAGAGGGAAAGAGATACAGCAAGTACAAAGGAGAAAGAGAGAGAAGCAGCACTGTGAGCGAGAGACAGAAAAAGTCTCTTTTGAATTGGCACTTGTAAATGTCTGTCCCCAAATCTGTACCATTTACAGAAGTTTTGCTTGTTGAAATGCCAGAGAAGCCCATTACAAAGTGCCTCTGTGTTATTTATACTTCACATGCTTGTTCTCCTCCACATCACTTGGCGTTTGCTTCATAAACATGAACCACACATTTGTACAGTATAAATTATGCCACACACAAGAGCAAGGGAAAACACAAGTGGATGGGGACAAAGAGAGAGTATGTTTTTGAGTTTCTTGCTGAAATGCTGTTTACCATGACAGTTTATTCAGACTAATGAAAAAGAAATGAAACAGTTCCTGGCTGTTGGCAGGAACACCTGAGAAGGGAGTTTGACATGTCCTCTACTGGGGAACACCTCAAGGTGCATGGATTAGTCCCAGAGGCTCCCATCAGACGTGGCCCATAAAATGACTGATAATTTCAGTACTACACACATCTACTATCGTAATACTATTGTGATATTGATTCATCACCCACTAGCTCTCCCTGAAGCACATCTGCCATGGCATTCAATGTCTGTTCCTATCTCCACTGGGGTAAGGGTGGAGAGAAGTCAGCTTTTCTTGCTAGCTGCTGAATCCATACTGGGGAACTCCTGACTTGGAGCTTATCCAAGCCACTTTTTCTTTTGCTCTAAAATGTTTTCATTCTTTTCCAGAATGAGTGGAGCTTACCATCCTCTCCCAGAGCAAGCTCAAGTTCAAATGAATCTGTAATTCAAGGCTATTATGGTACTGCCTCCCCTTGGTGTGGACTGGACTACACCACATCACATCAGATTCCCTGCTTGCCAGCTCCTGGAGAAAAGTGGCCTCAGCTCAAGTGGTGGGGACTTATCGGGTGAAGCTTAACAAGTTCCACCCCTATGTCTGCTATGAGGTGAATGTGGGAGAAAGCCATCTCTGTATTATAAAATTAAAAGGAGGGATGTACTGTGAGAGCAAAATGGAAATGCTATGCCTCATCCCTCGGGGTCATAAACTCACATCACACTCCTGTCAGTAATGGCCAAAAGCTGTTTGGCATCAACCTGACAACTTATTGTCCTTAAAGGAGTGCTTTGGCCAAACTTGGATCTGCAAGTCTTGCAGTGAGTGACTCAGAACCTGTTCCAAGTGAGATTTTAGCAGTTCCCTGAAGCTCTGCAACTGCATCAGAATCCTATGCTTGAACAGCCTGGGGCTTAGAGAAGTTCACTCAGGTGTCTAGAAGAGAGAGTAAGTTTCAAAAATACTCAGTTTTGGCCTAATGCTAATTCTCCTGAAGTGAAGTCAGACCTCCCATTTGCCCTCAGTGGGAACAGTGTTATGCTGGCACTGAAGGCTTTTGGAAATATTGCTGTAAAAGTCAATCTGCCTTTTATAGAGAGTCTATGAAAGCCGTAATAGCTGCACAGGCAAAGGAAAGGGACTGCTCAGACAAACATATGCAAGGGAGAACCATGCTGGGATATATGGCAGGGGGCCCCAGAGCCGATCACCGGCTGCATTTCACAGAAGGACCCTTGGACAGGATCCATTCACACCGCCACATTCAGCTCAGGCTCTGTTTATCATTTGACCATCTGTAGTGAGAACTCACTCCTGCCGCTCTGCCTTTTCTTTTCCTTCAACAACAGAGAAATGTGCTGGATGAACAGCACTGAACCAGGAACTGAGGAAAACCAAAAAACATATGCTGCCCCTTACCCCACTGCTTCCCAGAATGATCTTCATATTCTCCATTGGAGCCTTCAGGTACCTGGCTATCCTTTCCTGAGCTGGCATCATCTGCAAAGGAAAGGAAAGGGAAGATGTTAGGAAGGTCTCCTACAGTGCAGTGCTACGATGACAGGAGTTTGCATCACGTCTTGGAAGCATCGTGCTGCTGAAAGGCACTCAACATATATTTGGCATCCACATCCTGGCACTTACAGCTTGGCCCATTTAATGAACAATTTAGTTTGCTGCTTTATGAGCTTTTCGGCAGGCTACCAACGCAATGGGAGATTAATCAATGTTTCCATTAATGGCTGACAAAAGCCTCTTTGTTTATGTTTACAGGTTGCTGTTCCCTAGGAGGAGCTGATCAGTTGTACCTTCTATGCAAATAACAGTATAAATCAAAATTACAGCTAATTAAACCTGGGAGGTGGGGAAGACTTACATGATCAGTCACACAGAGAACGAGCAGCAGAATTAGGGCAACTAATTTACCTTTCAGCTTCCATACAAGATCAGGGAAGCAAACAGGCTTACTGGGGTCAAATTAGCCCTCAAAGAGATACTTAATGCAAAGCTATGGGTGGAGAAAGACAGCAATATTGAATAGAAAAGCTTTTTTTTTTTTAAACTAAGAACATCTGTTCACCTGTACCAATGACACACTTTGTCCCTTGTCACTATAGATGTCTATCACTGCTATCACTGAGCAGCCTCAAGGTCTCCACTATATGCCCCATACTGCTAGCGGAAACAACTAAAAGGTGAGACCCCTGCCCCTCCAGCAGCCCCCACCTCAAATTGCGATTGCGATAAGGCAATCTTCAGGGACTCGACAAGGGACAAGGGAGCAGAGGAGCACATCGAGCCTCCTTCCTCAGCTAGGGAAGCAGTGGTGCCAGTAGTCTCATGTCTTTGTAGCACCAGGGCTAGGATGAGAAGACTCTCCTCACCCAGTAACAGCCCCACATTTATTGCTTGAGAGTTCATCTCAGAACATCCTCTTACAGCAAGGCATTGCACACCGTGAGAGGGGTCCAAGTGAAGGATGGCTGACAGCTGGGGTGGTGGCCCAGCTAAGAGCATGGCTCTTCCATGGCTTCCTCCGTGGACTACGGACAGAGGTAGGCAGCCTCATAAGATAGCTGGATTTGAGATAAAGATCAAGATCTTGATCAAGAGCTACTCAGCTACTTGCTAAAGTGCTTTAAAGTGTCTGAAGCTTGTGAGACGAAGCTCTGAATTGTTATTTCAGTCTTGCAAGAGCAATTTGATTTTCCAAGATAGGTCAGGTGAAGGCAGGGAAATGGCCCACTGCAATAATGAAGTGCCTCTTCCATAGCGTAAAACACCCCGCAAGAAAAGGCCAGATACATGACTCAAAGAATGAATCCCCCTATACACCCAATTCCTAAAACCCATGCAAAAAAGATCTCAAGAGCAAAAGAGAGGAAATCCCTTGATTTAATCTCTGCAGCAGAGAGGAAAAGCTTACCTTGGCCCATACTTGCGTATGCCCACCCTCCAAAAATAACGTACAAATAGTAGAGCTGCTCTTTACAGTTGTTTTTGAAGATGGATGGTGCTCACACAGTGTTTGGTGAGGAACCTGTGTGCAGGCTTTGTGAGAAAAGAATGTGTATTTAACCCCATCCTCCTCCCAGTTCCTGCTATTTTGGAAAAATCATACTGGTTTTTCAGCTTGGGGCACTTTACGCCGACACGTGCGCTGTTCTCGTTTGCTGCTGTCTCTTAAACAGAGAGGCTGAAATGCCATATGGGTTTGTCCCCCCTCGCCCCAACAGATTTTTCTCTCTCGTGGTTGCTTCAGCAAAGTTCCCCCCGGAGGTATGTGCAGCTGTCACTTCGAAGGGAAAAGAAAACTTTCAAGGCAGTAGCACGCCGTGCCATTGCTTCAGCAGCTCGCTTGAGCCATCTCCCCCCCCTTCCCACCTCCCTCTCACCCTTCTCCATCACTGGAAACGCCGAGGCTTTCCCAGGGGCCACGGCCCACGGGGAAGCCACGTGAAGCGGAGTCACGCTCGGGAAACATCGGCTCTCGCTCAGTGCCACGAGTGCAAACATATCGTCACACCAGCTCCTCCGAGGCTCGCGGGTGAGTAACCCAGGTGCTGTGTTTTGCAAATATAACTTTACATCCTTGGCAAACTGAATGCAGTGAATACAAATATACGCATTACAGATGATGGCTTGCACATGACAAATTGTCTCCCTTAGGTCAAAATACTGAATCGATTATCTTCTGGCATTTGTGCAAGTTTTCACATAAGTATCAGTAGTGCTACAGTCAAAACCTTGGCTGTTTTCTGACAGAGGACTTACTAAATTCCTCAGCACAATTGAAAAAAGCATTGGGCAACAGAGAAAAAAAAGAAAGCCTGTGGTCAAAGATGTAGGATTCCTGCCCATTGTTAAGCTGCTGAATATTTTAGAAGTGGCTAAGATGTTTAAGTGGCGATGTTCTGTCAATTATATCTTAATCCTACTCAGCTTGATGTACAAAGAGCGGTATATCCTCCCTTGCCTCCTGCCTCATGTTACAGTATGTCAGCCCATGTGCGCCCCTCCTGCTTACACACAGCGCCTGCCTGGCATTCCCAACACCTCTTGACATGCTGCCAAGCTTTTGATGTAAGTAAAATTGCTCCGAATCTGTTTGACCCTTTGAAGATGCCTGTTTGGTTGTTATCCTGCCAAATCCCAAACCTGTGGAGTAACCTAACAAGCCCAGAAAAAAACCATTTTTGAAGCAGAGATCAGCATAACTAATGCCACCGTACTGAGCCTATGGAATAAATATTTTGGCAGGGGAGCAAGTTCTAAATAAATAACTGCATGTATTTATGCAGGTTATTTTAGATCCACTGGAACCAGTTTCATGTTTGTTGCGAATGTAGCAACTTTATCGACAAAACATACAGAAGTCTCTGGGGAAAAAAATCTCATGGACATAGAAACACAACTCACATAGAGACAAACTACCCCTTCCCCAATCCAGAGCCGAATGCTGGGTGAACGGGTGATACGGCAGCCTCTGCTCCAACTCCAATATGCAATGACCTGGGTTCCTAGCTTGTACGTTGACCATGATGGTATCTGGACTAATCTGTATTTGGGAACTCTATGAAAAAAAGCTGATTCATGAAATGCAGCAACTGGATGAAACTCAGCAAAGCTCATTTTGGGAGATTCCCTGAAACCCAGGAATCTCCGGTCAAGTGTAAAAGTGTGAGTAAGCCAGCAGAATAGCCAGTAATATAACAATTAAGCTTTCACCTGGGATGTGTGACCCAGGGTCAAGGCTCTCTTCTGCTGCATTCAGAGAAGGGATTTGAACCTCCTCTCTTGCACCTTGGGTGAGCGTCCTAAGCTCAACTATAGTATTACAGAGGCAATAGAGAGCTTATTATTATATAAAGTGGAACTGCCCAGCAGGAGACGACTATCTCAGGAATACCCATCAGGATGGAAGACCCTAAGGGTGATCCAGATATCACCAAGATTTGGACTTCCACCTGCCACATCCAAAGGTAGGACCGTGACCACATGGGAAGCATCCATCTCTCCCTGTTTTGAAGAACTTGCTTATTTTTTTAAATTTTAACATCAGGTGGTTTCCTATGGCAGGGAAACAAGTTTGCAGTTTGTTCTGTTCCCTGTGCTAGCAGTTCTTTGTTTATGGGTGGATATCTCTCTGTACCAAGACTCTGTGGTCAGCTTGCTCACTTATAGAGAGGAATCCAAGTTATGACGCTGAAAGCAAAACCAAATTTCCTGTATGTTCAGAGGGGTTCAGCCCAAACCTGAAGTCTGAAGCAAGCTCTAAATTATATCAATGAGCAAAAGCAACTAGATCTATAACATATGGTTAATACTGCCAGATCAGGAGACTGCTGTTTGCATTTCAACCCAATGCTCTACAAATGGTCTGGCTTCACAGTATTCTTATTAGACAGACAGCGGGCCTAAAGAAATGACCCACATTCAGATAAGTATGACCAGTGTATAAAATGGTGAGTTAGCAGCAAAAGTCACATGAGTCTTAGCTATATTCAAAAATGACCTAATAAGCTGATTGCTCATTCATACTCTTGTCACCTCCCAGAGAGGCAAGAAGGTCAGAGTGATAAGTACAGGCAAAAAAAATCAGCCTGCAGCCAAAGGGCAGTGGGGACTAGATACGCAGCATTGCCAGCTTTGCTGCCAGGAGATTACTGCAAGGGGCAGTGCTAAGAAGGATGAGCCACTGAAGTTTCCTACAAGCTCCCTTTTCTGTGACCTCTATTGGAAGGTCATCCTGTGCTGGACTTCTTGGACAGTATCACAGGCTTAGGAGACCAGCCAGTTGGAAGACGAAGTGGAAAACCTGCCTTGAAAAATAATCACTGACTAATTTTATGTCACGAGTATCCAGGGCTAGAAAAACACCCACTGTGTACATGATTTAGGTGCCCTCACTGCACAGTTTGGTTTCACAGTGCTACAGAGCATGCTGATCTGTCAAAAAAACTGAAGTGGAAGACTCCCCCATCAAGAAGTGATACACTTGGGGACAAGTGACAAACACATGTAACCCCTGCCCCTCCAAAGACCACATCTGGCCGTACAAGGTCTGAGATGCCAAATGTCTGTCTGGCAAGCAGCTGAGATGCTGGCGCTCTGCAGGGAAGCGTGAGGTGGGGCTGAAAGTGGGAGTCACAGTTTTTTTTTTTCCATGAGACTTGACACATCTGAGTGTACGAGGCTCTTAATTATCAATGTTGAGGTCATGGCCAAAATTGCCCTTTCACATCCTGGAAAGCATCGTGCTCTACGCGTCTTGCCTGCTGTGTATCTTGCTGCTCTCCTTGCTGTCCCAGAGCAGGCTAGATGGCTGCAGTAAAGGGATTTCTGCATGTAACTCCATCAATTGACAAAGCGCTTTGGGGATCCTATGGGACAAAGAGTGCCATATAAGCAGGGTATAGTTACTATTTATTATGAGAGCAGAATTGTTCCATACCCTCTTAAAAGTTAAAACTCATGGAAAATTCAGTCTGGCTCTGAGAAAAACTGATGGGACACATTCACAGACTGTTACTGAGCCGGGATCGAATTTTATTTACCCGCAGACTTTCTGTGAAGACTTCATATTTTAGCTGAATGGACACGACTTGTTTTCAGGCCAACAGTAGGTTCTGAGCATCCACTCCCGAGTCAAAACAACGGCCCAATTTATGAAGCAAAAATGGAGCCCTAATGTTTCTCTATGATTCACAAAGTTGCTTTAATTTGTTATAATGCAAGGCCAGTCCCTGCTCTGACTTGATGGGGCCAGCTTTGGAGCCTTTGATGTCGGAGGCCTTGAAAGCCCCATTTCACAGATGAGCCAGCTTTGCATAAATAAACAAAGTGACCTCTGAACTGGAGCCGGAGACCTGAGCACACTTCAAAGCAACAGGGGAGGCCATGGGGGGCCATGGGGAATGAAGCGATCAGCATGCATCATTAAGGCAGCGCCCGCTCAACGCCGCCGCTGAACAAGGGGTGTAAATAAAAGGAGGGAGGCAAGCAGGGAGGGAGTGAAATGAGGGGGAAAGTGATGTAATCCAGTCAGGCTTGAACAAGTATAATGAGGCCTTCTCCCATGGATGAATGAAGGAGATCTCTCTGAACTCCAGAGTGAAGATCCAACTCCCATATTTGCCCAGATGCATCTTGCTTGCACATCATATTTGCACCCCAGTGTCCCGTGCTGCCGCAGAGATCCAGTGAGCAACAACCCAGGAGTTGCTCATGGCACGTGGGTCTTGGGCCTTGCTAGGAGTTAAATTAGAATCTGCTCTCCTGAGCCTAACCAGTAAAACCGACGGGTGGGAAACCGCCATAAGCTTGGACCAATAGCTATTTGGACTTACTTTTCGATAGTCCTGATGCTGCAGTACACAAGGTGAACAGCAACACATGGAAAAGTATGATCTGAAAAAATAGGTCCCTACAGTTTATCTCAGAGAAATTCAGGATCCTCACAGAATCCTCCTAGGATCTGAAGGGGAACACAAGGAAACGAGACCAATCCAGATGGGCATCTTCTGCTAGCTTGACTGATACACCTGACGACCTGAGGAAAGGTCCATGGTATATATAGGCAGGCAGTCACAACTTTATTACTTGGTTTGCAGGGATTAAGCCACTTGCTTTTCCCAGATCTCCTTAATATGGATTAATGCTCTAGGTTTCACTCAGAATTTCAGCTGATATTAACCCCCAGCGGTCAGGGAAATGCATCCCTACCTACTAGCTAATGCATGATTTTCATCTGTAAGCTACCACCACCAGCTGCCATGATTTGTTGTTAGTCTTGTGATATTTGGAGGTTTTCTGAAGGACCTTCCTCCTGACATGTGACTATTTGAGAATTTTAATTTTTTGTTATTGAATAACAATTCCTAAGATTTGTGATTGTAAAGAAGAACTCTATACAAGTATGCTCTAAAGGCTTGGAGAAAGAGGAACAAAACTCATTTATGAGCACCTTGTGATTTTTCTGCCTGTTCCATCATTTTTCAGGGGTCCTAGTTAAATGGCTTAGGACTCTTGGGACTGGCGATCCCTGTATCAAGGGATCTAAGCCAAGGCTGGTTTGAAATCAAGAAAAAGATTAAAATGCAAAGTCTGGATCTTGACTAATTCTGAATTGTCTCCCATCACTGAGCTCTAATTTAGCAAGCTTTTTATCTGAACCCTCCTTTCTGTCAGAGGCAGATACACAGGACGAAACTCCAATGAATTCAGCCCATTAATACAAACCTGGTTTAAATTTTAGATGTCATTTTGAATGTTTTTCATAGTTCCTCCATCAACCCTTCATCTGGTGCCTGCTATTCTTAACCTGCCCACTGTATTAACAGTGCCGTCTACTGTATTAACAGTGCTGATGTTACGAAAAGGCAGGAAATGTGTTTAGAATTTATTTGGAAGGGCCCAGTGAAAGCAAAAGGATTAGAAATATTTGAAGGGAAGAAAAAAAAAATCTCCTGGAGAAAACCCCTTTCCTTGGTCCCAGCCAAACAAAACCCCTCAAGATGAAAAAGAAGAAACCCACTCAGAGGAGCACATAGCCAAGGAATACTCTGTGCTTTTCTTAAAGAAACAAACTAAAAGGTTACTGGCAAAGAATTTGCCTCTGTAATGGGCACTGAAGACTTTACTGCCTACTGACTTTGACTCTAGTTGTGCCAAAAATAACCAGAGCTATTGATACTAGAATTTCCTGACAATAAAAAAAAATGGTTTGTGTTAGTGGCTCTTTTGGTGTTTTCAGCGCTGGCCATTTTCATGAGAATTTCCATGTAAAAAATTTCTATGGATTTCACTTCAGCTGCAGCACTGGGAGTTTCTCTGTAAGCAAGATATTTCTCGAAAGAAAACTTTGCAGCCCACCTGTTCCCTGGCACTGCAGGCTACAGAGCTGAGTCCTGGTTGGGGAGTGAGGACACCTGTCTTTTGTCCCTAGCTAGATCAGTAACTCACATTTTTAAGGAAGGATAATGAGGTACAGGCCCATCCCATTCCATTTAGATGACAAAGCTCTTAACTGGTGGTTACTGCTGCATTCCACATTTCAATGCACAGGTGAACATATATCAGGCAGCGAGCACTTTATAACGAGAGAAGATTTCAGCTCCCATCCACAGAATGAAAGAAGGAAGGAATATGGTGTAGCACAGACATCCCAGAGCCAGCTTACTTTATGGACTGGTAGCAATCTAGCTTGGGAGTGCAATGTAGACATATCCCTGGTCTGTACTCTTTTGCAGACCACTAAAAAATGTTGTGGTTCATTGTTTGGGCTTGATTAAAAAACTTTGGTTTGGACAGGGATTACATATTTCCTTAGAGAAGTAAATGTATAAAGTGGAGAGATGGAACATCAGAAGAGTGCACTATTTTAGGCATATAAAGAGATTAAGACAAAAATATTGAGATGGAATTGAAGAATATTTAAATTGAGCATATCTGAAAGCACCCCAAGAGAGGAGTCTACTAAACTATGGAACAGGAAGAAGTAGGAGAAGTTGTATTCCCTCAGTCTTTGGAACATTTTAAAAGGATAATGGTCTACCTATGTCTGAACTAGGGATTTTACAAATCAATTTGCCAAAGTTGGCTCATCCAGTTCTCAAAGAGAGCTGTAGTGACTCCTCCACCGTTATTATGAGTAGGGCCTAACTGTATGATCAGTAAGAATGAAAAAGTCCAACAGAAAACGATGCTGATGAAAAAGAAGTCCAAAAAATCCTTCCATTTAGTCCATATCTACAGAGAGGAATTTTTGATCTCTTCTGAGGATAAGAACCTGGATGAGACCTGGGTGTGACCTGGTTATACCATGCTCATTTCTCCTCTTCCTTCTCCCCTATGACTCCTCTCTATCTATCTGGTTTGGATCTGTGCCTACTTCACAACTTTTTCTCCCCCCCTTCACCAATAACATTCCGTAATGCTGGGAGGAGAAGCCTTCCTGAAATTTTGGGTCTTTTCTTGCTCTCTGTGGTACTTCCGTTGTTGAGAGAAGTGCTCCACAGCTACCCACAGAGCTCACAAAATCATCCGAGATACGTTCTCAGTCACAGAACATCAGCATGTAGGGATGCACCATCTCCTGCTGTAACCACACGAAGAACCACAAGGAGAAATGACTGCAACTAATCACTGAACCACTGCAATTCCCTGAGCTACCATTATAACAATTATATTACAAAGGCAATCACAGGCTTTCCTCCTTCCCCAAGCCGTGCTGACTTCTCCAGACACCAGGACCTCCCGCCTGCCTTCAGGTCTCCATTCCACAGGGGGCAAGAAAACAATTCTTCTTTCTTTGTTGTTGCTGTTGAGGTTACTTTTTTTATCAGCATGCTGCATCCCACACAGACAGCAGTCCCGAGAGCTCTGCACCACAGGCACCAGTCTGCGGCTATATTCTTGATCCACTACTGAAGCAGATGAAAGGGACAAGAAAACAGCGAATAAGACCAGTGGGTAGGCTTCTGCCTTCTTACCAGCATTGTCTGCACATGAAATGGTGGCACCAAAAGACAGCCATTACTGATCAGCTGTCCCAGCCTTCTATCAAAATGAGAGTATTTCCCAGTATTTTTTAATCATTATTTGAATCATGATAGTATTGAGGATTCTTAAAGACAAGTTCCCACTATGTTAGACATTGTTCATGCACAGCACAAAAGGCAGTCTCTGTCTAAAGACTTTATTGCTTGGATAGCGCAGGCATGGAGCAGATGCCACATTTATTGAGGTTCCTCAGGAATCACATTTCATATTGTCCACACAGTTTTGCCTGCTTGGGGAATGAGGGGCCTCTCATCCTTTTATGGAGTTGAGAAGTGACTTTATAACAAGAAATCAGCTGCATATCTGAATTTATAATTTTATTGCATTTATTATTTATAATAATAAATCATTAAATATTGATAGCAAGTTTATAAATGTTATGAAGTCTCATGGGATTGTTACTGTCATCCGACAAATAAAGTTGAGATAGTCCCAACTTAAGAAACCTAACTCTAGTGCCCAAGTTAGGAGTGAGACTGAAAAGAAGGTCAGGTTGACATGTACCTCCCTTCTCTGACCGTAAAGGGATGATGGAAGGGACCTCAGCTGCAGACAGTGGGTGCCAAAAGCGAGGTGGTATGAACGCTCCACCCAAGAACATGGGCCAAAATTCCATTTTCAACAACTCTAAATTGCTAGGGTTGGGGGAGGGAGGAATGTCACTGGAAGGACTAATGCAAGGTTAATGATAAGAAAAAGATTACGGCAGAGCCGAGGATAAAACTGATAAGACCTGGCTCTCAGCCTTCTATTTTAACCACTACACAGCTGCTGTTTCCCACATAAAGTTATATCTCTACCACTCCCCTTCCTAGTAGCACTGATCAATGTTTATTATTTCCTTCACCAAGATGTGTAGGAACATCAATGACACGTGTTCAACCACCCTGAACTTTCACCTGGTCAAAATAGCCAGCACAAAGAAATTTCCAGGAGGACCTGAAGGAGAGAGGGGTCATATATATCAGTGACTTAGGAAAAAAATAATTTTTGGATGGCATTTAAAATCAAACAAAAATAATCAATTGTACAATCCTGAGCCTTYCAAACACTGTGAGTTAATTCCTCAGTGTGGAATTACCCAGTCCATCAGGATGAACTAGGAATTGCAATACTGGACTTTACAGACAGGAATGTGGATCCAGCTGTTTCTTCAACACCACTAGGAAAATTATTCAAACATTCTTTATGGACTTACAAATTTCATAGTCTTCTTCTGGTAGGAAGGAAAGGGAAAAAAATTCTTACAGAAGAAAATTAAACATCCTATGCAGTATGCCAGTTATCAGATGAAGCTAACTCTCAGGGAGGACTGCTGCTTAACAACTTAAATGGGAATGTTGAACCCCAWGTGCGTTTGCTTGAGGGAAAAATTCATGCCTCTTCAAAATCCAYCAATAGAATATTATGTTTATCTTTGATTTCAAGAATTAACAGCACCTAAAAGTGGTTAAAAATGCTAAGAAATCAATGGAAGGTGACAGTTTTCAACTGAGTTTTACAGAACATATAAAAATCAAACTATCTAAGATTTTAGTAATATTCAGTAAGGTAAAAAATGTTACTAAAGAATTCTTCCTCTCAGATTTCAGAACCAGATGGAACTCCTATTTAAGAAAACAAACCCATGTTTTTAACAAACATGGATTTCARAAATGATGTCATTTGTAACCACCAGCCCCCCCAAAATCAGCAACCTACGACCATATATGCAAATAACTTTTGCTAAATGGTCTTTCTGAAGGACAGGTAAACCACTAAAATAGAAGGCACAAAAAAGGCATTTGAAAGGGTAGAGAGGAAATACAAATTTTAGTTTATATATGTTTTTTAGCTTAGATTTTTCTTTCATTAACAAAGTGATATGCAGTCATGTACTAGTAATATGGCAGTGAAGTAACCTCTGCTTTTCACAGTCTTTTTGACCACTATACTATATAGCATGACAAGAAGCTAAAGTTAAAGGAATTGGTGTTTTGGGGGTCCAGTCCTGAAAAACACAAAGAAGCCTCAGTGTCTGATGACACCAAACAGACAGTCATTCAACATTCCCGCCTGTATGATGTCAAAGACATCATTTTATTAGTGAAATGCCATGGACCTTGTATATAATGTTCAGTGAACACTACAGATATCTCTGAGTCATTGTCAGACTAATAATAAACTGTTTTAAGTAGTGAAATGTTACCACTTTCACAATTCTGTCCAAGAACAACTCTGGACAAGTGGCAATTTTGTTGGCTCCCAAAACAAACGGAGTACTTGGCACCCTACCTAACGTGAGGATTACAGTATATTACACCGGATAATACGGGTCTCTGTCTTGCCAAAATTAAACCTAACCTAATTACATGGAGTAAATTATAGCTTTCCATGTGGGGTAAAACACAAATTGTAAAAATGGTTGCTCCACAATTAACTATATATTCCCAACGCTGTCATTACAAATTTCTAAAACATACTTCAAAACAACGACTAGCGTAGTTCAGTCATGCCTGTGGGATGGAATTAAATTCCCTTGTTTTGTTTTGTTTTTTAAAAAAATCCCTGTCTTCGCACATGACCTTCACTGTAGGAGAACAACAACAACCAGAGTAGGACCAGAACAGCAGAAAGCACCAGAGACAGGAGCAACCTCACAAAATACGTGAGATCCAACATTTCTTAGATGGGATTGAGAGGCTCGTGGGTGCTCAGCTGCCGAGTGTGTYGCCTTGAAAGGGCTCATTGGTTGGAGATGAGCGTGCAGCTCTCTCCAGCGGTCAGAACTCTCTAYGGTCTGGGACGCGAGGAGCCCAGTTTGCATCCTGCTCACCTTGGACCACTGTTAAGGGCTTCACTGGGGCGAAGAAAGAGGAGCAGAGAATCCGCATTAGYGACACTGTCATGCAGACAGGGAACAAAGACACGAATGCGAATGCATGGAGAAGACAGACTAGAGTCGCAGTCCGAACTCAGCATTTGTCAATGACCCAGAGTTTGCTAGCACCCGCGGCATTGCTAACGCCTGTGTCACTGAATCCTAGATGATTCATAAACAACAACAACTTTCTTCCTAGAGGCATTTCACTTTCTTTGAAATTTAGATGCTAAAGCAGGTGCAGTTTATTACCTTTCCATGGGAGTTACCCTGTACGGACTGATCTTGGAGAGGCGTGGAAGGGTGGCCACAGTGTGCATCAAGGGGTAAATGGGAGCTTTTAGGCTATCTACTCAAAATACAAAGAATATATYTCAATATTGCCTGCATGTGTGGCGGCAGGAATATTTTTTCACTATTAAATAATGACTCTGATGAGCACTACAGTTACACACCTGGTTTTTACTATGATAATGTATACTGTTACTAATACAATCATATGAACATTACATACTGAATGTATCCCGCATGCTGTTGGCTATTTTAAACAACAGATGTGAGAGGGATTTAAATGCCAATTTTAAAACTGTACAGTTGATTAAAATCCTGTGAGCCATTCATAGATTGCCAGATACTCTATTTACACGTATTCCTCCTATGTAAAATACTTCAGGGAATACTCTAGACCCTGGCATATGGTTTAGAATGATGATAACTGATGTTGGAGATGCCACACAGACAACAGGACATATTATCCGGTTACAACTGTGTGTAAAATGCTTTGAGAT
The DNA here is from genome assembly GCF_003343035.1 of Apteryx rowi. Taxonomy (NCBI): domain Eukaryota; kingdom Metazoa; phylum Chordata; class Aves; order Apterygiformes; family Apterygidae; genus Apteryx; species Apteryx rowi. The sequence continues at coordinate 1,368,477 of NW_020448530.1, read as the reverse complement.
TTTTTTTTTTGATGGAAGGAGTTATGAACGTGTAAAGCTGAGATGGTACAATTACATCCCTTTAAATCATGTTCAGAGATAACAAGCAGTTAAAGCCCCATCAATGAAAAAACTAGCACTTTTACCAATGCATTTCATTGCATCCATGTGCTGTTACTCTCTAGGGTAATTATGACTTGTGGGTGAACCTTGAAAGATTGCGAAGGATCAGTTTAAAAGGAGCACTCTGATGCCAAAACRCATCCAAACCTTGAAAAATGGAAATCTTACGAGAATAAGCTGTGTAAAGTCAGATTGTAATTTACTTAGGGCTTATTCTTCACTTCTTCTAACACCGGGGAAACCCCTGTCCATGCCACAAATCTGACTGACTTCAACTTCTGCATCTGCAGCCTCACAAATCCCATGGGCCTGAAACTCCCACGCTCTATAGCACAGGCTCTGCCTGACAGATTACATGCAAATGTTACAAATACATCATAGATTATAGTAAAAGAATGTTCACAGTGCTACAGATACGTCCAGGAAAAAGAAGATTCAGCAAGATCCCTTGGTAAAGCCCCCACGGTAATATATTCTGAATGAGGAGCTCGAGCATGTGAAAACATTCCTAATAATTCCTTCTGTTTTCATTAATAATATTAAATTTCCTGCTTCTGGGGTATCTTTTTGTTTTAACAAGCATAGCTCTTTGTCTCGTCTTCTGAAAAGCTGCACCACTGTAGTCTATTATTACTATTTACGCTGAAGTCGTTTAAATGGGCCAGGCATCCATATCCAAAATCAGCAATTTGCAAGGCATAATCTCATACCAACCAGATTAATGTGACACCTGAGATGTGTTTTCTTTCAAGATGTTGGAGTCTGAATGGCTGAAAGTGTCAGAAATGCATGAAAAAAACAGTCCTTTCTGCTTCAGAAACTTATATGCAGTTGATTTTGTAGCACTTACAAGTGACCTTCAGTGTTTTTTTCCTTGATAAATAGGCAAATAAATTTGAATCAAATTGTAATAGGCCAATGGCTTGAAATAACTAAAAGAAAAAAAAATGAAAGAGTTGTTTTCTTACTATTTGAAATACTTCATTGTGGCTCAGAAATAATTAGGGGCGGATAAATTATCTGGTCTACGATTTTCTCTGGCATATTATTTTACTCATGACTTTCTTCTTCCTCTGCAGGGGGTGCTTGTGGTCATATTGTTCTTTTATTTATGACTCGCAGTCTTTTCAGTGGCAGCACGCACACCAAAGCGCAGTCACAGCGCGGGAATGCAAATTCCTTGCGAGGTAACCAAGAAGAGAAAAATGTCCCAGCCCATGCCAAATCTTTACAAGAATGGCAGTTAAACAGAAAACTATACCCTTAAAAAACAAAACCTGGGAAACAACAGTGCTTAATTAGAATGTCATGATTGGTATATTTATGAGCTTTAAATATAAGACCTGGTTCCCTATTGAGGTCTAATTGGTTCTTTTGAAACCCCCTTACAAAACAGCACTCATATTATCCAGCTGATGCATTCCCCTATTTATTTTGCTTGATGGTGACTTGCTTCCACTTTGAATTGGTTCCTCCCAGGACCGTTCTCTGGCTCAGCTTTCAGGCTGATTTCTCTGACAAGCTGGCAGCAATAAAATAATTCATTCCAGAAGCTGAGAGAATCACCCACAGCCTATACTGCATGTATCGTCTGGCAGCAGTACAGAGGCCTACGCAATGGGAAGCCTGGGGTAAACCCGGCGCTGGGACACATGAACGCTGCGGGAGGAGGAAATGCTTCAGCAGTTCGACCACGAATAAAGGCACTGTAATGGCAGTGGGATGGGAGGAACGCTGGAGAGGGCTTGCTCCAAAGGAGACCTACTCCAAGCAAGAAGAAGGGACCAAGGAAAGGAATGTTTTGAATAAAGCCTTATTTTCCAAGGGAAGAAGCAAGCCCTGCTAATGAACCTTGTGACGCTGGAGGTGCCGGGGCGTAGGTTTTCAGCCTCTGGCTTGCAGATCCCTGACTGCTTCTGAAGGTGACTGAGAAGGACAAGCCAGATGGCACTAGCAATACTTCTGCAATGCTTGTGAYACGGGTTCGTCTGTATTTCTGCTGGAAATGCTAGGAGACCACCAGAGGGGAAAAGGCAGAAAATCCTTGTGCAAAACAATAGTATGTAGGAAGTCTTATAACTATGAAACTCTGAAGAAGACACTACAGCAGATCCATTCCTGTTCAGAAAGAAAGACAAACTCCTCACAGCCTAACAGGAACAAGGGTTTGGGGATCACATCTGTGGCTCGGCTTCGGTAAGAGACTGAAGTCACCCAATCTCTGAGTGCTTAAGGAAATCAAGATTTTCCCCAATACCACTATGACTGGTAACAAACTGGCCCCATATCTCACTGAATAATCACCAGCCTGCTGCAAGGAAGCCTGATTGCATATCCCTGTGTACTTCCAAACCAACCACATCTGGGTAGAGATTAGTCACTGTTTTTACAGCAAGCTCCTGGACTCAGATCTGCTGGCTGATGCACTTTCTAGAGACAGAGACCCTGCTAGTCATATGCCTTCAATCCTGAAACTGGTATTAGTGACAGCACAAGCGTGCTCCCTTGGAGTCCCATGTAGGGGGAGGCAAGCCAGGATGATTTAGCAAGTCCCCTTCGAGATAACACAGCAGGGACGTGAGGAACACAAGCGCAGCAAAGTTTAACCGTTCCGTCTTTACTCTTAAAGTACTCAAAAATTACACCGTTTGAAAATGATATCAGCCTCCACATGAATCATCTTTAATTTGACTTCCAGCTTGCGTGACCATAAGTCATCGGGAGTCATGGATGATATCCATAAGTCATGGAAGACGTCTCTTCTGCAAGACCTTCTTACGCATAGAGAAACCTGGCCCTCCTGCACAGAGCACAACCCAGTCTGTCCAGCCACATGCCCAGTGCAGAGATTTTCATTGCCACCATTCGTACTTGCCCACATTTGTCCCGGCCCAGCGTGCAGTGAAGTCATTGATCCCCGAGGACAGCCCGGCCAAGGTCAGCAGCCCGACCCGCAGCCAGAACTGCTCTCCGGAGAAGCTGTCAAGAAGGCAGCGTTAACGTCTTGCCCCTTTGCAAGTGAGAACTAAGGCAACCAGCATGCCAGAGACACAAAACAGGCTTCCCACCATGACACAGCCATATCCTACGTTCAGTCAAAAGCTCCATGCTGAAAACTTCCTATTGCATTGACAGGCTGAAGTTGGCAGAATTTAGGATTCTGTTTTAAATGAAGCAGAAAATTGCTCCTATTCTATTTCTAAGCTACATGTTACTCGAGTGACCAGATATCCCAAATGAAGACTGCGTTGGAAACCTCCCAGAGACTGAGGGCCGGCACTAATTCTGGGTAAAGCAGAGCAGAAGGCAGCTCTCTCCCTTCTATAACGCGGGCAGTCCATTGGTGGCCAGCATAGTTTTAAGCTGATTGAATACCACTTTAATTTCAGAAGCCTTCTGTTCTGGCAATAAAAATGCTACAACTACAACAATAATACAACTGATTGTAAAACTTGGGTGTTTGGCTTGGACTAATACCACAGATACATTATTCCACAGGGAAAGTAATGCAGTGGGTCTTATACATTATCGTCTCCAATCCAGAAGGGTTAATTACCCATTATTCATTACAATACTTGTGTTTTCGCCTGTTCGATGGAAAAAAACCATGAACAGTTTGCTGCTTTATAAACAATAGGCTAATCTTATCAAAAGAAAAAAAAATTTCTGAGAGCAGATCATTTCTTTCCATTAGCCTTTTTTTAAAATAGGAAAAGCAAAAAAAGTGTAAAAGCATTCTTTAGCTACTGATTTAAAATAAAAAAAAAGTTAAAAATCTGATTTGGAAACAGTAAAGCCAGGAAGCACACATATCTCCCCGAGCTGCATACGCCATATGATTACGGCGACTATTGCGCTGGAGATGTCTCTCAGAAGAGACTTCCATGGAGCCATTAGCTCCAAGCCATCAAAGCCCTTTCCCTCTCCTTGCCCTTAAGGAGGAAAAGTGGTGCAGATGGCACGGTACAGCCAGACTCCTGGCTCTCTGCTGGCGTGGAGGAGGTGACCTCTCCCTGCCGGTGGCCCAGGACCTCGTCTCTGAGACAGGGAGCAACAGGTTTCCGCCAACCAGGAGTAACATGAGGATAAATACAACCGAATTGTGAGTCTCTCCGGTACAAGCGTAGGCGCAGCTAGACAGGCGTGTTGTTTTAGTCAGCGTGTATAACTCACTTCAATTCACCGTGCAGTTTCAACTTGCAATCCCGTATTTCCTGCCCTAATCTCATACACAATGTGGGGCTTGTGCTGCTAAACACTTCCTCTGCGGTGGCTCCACAGCGATGGGCAAATCGGTTCCTATATGAAAGGCCAGCCTCTGCTTTAAAATGCATCCCCTGACCCCACCGGCCTGACTCGGGGGTTGCTGGTGGGTTCGAGAAGAACAACAGGGCTAAGGCAAAGGGGAGCTGATCGTTCCTCAGCTCTGCGTCAAAATAAGCAAGTCATCTAATCCTCCTTCTGCCTCAGCTCTCTGCCCATGGCAATACTAATTCTGCCTTATCTGCCAGTATTAAGATTATATATTCTTTGGGCAGGGGTTACTTGACTGTCTACAACCAGTTGCACCACAGGCCCCCCCGGACAAGCAGGAAATAATAACTAAGAATCACAACTTTGGGATCCTTTTAGAGGAAAGGCCAAATACAAGCTCCTTGTAACAACCTATACAGCACAACAGCAACCTTATACAACTATCACAGGCCTGATCAAAGCGCCCTAAAGCCAATTAAAACATTTTGTGGGCTTCAAAGTGCAATGGATGAAGGATGTTAATGTTTCAGGGATAGATGCGAAAGACATTGAAAGACCCAATAACCTGAAACGGTTCTCTAATGGCATCTCCCTAAAAGGATGGAGTGTTTTCCATCATATAATATGGGATTACATGGACAGGACTGAAGCAATGCCACAAAAAGAAAAGACGCAATGGAAAGCATAAGCTGTAGAAGGTCCCAATAAAAGGAACAATGCAAATTACACAGGAAAAAAGCCTGGATAAAATTACCGCCTTTGCCCTTCAAAGCTTCTGCCTGAAACCAAATCTGAATCACACCTCAACTGCACGGGTATTACTGGCAGTGAGGCAGCAGTAGTTAGCAGCAATGCACAGAGAGCCAGTGAAAGATGCAAAACCATCTGTTTAGCAACGCACTGCCTGAGGACAACATATGTTATGTAGGTTATTTGTGTGAGTACTTTGATAACTGATTTGATCAACACCTTCTTGCTTTATTTTTGAGCTCAAAAAGTAATAGCCCTCATGCTAAACCTTGATCTGTATACATAGTCAGTGGCTTCACTGGCAATTTATACCAGCWAGATCTTATTTTTAAGGAACACAGTTATTGCAACTTTGGCTTTAAACTATTATTTCAAAATATATTTTTGCTTCTCTGCATAGAGTAGACAAACAGACACTGGTTTGTGGTTGGTGTCATCTAACCAAAGGACGAGCTTCTAACATCATCCATCAAACCAGGCAGGGCGCAAGTGAATGCCCATGCACTACTAGGAAAGGGTGCAGTACACAGAATGGTGACTGGATAACCAATGTCAGATTTTCCACCGTAGCCATTCCCTAAGGCGAAGGATAATTCCAAGGGTTGCTTTTTCCAGCAAAATCGTTGTATGTCACTGTGGGTCTTGGCTGTTGTTTTTTTTTTTTTTTTTTTTAATCATGCATCTTCAAGAGCTGAGAGCAGGAACTGGTTACTAAAATGGCAGCAGCTACGAGTGAACGCAGTTGACAAGTGCAGCTTGGGCGGGAGGGGAGAACTGGCTTTTATGTCATACATTACTGCTTCTGAGCAAGGAGAACATAACTGGCAATCAATTACAGTAAGGAGAAACAAGCCAATCAAATACTCAACATCGAAAAAAATGGTTAAGAGGAAAGCAATTTAACCAGCCGCAGTGTGGTGCATAATAACACGTTTGAGCTTTGCCCTGTGAAAAGCAAAGAAGATGCTCTTGGAAAATGATCTAAATGACTCAAAACTTATAGATCATAAAAGTGGACATAGTAGCATAATGTCACAGTTGAGAACCGATCCAGAAGCAAAACCAGGCTTGCTAACAGCATGGCAGAAAAGACATTTATTTTTCTTATGTCTTAAGTGTTACACATTCAACGTGAGACGCAGGTACCTCCCTCCTTCCCTCCAGTCCAGCCACATATTGCAGCAGGACAGCTGGGGTGCTTGGAGAGACGTGTCACTGCCTGACCTGGGACCCGCACCCCGCTCTGCCCCTTGGCACCGAGGGAGAGCTACTCGGAGTTGCTTTCTGCATGGTGTGCAATTGCATCTTCAACGTGGCCTTCAATGAGGGACACTGGTGGGAAACCAGCTACATATCGAGGAGCCCCATGGGCTCCTCTTAAAGTGGCAGGGATAATCTAGCAGATCTAAGGACTCTGCTCCACGTTTTAAGCAAGGTAAGATTAGAGTAGTTCCACTGAAGCCAAAAAACAGCAGAAGAAAGCAGAAGAAACCAAAAGCACGTACAGCTGCTCTGGAGGAAAGACTCTTGCACTGGCTGACKGCAAAAGCAGTCCCTTTCTCCAGAAACTGTCTGCAGACAGCTCTGATACCATAGCCAGTATAGGCAACGTGAAGCGCAAGACAACCCCTTCCCCAAGGTCCCCTGTCCTCCACTATTACTAGTTTATTATCTTTCACAGAGTTCTGCTCATATCCACATAAACCTGGAGTCCGGGAAAATTCAAATCTACCTAAAAAGGGGACAAGCCAGACCCAGCTGGCAGATTGCACAGAGCAAACAGTAAATGTCTGTGACCGTCCGCCTTCAGCGCGCCCAAGGACCTCACTGCCCTTGCAATTTTTCTCGCCCGCGCGATGTGCGCCGCAGCACTCTCCCGCGCAAGCGTCTATTAGCGCAAGCATGCAGCGCGCGGCAGGAGAAAAGCGCCCGGATTGCTCTGCAAACAGCGCGGCGGCCCTCGAAAGCCTTCGCTATGCTAATAGCCGGCCAAGTGGCATTTCGGACCACCAGCGGCACCTGGTCCAGCTGCTCGCAGCTCCGCTTCCCCCGAAGCCTCTGGCTGCTCGGCTCCCAGCCCGGCGGGCCGAGGTGCGGAGGGCTCCTGCCTGCCTACGCGGTCCTCCCATTGATCGCTTAGGCGAGAGGAGAAAGGACACGGGAGTCTCCTTCAGCTTCTTAGGCACATTCTCCTCTACAGCTGCTGAACGTAACTTTAGCAAACATCAAGGAGAACAGGAGGCTTTACCGAATTAAAATATTTAACATACTGGCTACTCATCGTTCCCTTTGAAACCAATACCCAGCTGGGATTTGACTTCATGAAGACTGCTACAGTCTTTCCATACCACATCCCAAAAAAGTTCAGAAGGGAAGCACATTGTTGTGCACTTTACGCGGGCCCATAGAAAGGCTGGGCTGGAGCGCACATGCACACAAAAGCTTTTTATCTCYGGAGCCCTAACCTTTGATAACTGTCATTGCAAGCATTTTATTTTGCTCGCTTAAGTAGCACTATCAGTAACTGCCTTTTGCTTTAGAGACAAACGTGGTCTGCTTTTCCAGGCAAAGGAAAACAAATTAAAGACTTAAAACACCCATCAGTTGTTCACTTTAGCAATTTGATCACTATCATATGTTTTGGGTTTTTTTTTTGCCAGAAGACCCTTCAGGGCCAGATAATAGTCATTCACTGCCTGTAACACTGCACTTCAGTCCGCAGCATGTGTATTTTTTGAGAGCTTCAGTGAAATATGAGCGAGAGGCACAGATTAGAATCTGGCCTGGAATTAGGGTCTGAACTCCACAAAAAGGGATAGAGCAGGTCAAATGCTACTCTCAGTTACACCACAGTAACATTCCAATGAAGAACAGAAAATCCATGTTTTTAGCTCTTGTTTTTTAAGCTTATTTATACAATACAGAATAATGGGGGGCGGGGGGATGTAGAAGGATTAAAATCTTTTGCAAGAGATCCATGGCAAGATTCATGTATATCGCTCACTTGCACATTAGCTGAAAGCCTGACTGTAAAATAAAAAAGTTTGTGGCCCTGTGTCATCTGGGAGAAGGTAGATGGTCTTGGTATCTTGTAACTCCTGGTTTGGTTGAGTCTAGAGGAAGCAAGTTAAAGTAGCGCTCTTGGCATCAGAAATTCAGCTGCAGCAACACATTTTTGTGGGGATGACTTTACTCAAATATTCCGGATTCCTGAGTTATTCCGATTTACCGAGCCTAACGGACTATGTTAAGACGCACAGACCTTCATGCAGTCATGGCTAGACAGATGCTGCTACCCATGATATCTAGTTTAATCACGTCTGTCATCACCCCATTACACTGAAGACAGTGGTGGAGACACACCCCAAGAACAGAGAGAGGAATTGGACATCCAGCTTTAAATGGGCAGCAATTTTGCTGATATAAACATGGTGGCAAAGAACAGCAGCCAAAAGGACAAAGTTATCTTGTGCAATGCAGCGGAGGGAGCGCTAGCACGGGAGCAATGCACGACCTTTCTGACGTGCATCAAATAAAAGCAGTATATGGAGCCTCAAACATGCGTGCACATGTTTGGGTGTAAGTGTGAGCACACGCAAGTGCACAGGAGAAGGGGAACAGGTCCCATGCATCTCTGGTGTCATTTCACTGGAGTTATACAAGAAAAACCTTGGCCCTTCTCCTCCGCTTGCTTACAGTGGAGACTCATCAGGGATAAATTTCACCCTGYGAGTCTAAGCAGCTGGCCAAAACAATAAAACTGCAATGTGTAAACGTGCTCAGATATTTTTCTTTTTCCAAAGGTAATAACTTCCCCTTACACACACACACGCACATGCACATTGTTCAGAAATATTAGCCATTTCTCCTCTACTCCGGCTCTGGTAAGTCAGGTAATTGAAGCTTCAAAGGAGAATCACGGTTTAATGGAGCTCTGCTTGCCAAAGAAGACAAAGGATTTTCATTAGATTTCTTCCAGCTTATTTACATGACTTATCTTTTTATAAATTCAACTTCCTTCCAAAGTTGATAATGAGGTGCCTTGAAAAAAAGAAAGAAATGGAATGGTTTATTTTTTCGCGAGACAAGTGATTATTTTTGTGATAGAGTACGTCTGGTGTAAAGTTCAAAAACAATGGAAGTAATAGTCTTTAGGCAAAACACATAATTGTTCCTGATAACAGTCTACCAGRAAAAATGGCATTTTCAGAATCCTGCATAATAGCATTGACAAATACCTTCCAGGAGCAGCTGTCATGGCTAATTTCTGCTCTAAAATCTAAAACCAGGGATGGCTTTTCAATTAGACATCATTCATAACTTTTTTGCATTTTATTTCTTTTGCCTGAGTAGAGAACTGGCATTTCCGAGACAGGAAAAGTACCATTAACATACTAGATTAAAATGTTTCCATGCATTTCTGCCCCTGTCATTCTTACTTGGACACAAATATATCCAATTTCTCCACTGTGGAGTGCTCATAAAATCACAGACATGTTGATATTTTCCTAAACTGGCCTCTAAAGTGTGGCATTGAGCCTGGTGGATTGCCAGATTTGAGGGAAGGAAAAACAGAGATGGAGCAATAGGATAATTTGGAATAATGATGGAAGTTACTTCCGATGTGAGAAGTGATCCAAAAGTAGGCAAGGTAATCTGCGCCAGTTTGATATTCAGTGGCTCTGATTTGTTATTCAGTGGCCAGGATGAAGCAGATTTCCCCAAAATAGCAGAAGGGGAGAGATGATCGGAAACGGGATGGAGCACAGCATCCCCCTTCGCAGGGAGCCAGGTTCAATGCCGGCACTCACCGCGGTCTCTGCTGCTTGCCTGCAACTCCGACAAGTAAGAATGAACCTCAGGGTCTGTCTACATGGATTTACTCCCAAATAACTGTCACAGTTAAATCATGCTTTAGCCTAATCTAAATTCACTTGACAAGTACTCGGTTCTGGCCCCAAGTTCTCCTTTCTGAACTCTTTAAGTACATATACATCAGACAAACAAGCTGCTCAATATGTCTGAGTTCACTCAAAAAAAAAAGAACCACCACTCCATGCCATGAAATAAAAGCAACATTTAAGCAAAACTATGTGTGCAGTAATTAAAAAAAAAAAATTAAAAAGTGCTAGCATACTTGGGTAAACAACCTAAAAATACTTTCCAAGGAGATTTCAACATTTCTAAAATTAAAAGTTGTCATAATAAGAGCATGTCGCAATAGCGAATCTTGCCGTAAAAAGTACTGAGACTTATGTGTGTGAACTAAAAAAAAAAGACTAAAGCAAGAATTTTTACAAGTCGCTTGACTCAATAATATGGTACATTAAGCTTGATTTTTATTACCACCCAGCATTTTTGCTTTTGGACCAGACCAAAACCCAGAAACACTGACAAATACACCAGCGGGGGAGAAGAGAGAGAAATGGGTTTTATAATCATTGAAAGAACGCAGTGCAAGTTGTGTGCTAAAACCTGAGCGGGCTGGCGTTTTATCCAACCGATTCGCTCCACCCATAATTCAGAATCAACTTTTCTCCTTCCAGGCTCTGAATCAAAGCATTGGCCCAAAAGCGGCCGGGGCCGGGACGCGGGCTCCGGTCCAGGGCACGGCTCGGCCTCGCTCAGCCGCTCCACTGGCACTCGGCTCCAGGAGCAAAGCAACTGGCCAAACCGTCCGCTTAACCGACCACCTCCAATGCGCTGTTTGCAGTGAATCACATGTTTGCAAACAAAGCTGCTAAAAATAAAAGCGGGACCTGCTCTGCCTTTGCGCTGATGGGAAAGGCAGGTGCTGCCGCGGCTCTGCCCGCCACAGTTTCACTCTCTTTTTGCATCACCTGGGAACAAGAGGCTGGAAGTCAGAACTGATGACAGCCGGTGCGAACCCTGGGCTGATGTTTGCAGTGTCTCATACAGGCGGCCTTCGCTGGATGAAACGGAAAACAGTTTGGAAATTATGGAGAAATATCCTCCAGTCATTCCGGTGGGAACCCACGGGAGCAGTGAACTAGCAGTGGACAGAAAAGAAGTGGAAGAGGAAATAAAAACGGTAAAGATCGGCGCTCTTGCTAACGCCCGCCACTTACGGCCTGGGTGACTCTGCCGCGGAGCCAAGGCCGGAGCAAAGAGGTCGGCGCCGCCGTTCCCAAGCACGGAGCGCTGCGAAGCGGGTCGCCCACGGACGCCGGTCCCGAGCGCCGCCGGGAGGCCGCGGAAGCGCCGCCGGGAGCCGTGCGGGAGGGCCGGGCGGGGGGGGCGGAAAGCGAAGCATTTCCACGGCGAAGCGCCTCGGGGCAGGCAAATTAGAATTGTGGGAAAAAAATAAAATCGAAAGCTCTGGAGGGTTTTACGCAACAGTAGCGGGAAGGCTGAAAGGAAACATTGTTAGTGGTCGGCACTTTCGCTTTTTTGGGGGCAGGCTCCTGCTCCAGCGGCGCGGCTTCGCCGGCCTGAACGCTCCCCGGTGAGGCGGTGCGGGCGCTCTTCCCCCCCGGCCCCTTTCTTGCCCGCTTTCGCCCCAGCCCTGAACCAGCAAGTCCTCGCCGGGCCCGGAACGAAGCGAAGCGGCAGAAGGAGAAAGAGCGGCCAGAGGGAGGCCGGGGGGCACCACGGGCCCCTACCGAGCACCGGCTCCCCCCCGCACGAGGTGCCCCCCTGCGGGGAGGCCGTCGCAACCCCGCCGAAGAGAGGGGAAAAGAAAAAAAAAAAAAGGGAAAAAAGTTCTTACGGAGACAGCGGCCCCCTCCCCGCGGCTGTCGCCGGCCCTTTTGCAGAGCACGGCCTTCGACACGGCTAATCCCCCGGCCGCTTAATGAGCTACAAGCTCGCCTTTCAGGCGGACAAAAGCCTCTTTCCTTTCGCGGACGAGAGGTCCCCCCCAGCGCGACGCCCTGCTAAAAGCCCCTTCCCCCTTTTCGGAGGCCGGAGCAATGCCAGCGGCACGCCGAGGCCCCCGGCACCGAGCTCCTCCGGCCCTTCCGCGGGAGATGCCACCGGGGGCGAGGATGGAAAAAAGCATTTTTTGCCGGGCGGCATCTGTTGTTTCGGGGGATGCGGCCCTGGTTTTGGTGCCGAACGCTCCGGTGCATCTGTCGGCATCTTTTCCATCAGCAAAACGCTGCCCGCCCGCCYGTGCCTGGACGTGCACGTGTATTACCGGGAGGAACGCCGCAGCCTGCCCTGCGTTTTACCCCCGCGGCACCTCCTTGCCATCAATGCGCATCGCTTCGCCTCCAAAAGGAAATAACTGCCACGACAGTTAGGACTCCTGCACTACGCAACGCACGGAACGAGCCCCAACACTGCCGCTTTGCCACGGGGAAAGGAAGGAATGTCATCACATTTCGTATAGCCAGATCAAGCATCCCAACTTTTGTCTGGATACATAAACCATCCTTATTTCAGCATAAGAAAGAGGCAAAGCACTTGCTGCTTTCATTCTGCTCACCGACAGTGAAAGTAGGCCAGATATTTTAGGGGACTTCGAAGTACAAGTTGAATATTTTGTCTGAGATGACTTTTTAGATGACCATTCCGAGCTGATTTTCCCAAGTTCGTTAAATACATGAATATCAGAGCTGGGAAAGCACCAGATCTGCTGAGCCTCCATCCAGCGCTATGTCCTCTATCTCACACCCACGTTTGACAAGAAGATGTATAGCCTTTAAAGCTAGAAGGGACTATTTAATCATCTAATCTGAACTCCCATCTAGTCAGTGCTGCTGTATTTGGCGAAAACATTTTCCAGGAGAGCTTCCAGAAATAAGCTGAAGACATCAAAAGATGGAAAATCCATCCTTTCCCTTGGCAGTTTGTCCCAGGAGTTTGTCACCTCCACCGCCTGGCTAGTTTCTAACTCGCTTTTGTCGAGATTCACCTTTCAGCTCTCCTATCTGCTTATGCCTTTCTTCTGCTAAGTTAAAGAGCTGTTTAGTATCCTGTATTTTCCTCCCAGGAAGTACTTGCACATGGTAATTAAGGTACCTCTCAATCTTGATAGGTTTACAGCTGGAGTTCTTTAAATCTCTTTCTCTAAGGCCCTGCCTTCATCCTGTGAATATTTCTGTGGCTCTTTAATACAGTCCCTCTGATATATGAACATGCTTTCCAATGCATGGGCACTTTGGTTGTGTGCAGCTTCCTGCTGCCTCACCAGTGCCGTTCACATGGCAAAATCACCCCCCCCTCCTTACAGATGAGACCACACTAACCCTTTTGCAATGGCATTTTTTACATCTATATACAGTCCTACTTAATAAATAGTATATATAAATGCCTTTCTGGACTTTCTGTGGGAACGGATACTGCTTATTGGCTGCACCTGGACTGAAAGAAAAGGCAAACTTAAATTTGTTTGTGAAACAATATGGGTTTGACCCTGCAGGACTCCCAACAGCTCTTGCTCCTGCTCTGATCTTCCACCACTATATTCCTGCCTGTTGCTCTGGATAGATCCAACAGATGTGGAGGCAAGCCAGGGAATGCCAGAGAGCAACAATAACGCAGTTGGAGCTGGGCAACGTGACCTAACCGACAGGCAGGGGAGAGGGAAGCGGGAACCCACTGGTGCTAATAGCAGCACCGTGGCTTTGGGCCCACCTTGAACCACCACAGCTATCTGAAACAAGGGTGATGACACACACTTGGACCAATGAGGCTTTAAACTGAACCAGTTACAGCGATGCAGAATCAGGAAAATGCATTTCTGACAGAAGAGGTCTCTTCTGAGGCCACTTGCCACCACTACACCGTGGAATTGCTGTTCTCTTAGGAGAGGCTTTCTGCCCCGAGGTGGCACAACCCCAATATCAGGGTTGCTGTAGGCTTTTACAAAAGCAGCACAGAGCCTATCATCACCGACTTGTGACGGAGTTCACACCATGGTCTAGGTGAATCTTTGCCAATGTCTGCAAAGCACCTAGGACGTGAGAAGTGACAAGTATTAGTACTTTCAACTGAGCCTTGCTGACTCGCCAGAGCAGGTTTAGTTTCAAAGGGTCGGATTCAGTTGTTATTTCTCTCAAACTTGTCCGCCCATCATTGCTTGCAGGGTCAGGCATGGGAGGAGGGGACTTCTACCCAGCAAATCMAGAGGCTACAAAACAAAAGGAATCCCGTTCAATTATTCCCGGCAAGCGGATTAAGCAATGAAAGCGACATACGAGTCCTTTGTGTGGTATTTTTGCAATTATGTTCATTTTTCCTACATTACTAATACGCTACTAGAAACCAGACACCGTGCCCAATAATGCAAAAACAAGACAAAAGAATGGAGCCAAGAAGGGGAAGAGACGGAGTGGAAAATGCTAAATAGTAAACTATTCCTCTTAGCAAATGTTAAGCACCAGCAAATGCACATTATGACCGGGTCCTAGTCTCACTCAGCAGTGAGCTGGGAGCAAAGCAGCAGATGGTGGTGCAGCCGATAAGCAATTGCTACCAACTGCCTGTCTGGAGGGCTTTGCTTGGGATTAATGACTTGAGAGTAGAGCAAAAACCTGCAGCAAGAGACATCAAAATGTAGGGATCCTTGAAACAGGCCCAGGCTTCATGGAGATTTAATCTACCCATATAGACTCACGGTTGCTCCCCCACTAAAAGGCAGTGTTGAAGAAAGCGGAGAGAAAGGGTTTGTGAATGTGTTACTAGAAAAAGTAACTARATCGTGTTACTGTTGTGAATTGGTGCAGCTGTGCTGGCACCAGCAGCTCTAAGTCCAAACGTGTTAGCTGAGATTCTGGCTTCAGAAACCAGGCAAAAAACTGATAACTGTAATCACTTTGTGGTGGTTTTACAAAGGAGCGGGAGTAAGCAAGGAAATGAAAAACACATCACGGTCCCTGCATCTCCTCGAAGGTAACACTAAAAATGGGTGGGTAGGTTGGGTTTTTTTAAAAGACCAGTAATACGATTTGACAAAGTTGGACTGGAGCAGCTCTGACAGGTCTCATAGTCTCTACCTGTCCCCTCCCAGAGCCTGGTGTGCAGCACGCTGAACTACCTGCGTCCTTCTCTATTTGGTCCACAAGAATTCAATGTGTCGTCTGAGACTTCTATTACAGAAACACCCTGTGGTGGGAGAGTTTCATGTGTACCAGAGTGCTCATAAGTCGCCCCTTTCTGCAGAGATCAACCATTAATCCACCTTCACCCACCTATCCCCATTGTCGTCCATGGGTATTTGTAGAGTGAGGTACTATTAGCATTTCCCCACTAACATCCCATTACAGAGCAATAATGTTTTCCTAAAGCGCAGATCAAAAGTGATCTACAGCATTTGAGGGATCTTTATTGTCGACTGCCTGGAATAGTGACTGCAGGACAGCTATTGAGAGTGGAGTGCACTGCACTGCTCTTAAGGGTGGAATAAGTGTGTCTACCAAACCACTTCCTTCAGAATAGCTTTTGTGCCATACTTTCTACCATTTTGCAGCAGAGCCCACTCTCAAAGAAGTCCCACATGCCATCAAAACCTACGTTAACTGAGAATGATTATGGTTTGTTTGTATGTGATTAAGATCACCTTGAAGAAAGGATGATCGAATATCTCTCGGTATGAGGAATGCAGTTGGACAGTGTGTAGGGGGGTTATTTGCTACCTTCATGCTGTTATTAACAAGCCGAGGAATTTGGAAGAGCCAACTCAACACTCAGTCAGGGCGCTTGGTTTAAGCAAGTTTAATGTTCTTTTGACTCACAAGGTCATCCCCATGTGAAACAGTTCTCAATCAAATTYCCCTAACTGGCAGCAGCTACTGGTATCTCAGGGCATCTGTAACTATGAGATGATTAACAGCACACCTAAGCCTAAACTAAAGAGGGCAAACGAACTGACTTCAGACTTTACTGGATATAGTCTTTCCCCTCTCTGAGCAGAGATATTTTCCAGAGCAAAAGCTAGATGAAAGCTTGGGAGGAGAGCTACTGTATCAGGATGGGCAAATGTGCATATATTTATCACTGCAGCCCTCCCAAGGACTCAAAGTGCCTTCTGCAAAGGGATACAATTTCCTTACTGGGTGATGTCCAAGCATCAACTTCTGTCGTTGGCCTTAACTAATGAAGCATTCTGACAATAAACCGCAGCGAGCTGCATGCCGCATCCATCGTGCTGAGTGTGTGTCTGCACATGCGTTTTTGTAGGCACACTTTCCTGGATGAGCCTGTAATCCGACTCAGTGGGTTAGCGCAACATGCACTAAATGGGATGGGAGAGTCCTTCACGGTATCATTCACATGGCCGAAGATCTGAAGCAAAATCTACTAAACACATTATTGTTATTCCAGATATTTAGCTGTGGAAACAAGATCAGGATCTGGCTCATGATCACAAGAAAAATGTCCCTTTTGACCTTTGTCTTTCAAGAGTGAGGGGGAAAACCTGCCACTTGAACATATATAGGGTTTACAGATATAGATTTCAACCTGGACCAAAGAGGACCTAGCCTGCAGGCCAAATGTTAAGTCAATGTAAATAACTATTTTACAGCAGTTCAGATTTTGGGCCCCAGTTGTCAGTCCTACCAAATGTTGACCTCATTTCATTCCAGCTTCTTCCAAGCAAAGCAATGCAGTTCTCCTAGTCTCTCTGGGGAGTGCAAYGCTCCAAGTAGCTTTGGAGTTTTACTAAAAAATATCTACACATGTGCTTTACAATTGCACCCATGCCTCAACATGAGTCTAATTAGTTGAAGAAAAAGTGTCCTCATAATAATTTTTTTTTAAAAAGGAGTGAGAAAGGGAACCTCTGAGGTCTCCCACACACTCCGCTCATGCACTCAGAAGGAAGCCCAGTCCCCGCTGCGGTAGTTGCCCTGGCGCAGAGGAAAGCTGGCACAAACACCAGCCTTGTTCAGCCCTAACTCTCTAAAGCCATGTCTGACATGTAGAAATACATTTCCCCCTAACATAGGTACTCAGAAAGCTGGCATTTTCACATGGCATTTCCCAGCCAAATAAGATTTTTCTGGGAAATAAATAAARCACACCGGCTGCCCCGCCAAGACGTTTCCCAAGAGCAGCAACATAAGCAGCAAGACTTGTCCCCAATCCCTGCTAAGGGCGACGGTCAGGGGCCAGATCCTGTCGTCGATGGCACACAGCACACCCCGCCAAGACACACAGGGAGCTCCGGGAAGGGTTCGAAAATGCACCGCGACACTGACAAACTCTGCTCCGTAAATCCTGTCTACAAGGGACTGCCAACCCCGGGGGTGCGAGAACACCGGACGATGGAGAAAACGCAGCTGAACGGCTGTATCCGAAATGTCTCGGCTGAGCGGGCACGTCGCCCACGCTCAGGACCGGTCTCCGGTCCAACCCCCAGCGCAAGAGGAACGGCCACCCCACCGGCCGCTCCTCCGCTCCGAGGACGCGGAGGCTTTGCACTCATTGAGTTCATCGGGGTTTCCTCCCACTGCGGGAGGAACAAACCCTGCGGGGACTGAGCACCGCAAACGCCGGCCTGCCCTGCTGCCTGCTGCGAAGGTCAGCGCCGGCGCGGCGGGGCCGAGAGCTGGCTGTCGCCGCTGAATCCCCGCCAGCCCCGAGCRCAGCCGAGGCTCCGCTATTCCAGCCCTGAGCCGCGTCCACGCCTGGCATGAGCTCGCCACCAGCGATGCCAGGACTTTTGCCTCGCCTCGGCTGCTCCCATTTGGATGGGAATCCTTTCCGGAGGCAGACAGTCTGACGCCGGACAGGGGCTGCCCTGCAGGCAGGATACGACCCCTTGGGCAGTGACCAAAGGCTCCCTTTTCTCTTGCCTCAACGTTGAGGTCGGTCCAGCCCCGAGACGGAAAAGAGACCAGCCCTYGGTGCTCCGGGGCGCTGCGTCTGCTCCTCGCTGCTCAGCAGGCGCAGGCCAAAAATGCGGTTGCTCCATCAGCTGCGGAGAACTTCAGTCTATAAAATATCAGAGCTGGCAAAGTTTCTTTTAAAGCCAGCACTCTTTGTGAGGAAGGCAAAAGAAATCTGTTAAACTGAAACCCCAATTATAATGGTCTTCTTACATCAAAAGGGAATTTAGTAGCTTTGTTGCTTTCACAGCAGTAAAAAAAAAATAAAAATCACTTCTCGGGAGACACAAATTAAATATTTGTCTTCTTTGCTGGCAAAAAAAGGGTGAGGTTTCTCTCATCTGCTGCACAACTAATTCGTACGCACTCCCCTCTTGTAACACTATCCTCCGCCACCATCAAAGCGCTGTGGGTAGAGTTTAATCGCTGCCCCTACTTGCTCTGCTTCCCAGCCTTGCCTTAGAGGACAAGTCTTCCTTCGGAGATGGATTTTACCGTCAAATCCCTCTTTTCAGTGCCACACCCACCGCACAAGATCACAAAGAAAGGGGATTGTTCAGACACAAAACCACAACTGTTTGATCACAGCAGCGTTATCACGTATAAATACTGTAGATTCTTTCAAACCTCCAGGTATTTATATAAGAAATAGTTAATCTCTGCTCCARTTCTTAAAGACACATTATTCCCTCTCCACCAGTAAAAGCTGCCTTAGACTTGGAAAAGGAGAATGGCATTTATATAGGCAGCATATATAAATAAATTGGACTCCCGTTTATATGCATTACAGTTCTCCTCAAAGAGTAGCCCAAGCACAAAAAAAGCCCAGGATCTAAACAGCCTCGGGTTGTGAAAACATGTGGATCTGGCAGAATTAAGGCCAATCTGTAACAACATTTCAAGAGAATAATCTGCAGCAGAGAAATCAAGGCCCCTTCCCCACCTGGACCAGACACAAAGTCCAGCAGAGTCGTTCCTTCAGGCTAAACAGCTTTCTAGAGCACCAGTATCCTTTCTGTGTCACTGCTGACGCAAGCCTCGTGCAAATCTACGAGTTCATCGAGCTAAAAAAAGGAAGATTGGACAATTTAGGAGCATAATATGCAAAGTAACTTGAAATAAATAATTGCACGGGTACAGCCCAATGGCTTCTCAAACATGTATGTTAAAAGCGTGCAAAAGCAACTAGCACAGAATCCCTGGGGCAGCTCTGAGCACAGAACAAGCTGAAGAGCACAGAGAAAGGCAGAATTTCTGCTCTGTGGAAAATCTGGACATTTCAACATTTGTTTTATATCCTGAGCGTGTCTAAAATTTTGACAGCTTATAATATTTTTCTAGTGGCCCAACATGTCAAACGGTTTCATTTTCATATTGCCGATCAAAATGAAACATGCTAATATTCTCAAAAAATAAACACTTTACTCTGATTTATTGAAATAGCCAGAAATGCTTCACTTTCTGCTATTTTGACATAGAACTGCATTCTCGGCTCCTGCACATTGCCTTATGGGAGCTGTAGTTCCTGGCTGTATTTCATCTTCTGTTATGTATGCACAATGACTGATTCTTGGGATGGATCAAACAAGTTTGGGCAAGAGACACGTGTATTATATTACAAAAATAGCCCCCAGGAAAGAATGTAAGACTAAGGTATAACTGCTAGAAGGTGATTCCTGAGTTAATAAAGGCAACTTAATACCTTRCTGAATTAACTCAGAGTGAGTTGAATCAATTCAATAAAACAAAATATTTTAATTTGAATCATACCTATCCAAATACAAATATTTCTTTGAGCTTCCTCCCAACAGCAGGASTGATATTTTTGGCATCATCAAAAGCTTTCTGCCTTAATGGTTTTTTAATTTTATGGAAACTCCATTTTCCATTAGAAAACGTCTCGGGGAAAAAGTTCCCAAATAGCTCTCATAAGTGGCAGCAAACACCTTTCTGTTCCCTGCACGCTGGCTAGTACAACAGGGCCCCAGTGTGAGGCTCTTAGATGCTACCTTGWTACCAATATCATTAAATACGAGAAGAAATACACTCCGATTCTTGTTTTTAATAGAATTTTTGGCTTGCTGTGGTATGGTTCCTTCAGCTCCAGGCCGTAAGTCAGTCTGACGTTCATGAACTTTCTTGTGTTGCCATAAAAAGAATTCATCCTTGGCTCATGAAAGAYGCTGGCAAGGCTTGCTGCCCTTAGCAAAACTTTTCTGAGCATGGCTCAAATGCCGTATTTGCCACGCCAGCTCTCAGAAGAGAAACTGCACCTCCGTTTCTTGCACTTCACTGAGACCCCAGCGGACAGGTCTTCTTCTGTGGGGAGCGATCCCTATGTTTCACACTACGCTTCATCCTCCCGGCACACACCTACCTCTCTAGGCAAGACAAGTTATTTTCTGGACCCGGGGGGAAAGTATTTGGCAGCAAGTGATCAGGACAAAGGGCTGCCATGTGCATCTCCCAGACGCTGCAACACGGTCCCACGCCACCCCGAATTGCTATTCCCACAACTTAACATGCGTGAGGAAACCAGCCCGATGGATAAATCCTCAGTGAATGCACGATCACAGGAGTGGAAAGAGCGCATGTGCCACTCGAGCGGCTGTTTGATGTGAAATCRTGTGGAACGGCTCGTCTGGAGAGCGGCCCGGGCAGCCCCCCCCAGAAACCGAGCCCCCTCGCACCGCGCTAGCCAACGCCGGAGCGTGAAATCCAGCCATGCATCTGCACCGCTGCAAGCGCGTTTTCTGCCCGCTACGTGTCAGCGTCTGTTTTGATTTTCTGGCACCTTGAGCAAGTTGTTAGTGACTCTAAATAATAAGTGACAYAGAGGCGCTTTGCTGGGAACAAGCACCTGGGCTGGAGCACGGCATTCATTAAACCCCTACACATTCACCCTCCGCGCTCTTTTTAAAGTACCTTTATTTCTCTCCTTCTAGCACACAATTATTCATGTGCCTACTGGCAACAGGAGGAATGGAAAAAATAGCATGCCCGAATGGCCTAACAACTGGACCATGATTCCAGCAAAGCTCTCCTCCTTTACGCTCCCTTTCATCCTTTCTGCTGGGCACATTTAATAAAACCACAGGCACACCTTGGTCAGCTTCCTCATTAGAGAAGATTAGGCATTTRTTTTTCTTCACTGCATTAAAACCGGGAATGCCATACACAAGTGCAGGCAAGCTGAAAGGGTACGTATGTTTTGCTTTAAGTGAGAATTTCAGAGTAAGCTAACTGTACCTCCACAGCTTTATAACATGAGAAAACCCTGAGGTTTTGATGCACATCTTCCAGGAAATTGAACTTCACAGAAAATGAAGATTATTGTGTTCACCATGATGGTTTTGAGACCTGTTAGCGTTCTCTTATCCTGTGTAAAAACTACTCACTTACCACCACAGCATGACTAAGGAAGGAAAAGAGAAGAAAAGTGTACTATTCAAGAAGGCTTATTTTACAAACTTGAGGAGGTACAATTAACTTTGAGATTTGTTTTCCTGTGTAAAGCAAAACAAACATACGTGGTCAGCTTGACTGCACTAGCCTATGGCAACCTCAGGTTTTAGTGAAGCAAAGAAAAACAAAGGGCTTACTCTTCCCAAATGAAGACCACGTGAAGGAGGAGGAGGGTTTTATAACTGTTACCTGCAGCAAGATCATCCCAATGAGCTCTACTTACATTAGCGGACCACCTGCTTTCATTAGCAAAGACTAGGACTGCTCTTTAAGCATCTAGTCACAACATGAAAAAAATAAATCTTTCTAGGGATTATTTGGAGTATTTACCTGGGCATGCCATGCAGACAGTAAGCTTCCCAGTGGTCAGAAAACTGTCTTGGCTAAAATGATCTGTGGAAGCAATACTAAAACATTAAGAAAAAGCAATATACATATATTCCTTGACAAACAGGGAAAAGAGAAGCTTGATGGCAAAGAATGCCAATTAGCCTTTAAAAAACACAGCCTGCAAAAAAACCCTAAAGCTAATGAAGTAAAACACCAGTGATTCATGGAGCCAAGCCCAATAAAGCAGCATTTAAAAATCCATCTCCAAATTATGATAAGCCTGTTGCTAGATGGAGAAAGAAAAATCATCAGTGGTGGTACAGAAAAGACAGAAGAAAAAGAAGACCATGAAGACTGTAAATACTGCAGAAGAGAAATGACTGCTAAAGTGTAAACTGCATCATCCACTTAATTAGTAACAACTCAGCAAATTTTAGATAGCTGCAGCACACAAACCTTAGGACAAGCAACTCAACTTGAACTCTCAGGGAAAGTCTGCCAAAAAGAGCTAGTGCACTTTTGGGGCATAAGGAATACTATATAAAAGTGGGTAGGTGATTTGACCGTATACACAATAATATCTGAGCCAGCATTCTCGCTCCAGACCTGATGTCATGGCACAAAAATTAAATGGAAATACTGGGGGGAAAACCTTCAAAAGTGGGCCAAAAATGATTTAGAGACTAGGAGAAAATGCTTGTGAGTATTAAGGTATTCAACACATCCTATTAGTTAGAAAGTAGGCTGAGAGGGGAGTTGAACACTACTTCAAAGATACTACTATATGAGCAACACATAAACTGGGGCTGCTGCAATCTTGGTGAACAAGGCAAGAAGCCAGGACTGGTGGTGCAAGATGCCAAATGGCCACAAATTTGCCACAGTGCAGTTTTCTGTGCTTCACTCAGCAGCATCTCAAGCCCTTGAGAAGGCTGTTCCTTGGGATATTCCCTACTTCTGCTACCGTTGTTAAGCCATATTTCCCTATATTTAGCCTAAATTTCTCCTTACTGTTTTCAAAGCTGTGTGTTCTTGGGCTGCTTTAAGTAGCTCTTCCTCTTCACCGCTTTTAGCCTTAAAACCCATTAAAGTTACAGGTCTCTTTGCCTATAGCATACTGTTGGTTGGCATCGCTATCTGTGGAATAAGTCTGCTTTCAACTTTGAGAAAAGCATTCTCAGYGCATACATTCACCCCAAGTTCACTGCTATCAGCAAGTAGGTGCACCTCGCTACAGGGCTTCAAAACTTCCTGTAATAGTCTAAGCGCTGTGGCTATTTTCTACACAAAGCAGCCATCAAGTTGACTGCCAGCTGTTTTGAACTCCTATTATAAACACCGATGTTGTAACATTCACCATGTGCTGACACACAAATACCTGAATTCCAATAACCACATCGTATGGAGTGGCCCAATAATAATTTACAGCTTCCTCAGTACTTTCCTTCACTTCAGCATGTTCCTAGCACTTGACTTACAGGCTTGCACTTGTTGTCCTCCACACCAAGGGTTTTTCTGCTGTCTCCAGAGGTCTTCTCCCGACGCCTCTCCCTTGCCAAAAAAGTTGACTGAACCTGAGTTACAGCCATTTCTTCAAATAGAGGTCTTCTCTCCAGCTTCTGAGTACTTCACATGGTTTGGGGGTCTAAACCATGATGCATTTATACACACATTGAGCAAGAACTAAAATACGAACTATGCAAATGAACTTGCTGACCTCTAACTCTACACATGTGCTGCACCGTTCCTTGGACACATAAAGTCATCCATACATAGATGTAGAGCTGTAATATGAGACTGAAGAAGTCAACAGTTTTTTGACAGCAAATCTTTTGTAGATGCCTAAACCTGTCATTTTTCAACAATTCTAATCTTTTGATTAAACAAGATTACTTTCTTAAAAAGAAACAGCAAAACTCACTGAAATATTTCACCGTTTTCCCAA
Source organism: Apteryx rowi (assembly GCF_003343035.1). Lineage (NCBI taxonomy): Eukaryota > Metazoa > Chordata > Aves > Apterygiformes > Apterygidae > Apteryx > Apteryx rowi. The sequence goes on along the minus strand of NW_020448530.1, from coordinate 1,344,834 downwards.
ATGCAAGGAACTAGCGTAGCATAAGTAGCAACTGTGGTGATATTTAAGATTATTTAATAATCCAGTTTCAATCTTCCAGCTGGAGAGTGGAGACTGAATAGTTTGAAATCCGTAGAGCTATTTGATTTTACAGGCTTAATAGGCAAGTAAAAGGCAGTGCAGGCCAATGACACCAAGTTTCCTGTATAACTGTAGTACACTGGATCCAGATTTTATACGTGTCCTCTCTGTGCTTATTCTGATACAAACAGTTGCAGCAAAACAGAAATATGTGCTGTCTGTGCAAGTTGGACTGCAATTCTGTCCTTGCTCACATCTGATCTGTTCACACAGAAGTCAGCAGGATCAGCCAAAGGAAGAGAAGTTTTCAGGACAAAAGGTATTTAGCAACAACAACAACAACAACAAAAAACCTAAAAAATTTGATCATGAAGGAAGAAAGGTCATGGGGAGCAGAGTATACATCTTTATATTCTGTGCATTGTATTGTAGTGTGTGACTAGCTCTTGTCCTCTAACTTAATCAGGAAGACATATTTTAGAGAGTGACAAGTAAGAATGAATACCGTCAGTCTTGTTTTCACCGCAGGACACAGAGATGGGGTTTGGATGTCTTTGCAACATTCATTTGCCAGGCAGAATGGGAGCCTGAGGGCAGAAGGCTTCAAAAAAGAAAAAATACATATATCCCCAAAGTCATCTGAAATATAGGGCTACACCATCAGCTTGTGCAAATGAACATAACTCCACTAATGTGAAGGAGTGTCTAGGGTATAAACCAGATGAGGATCTGTCCACGACAAACTGAAATTGTGCCCTTGGTCACATCTGATCTATTCACAAAAATATGCATGCCTTCTGGGGCAGATTTTCCTATCTGCTCAAGTCTGTTTGGGGAGCCTGTGCTGCGATGTCTTATGGGAGAACCCGGAGGGGCAGAGGGAGCACTCTGGTATAAAAGGGTAGTATAAATGTAGTATAAATGACTACACCATTATGCATCTTGAGGAGCAATTTCCACCCTTGGTGACACAGGGGACAATTAATGCCCGCCGGAGCTCTGCTCCAGACAGTTAATCCAAAGCCCAGCTCTTAACCCTGTTGTAGACAACCTCTTGGTAGTCTGCTTTCTCTGAACGTGGCGTTGGCGTAAAACAGGCGCGGTTTTGCTGAAATCACCATGTTAGCCACTCTACCTTACTGCAGAGCTGCTTGGGAGGGGAATGCTATTAGTGTGAAGAGAGAATTTATCTGTCATGAGTGGCAGTGTGCTCCAGGTCAGAGCAAATTCCTTGTCATTTACGCATGCGGCTCTATGTGGTTTTAACCTTAGTGCAGTCACTGGTAAGTCAATAGTAACAGAAGGGGGTGGGGGGGAATGATTTATTTTTCCTTCTTGCTCCTGCAGAGCAACTGCATATTTTCCTTGTCAACAGCTGTGGTTCATATACACTACAGAGAYAGGCAGAAAGAAGAAAAAAAAACACCCAATAAACAAGATGTAGGACTCTGAGGAATTGTTATTACATGCTGAGCATGCCAATATAATGCTATTCACGGTCTCCTCTCTAGGTCACTAGAGATTCCAACGTCCTTTGTCCAAAACAGTTGCTCTTCCCCAGGAGTCTGTGCAAACCCTCGTCTTTCGGCTATACTGCTTCCGATGAAGGTTTTAACCAAGGAAGGGTTAACAAGTCCTACGTGTGCACCTAGCTGAAACTCCTCTGCTCTTCACACCAAATTACCACATGCCTGTCTACACTCCTTCTTTGTATCCTTCTTCCATGCTTGTTTTATGCCGGCTTCCATGTGACCGCTCGTGTCCGTAATCTCTCACCCATCCCAGTCCTCCAATGCCTACGATGCTCCTGCTGGGAGGTTTGCAGACGTTGGAGTCCACAGTGTCAAGTAATCGCTACACTGACAGGCAGCGACACTTCTACGTGCTTTTCACCTCCTCCACACACAGCATTTTGCCTATGGCTTGGGACATTGGAAGCTCCATGATGACGACTCTGGCTATGCTCTCTTTTAGCATAAAGGTTCACAATCAGACAAAGCGGAGCTGCTGCGTCTAAAATCAGCTACCTCTTTGCTATAGAAAATAATAATGTGTAGCCCCAGCAGCAAATTAAAAATGGAAATCTAAACTGCTGTGAATATGATGGTGTAAGAATGCCCACTTTTGGTTACCACAGCTCAGCTGATGAGCAGTAGCAGCTCATTAAATGGTGATCGCTCCATCACTGTTCATGAAAAGCCTGGGATTTTAGGTTGCTTTTATTTAGCTGTAAATTCACTAGCACCTTACTGGCATGAAAATATAAGTAAGTTCAGGCTCAGCCCTCTGCCTCAGCTTTCTTCGGAACAGGAGAACATATATCAGTAGCTGTCTACAAACACAAAACACAAGTGTTGACCTGAACCTTCACCCATCATCTGAGCCAAGCTTAAAATGTATTTGCTATACTTAAAATGCACTCAAAGTGGTAGGAAGTCCTTACTTTACTGTAAAACTGTCTTTAAGGATTTGGGCACTTTCCAGGAGAGCCAGTGTCCCAGTTTCATGACCTTTCGCATTGAAATGTTGATTAAAATTTGTACTGGGACATTGTACTGCGATAGTGCCTCAAAGCTGCAACTCAGCCAGGTGTCCACTGTCTGCAGCACTCTCTCTGAGAGTGTTTCGCTTCATGACAAAACAAACCATTTCTGCAGCTAAACCCACAAAAACGCACGCGCTGGTTCTCAGGGAGACCCTAACAGTTATAATTCGGTCACAAAAATCACCATCTGTATGGCCATTCAGTTCTCCTGGGGCCAAATCCACCTATTCAATGCAAATATGCCCACCTACATTTAACAAGGATTTTTTCAGCCTGGCTAAAGTTGGGAAGGGTAGAAGTCAAGACTGAATATTTAGAGCTCCAGTGAAATCCAAGCAAACCTATTTATCCACGCATATTGAGCTGAATTTTGCGCTTCGAGGGGCTCAGCAGAAGTTGTGGTCAGCAGAAAGAACAACACTTGGTTTCCCACTGTCTTGTTTTCACCAGAGAGAACATTTTTAGGGGAAAAATAACACAGTATCAAGCTTCTCACAGCAATCGTACTGCCCAGGTTTTTCAGTTTGCCATCTGCTTTCATGCATGCAATACAGGCCCCATAAATGGCTATAGGAGAAAATCATGTTACAAATACAAATGTGCCAGGCATAGATACAAATGTGCATGCAATCCTGCGGAAAACTAGTCATTCTCAGTAGAAAAGAAAGCACACAGAGCGCCCAAAACAACTCTAATGTACATCTTCATAAATTAATAATTGAAAAGAGTGATAGTCACAGGGGTCCTGCTGCCGGGCTGCTGGCGTCAAGCTAAACGCCGTGGAAAAGCGAGTAGCATTGCTTGCATTTCCACAAGCAGGTTGGAAGCACATTCTGACCACTGATTGACAATTGACTCCTTTCAAGTACCTCCAGGAGTTGCACAAAACCGACATCACTCTGCACCCACTTGCCTTCCACTCCTGCTCCCCAGAGAAGCACATCGGATCCTCCCAGGTGGAATGAAGTTTGATCCTGGCAGCCCCACCAAGGAGAACAACAAACTGCAAAAAATCTTGCTCTCCTGGGCTAGGCTCTGAACCGTGCCTACGTGTCTGGAGCCAGCTACTTTCCCACCTGGCTTTCACAATGCCAGATTCTTCTTTGTTATGCAGCATGTCTCAAACAAGGAACCGCATATCTGCTTTCACTCGCACAGCAAGATCACCCACACAGTGAGCCATGCCTGTGCTTGGAAGGAAACCTTTTGCTTTTGCTCAGTGGGTTTTACGAGGGCAATCTTCCAGCTTATGCCACGAGCATATGGCCTGATGCAAGGAGCATTCAAGTCAACAGAAGGGCTCCTCCTGACCTCTGCGGGCTTCGGCTCTTGCTCCCTTGGTGCACAAGGACCTGTAGCCTTCACAATAAGACCTTCTGCCTAAAATAGGGTTGAGCACATGACACAACTCTCACCCCAGAGCCGTTCTCATCCCCCACCTGCTTCTACAGGTCACGGCTTTGTAGCCACAGGAAGATGTTTACACCATGGTCCTATTGACACAGGTCAGAGTTCAAGGAAGCCCCGTAAATCATGAGTCTAAATAGGGTAGGGCCAGAGCCGGGCGGAGGAGAGAGGGGAGGTGGCTTTGCCATCAGGGCACCACCATCTCTTTGAAGAGGAACAAATGGAAATGTTTACAGGCCTCCCTTGCTGAGAACATGTTCAGACGCTGGTTGGCTAATCTGCTTTCCGAGAAGTTGTACTGAATGGCAAGAAGCCCTATTGACTCACGGAGATCTGGAGCTAAGCTTCGGTTTACCCTGCAAAAATCCCAGCGGCACGGAAGGGAGCCAKCGCATTAGTCCTGCTTTTTCATATGCACTGGACCAAACAGGCTTGACTATCAGTTGTGTATTCCCGAAAGGCTGGTGAAATCAGACTCAGTCCCAGCACTCAGTGAGATTCTGCTCAAAAGGGAGTAAGGAAAAAAAAAAAAGACCCAGTGAGCAAACAAGACAGGGCATGGTTCAGCACTAAACCAGAGTAAATAGTGTAACAACCTTTCACAAATCTCATTCGTTTATCATTAATCTGAAGTGCACTTCTTTCTCCCCAGTAGAGTACRTAAGATCCAGCTATACTACGATATTTTTGGGTTTCCTGCACTGCTCAGAGGATCTCAAAGATATTCGCACTGCCTATAATTACTGCAAAGGGCATTAGCACTTCACTCTGTCACTCACTGATTTCCCCTGCCTCGCTGAGTCTCCAGGGGTGTCTGATGACAGCATTTAATTAAAAGTGGGTACAAACTGATCATGAGGCCTCATGGTTCTTCTGATCATCTGTTTGTTGATCCAAACTCTAGGGACTGAAGGGGAAAGTCCAAGACAAAACTGGGGTAGAGCAATAGTAAGGAGGGAAAGTTAATGTCCAGGTGTGGGACATAAACTCAGCAAAATCAAATCCCTGCTGAGATGCATGAAGCAAGGGTGAGTGTTGTATTAGAAATGCTTGACCCTTCTTCCTTCCGAAAATAGTCGATGTTTGAAAGATGTCTGAGAAACACTTGCAAGATTGTATGATCCTGTATGCAGCGACAAGCTTCTAAAGGGAAGCGCAATCTGCTCCCTGTGCACTATCCACTTAGCAAACATAATCCAGGGCGTCTTCAGACCAGCCTCTCTACTGATGCCTCATCTATACTGGAAACACTATACTTGCAGAGCTTTATTGCCAAGCCCCTCCCTGCTTAAGCAGATGCAGCAAATAATACTATGGACAAAATCCCTCTATTGCTAGTAAAATTGATTTACTCCAGGAGAGCAGCTGGTCCTAGGTTTCATTTTCTCTGACAGAAAGTCCTGGTGGAAATTCACACACAGAAAGGAGCCCGCAGGTAAAAGCAAGCATTCATTTGGCTTCTCGGCATAGCCTTGGTTGATAGTACTTTTATCAGATGGCTGTTTCAGTGAAGAACAGATTATTAACCATGTGGGCAGACGGCCTCTGTCTTGAACAGCTTTCAGCGAAACCTCCAACTTGATTTCAGCACTTCTATGCCAYAAATATTGCTCCTGATCAAGCCAAGAAGTTCCTTTATAAATTGCAAAGGCAGCTACTGCAACAGCCAGTGCTGGCCTAACTTTGCAGCTCCACAACCACGCGATTCCTCAGCCACAAAAGCTAGCTGGATCTTCTCTTGAGGCAACCACAGTAAAGTCTGTGGGATCAGATTGGCCTTTCCTCCATAACTTGGACACTTTGATTTTCTACTTGAAGGTCAAAAAAGATCACCAGAGCATCTATTCTGACTACCTACATATGATATAACATGAGATATTGCCTATATTCTTTATTAGAAGCCCAAAGTCTTCAGATTAACAAAGCATTTTCAATATTCAAACAACTGTGTTGAGCAAAGCAGTGAAAGTCCAACCCCCGACTCATTCCCCAGACCCAGAAGCAGAAGARGGTTAACAGCCTGAGGTAAGTTCCAGTGATAGCAATGTCCCTGGCTGTGAACAAAAGCAAAAAATATCTTGAGAGGTCCCTGCCAACCCCTCCTAAAGAAAAAATGACTAGCTCCTGGTCTGGCAATGAGTGTGGTTCTGACCACATGAGAGAGACACTTATTATTTATTATTTATTATTTATTCTCCATTCACCGCTTGGGGACTCCACTCAGGTCCAGCGTTGGGCTGCATTGCACTCCCCAGAAAAGGCAGACACGAGGTGGGGGAAATGCAGAGGCCAGGAGCACAACTCACAAGGTGACATGGATATGCAAACTAGCCTTGTGCCTAGTTTGGAGGCTTTGAGACATTATTATTTTCCTTTTAGGTTACCAAACAGAAGTTGTCAATACTATCAGTCATCTTTCCCAAGCCCTGCCTGGACACATGAGTGATAAGAGACACAACCCACAGTGTTGCTCTTAGTAGGGGAACATGCCCACTTCCCACCTCTAGCTACCTGGAACGATATCCTTCCGTCTTATCTGCACTGGAGAAAAACATCGTGTTAGCAAATGTATTTGTTAGCACAATGTTCAGCAGCTTTTGCCCTTGTGAACAATGTTTATCACATTTAAAAACACATTAAGTGATCTCAGATATTTCACAGAAACCAAGGTTGGTGACCTGCTAATACGCTTAATTCTGTCTTGGCTTTGCCTACACATAAAACTCAGGGTCTCTGCAAAGACAAAGTCAAGGGCAAGGTTATCGCCCTACCTGCAAAGGATTCTACTATCTTTACTTTAAAAAGCACTGGTTTTGATATCTGATTGCAGAATTCTCCATTGCTTTGCATTCTGCTTACTCTTAGGCAGGTATTTATGACTATCCTCAGGGAGAGACGCTCCCACACATGTCCGGATAAGCCAGTCTGGCATACGGTCTTCCCCGCTCACAGGAGATGGGAGTCCACCAGCGTTTCAGCTGCAGCTGTTCAGACAACTTTCCTAACACCATCCCATGATGCAACGTCTCCTGCTCAGAAATTACTCAGAAATTCCCACTTACAAAAACAGGACACAGGAAGAGCRGTTTTAGGACACCCAGGGCAGTCTGGCATAACTGCAGCTCTGTCAAAATGTGTGTCCCTCTGTGGACATAGTAACACTCTTGCACGGTCAAGTGATGCAACCTGCCATGTGTACCAGCTGCAATTTTCTCCATATTTTGCAAATCGCATGCGGCTCTCAAGATCCTGGCAAATTGTCAGCCCAGTGCCTGGTGCAATTTAAGTGTCCTCAATCCAAATGGCATAAAAGGAAATGGTTACAGAAAGTCTGAAAATAAAGGACAATGTTGGGTTGACAAGTTTGCTAAATATTTCTTCAAATCCTGAGGGTGCCTTCTGTAGACATCTACTTTCAGGCTAAACTTTGAAAGCCTGGGCTGCCATCACTTTCCAGAGGGGCTACCTTAAAGGCTATATTTAGAAGATCTTGTCAAAAATGTTTCCTTTAAATCAGACTGCTTAGTCCTCCCTAGAAAAGGATGTTGTTTTATACCCATTTGCTTCACTTTTAGCTATTTCTGTACATACACATACACACTTTTTAAAGGAGAGAGATGACTGGGCTACCTCCTGAACTTAAATGAAACCACCATAAAACTCTTGCAGAGAAAATGCCACCTTTGTCAATAGGGCTTGGGGCTTATTTTTCAATATGCCTAGTAAAAATTAACATAGTATTTTCCTGGCACTGTGCAAATGACTGAGCCAGTGGCTGTTATCTTTGCAAAATACTCAAACCAAGAAAGTCTTTATTGGCTGGCAATTACTGAAAAATTTTGGGCAGGATCTGGCTTATGCGATTTGGGTGCTGCTTAGCATCTCTCATGAGAAAGACTTAGGAAGAGTTTTCATCTTTGGAGGGAATGCAATGGGAGGAAAATCTGAAGGTATGAAGAAAGAACCAAGTGAACAGAAAAGCTAAGTTACTATTACTAAAGTGTTCTTCAAGTGTCTTTAACTATCAAACATTAATGTGATCCTGCTTTCTTGGGGATGGATTACATAATCTGTTTCTGTAAGTCTCTTCCAGCTCTTACATCTATGAGTCATCCCTCTTCTGGGCAAAACATAAAATCAGTGTCCTGATATTCATCATCATTAAAAATTTCATAGCATTTTTTACGAAAGCAGCRATGTTTGCTCCAGCCAAAATTCCGATTTGCGTAATTACTGTACATTCTGCCTACCTAAAAATCTCCCTTTGGTTTTAATCCTAGAGGTATTACTCTATAACATCTTCCAGGCAGACGCAACAGTCGTCATTCTTCACTTTCTCAAAGACTGTGCAATCATGTACAGTTATCTAAAGTGAATATAAAATGCTGTTTACACACACATAGCACTTGCGTCTTACTGGGGTAAATTAACACACAAAATGACATGAAGGAGAGAAATAAGCATTATACATGAAGCAAGCAATGGGAGTCTAGCCACAAGGACAGAAAAACATCTTATATGCTTTCGGTCTTGACTGTTTTCTCACTGCAAGCTGCAAACCTCCCTTGTAAGTGCAGGGCACAGTCCTCCCAGGACACGTCTCCCTAGGCTGGTCCCTCACGGACCTCAACTTTTCTGCCCCTGCTTTGAGCTGGTTCTGGTCAGAAAGGCCTAAAGCAATGTTACACTTTGCACAACATGACGTTCTCCACTGAGGTATATCTGTAACCATTCTTCTTATGGAAATATGAATGTTTTTTAGGACACAATCAGTTTTCTCACAGAAAATTCTGATTTCACCAAACTCCTGGAATTTTTTCATACAGAAAATTTCAGGCCTGCTCTCAGAATGACCATAGCTCTAAATTTCATCACAAGCTGCAACACCAAGAGCAACCTCCTCCGAAGGGCAGCAAATCTGAATAAATGACTGCATATTATTTGAAAAGRAATAAAGGCGAAGGAAAGACTAGGTTCCAGCACCACCACCACTGTTCTGGGGGCCATTTCCAGTATTCCCTGCACAGCACCCCTCTTGCTGCCATCGTGAGTCCATGCATGCCACTGCCAAGGCAAATTTGGAAGCGGGCTGTGAAGGAAAACAAGAAGATGCCACAGAGAGCTGCAGCCCCAAGGGCCCTCAGCAGCAGCCCCAATCCTGCTTGCAGCTCCGGAAAGGAGTAGCCAGCCACTACAGCAATGTCCACCAGGAGAGTGAAACACTTTGCTGCTCTCAGAGCCAGCAGATTGCACAACGCAAAATCCACCCACTTCTCCTATACACTAAACAGGGCTGTTTACTCAGTTCTTTATTACGATGGTATTTCCTCAGTGTTGTTGAGAATGAGCCAGCCCAGGTGGGGTCCAGTGCTTYGCACGCTGTATAAAGACACCACTTCTGTTTCAGGGAATTCCCAAGAGCAAATTGTTGGAGTCTGGGCATGTATATTAGGGGAATACCACTCTGTTTCCCCTGTTTTTTTACTTTTCCTTGGGTGTCACTATTGTGTGTGTTCCTTGCAGAATATTGTGCTGGATGGGTCTCTGCTTTGGCCTGACCTGGGCATGTCTACGTGCTGATGTCCCATTCGTACGGCTTGCATGCAAAACCCTATTTGAGGAAATGAACTCAGTGACAGTACAGCAGCAACACAGATAGCAGTGATGGTAATTTCRTAATTACATAGCACAGTGTCCAACATAGATTCTAAGCTCAAAGACTACTCGAAAAGTCATATCCTTAGGGAAGAGAAGTCATACTTCATTATTGTAACAAAGCTCTAAATGCTGTAAAATTCCGTGAGCAAACTGCTGCTGCCACATGGTCAAAAAGAAGATTTATGGCACCTCAGATACATTGAGACACTCTTAACAGACCCTCTGGGTCATTCATTTAACACTTAAAATATGGAGACTACAGTGCATCTAAAATAAATTTGGACAAAGCACCAAAACACACATTAAAGGGGAAAAAATCCACCACAGGCAGGATTTAGGCTAGACAGCACAACCTTCTGGACTGTTAAAAGACTGAATCTTCCACATTTGGGTCAGGTACATGAGCGTGCTTTCACCACTGTCTCACGTCTTCTCCCCTTCCTACTAGAATATTACAGCATGCTTTAGTTCCTTTTATAGGGACATCTGCCTGGCAAGTTTTGCAATGCAATACCTACCATATGTGTTAGAGGAGTTTTGTGACGCACAAACAAATCTTAAATCTGGAAGCAGGAGCTAACCCAGCAGTCATTGTTCTCTACAATGCACACGAGTTGGCTGTAGGAGAACACCAAAGCCAAGGGATATCCAATTCTTTACACTGTGCCTACTTCGAACCAGCAGGATGAAATTCAAAAGGAAAATATTTAGGTTCCATTTCAGGAATTAAGAAAAAAAACTTCCTGGCAGAGAAATAATATCTATTAATAAGTTCTAGAGAGGAAGGATAGACTTCTGATTATGGCACTGGGACTCATGACACGAGAGCTCAGTTTCCAGTTCCTACACAAACTTCCTTCATGACTTCAGGCAAGTTCCCTCAATCGATAAAATGGGACGAAGCCTGTCAGTCACCATCTGTCTGGGGAGCTGACTTAGACTGTAAAATCACAGGGGTGAGATTTATTTCTTACTACGTGCTAGAAAAATGCCCAATGCAACCCAGCCTTGCTTTCCACTTGAGCCTCTGAGCACTCTCATATAAACAAGAATTTACATTTAAATATCAAAACTCCAATGCCTTTAAAACTGCTTTGGACAAAGAACTAAAAAATAAGCTGATGGGAACAAAATTCACCACGGCTGGGGTGCAGGTTAGACAGCCAGGTAGTCCTTGCATCCAGCTATGTCTTTTCTCTCCCTGACTCCATATTCTGTCAGCATAGCGATTGTATAAAAACATTTTAAAATGCTAATGGCTTGTAACTTTTCAATTCAAAAGCTTTTTTCCTGCATGCAGTTTAGATAGCAGTGCAGAAGTCCACAAGCCTGAMCTTTAAATTGGAACAGGTTATGCTTTCCCAAGAAACTCTAGGCTTTTCCTCTGTGTTTTCCTCACCTCAGCAATGTAAATTCATCCTGCTTCTTCCACCAAATCCAAATCTTTCTCTCTTTCCCTCCAGCACCCACTGGAAGTATAACCTTGCCCAAACATGCACAGGCCCACTCTTTGCCTTCAGCCTGACCAGGTGCGTTCATCATCTCCTCTTGTCCTCCACAGCGGCCACCCACATCCCTCCGCCTCTGGAGATGGGTCTGTCTTGCCATACAAGCAAAGACGAATTTTCTGTACCTGCTCCACTCTCTCGGAAATGGGGTGCTGGCAGTGGGGAGCAGAGACACAGCCTCCACCACGATGGAAGAGAAGAAGGATGAGGCGCAGGCAATCCTGATCCTGAGATGATTCCACAAAATGCTATTCGGATATCATGGGTGGCGCAGCAAAGACAACTATGAAAATAAGCCAGTGTTTGTGGYGTGGGGCAGCTGCAGAACATTAGCTCTGTCTAGTTTATTATCTAACAATAAAAAAACACATTTCTTTCAAAGAACTGGTGTAAACCAGGAAGGCAAATGGCTCTGTCAGAGAAGAAAAGAGCAGCTCTGGGGTGGAACAAGGTGGAGTTCACAGCTGGGAATGGCTCCCAGGATCTGGCAAATGGACATTGCTGTCTTGACATTAAGGATAGCGGATGGGAGCATCCAGCAGCTCTTTGCCATGCTGTGCATCCTGTTTCCCTGTCTCTCATAGCTACTGCTTTATCTGAGAGTGCAGGAGTTGACCTCGCAACCACCTAATTTTAGTTCAAGTAATTTCCATCCTGCTTCTCTGAATTCCTGCTGGGCTGCTACTCTTTTCCCGTTTCTGCCTTAAACTGTCCTGAGATGCTGCTGGGGGCTCTGACACTGACTCCTGCTCTGCCTGCTAGGATACAGTATCTCGGGAGACTCTGGTGTAGCAACCACATCTTCTAGCCTTGCTGCTATGCTTTCTTCAACCCTTCGCCAAGGGCCTGTCACATCACCCGTCCTTTCGCCTGGTGGCCACCAAGACAATTATCTGCTGGCGATGCCGCTAGTCACTTCACAAGAGTTAAGAAAAGACATGGAGAAGATAATGCCATAAGCCTTGTTCTCCAGTAGTGTAAATCTGAGATGCTGAAAAGTATGTGCAGGATTGTCTCTCACACAGAAAACAGAATCATTGCAAAACTGGAGACTCAAATTCAGTTGTGGCATATCATTCCCAAGCAAACAGACAACTTGGCCTAGACTGAAGCAAGACGGCATCCTGCTTTTTAAGCAATGTACTGACTTTTGACCGTCACAGAATCACATTGCCAAAAAAGGCCTGTAAAAGCCTCCAATTCATAAACTTCTATCAAGTGCTTCCATGTCACACAAAACTGTAAGTGACAGAGAGGGGTAAGTGGAGAGGGAGGGAGGAGAACTAATCCATTAAGGAAATCAAATGCTGCATGCACAGCTGACATAAGCACTAAATATTTACCTCTGTTTAAAAAYTTGAGCTACTTTCCTTTTGCATCCTATCAAAGCACCTTCCTAATCATATGCACTTGTTATTTTTCCCCAAGGACAACACAGTAAGTATAATAGTGACTTGAGGAAAGGCAAAGAGTTCCTGGTGTGACACKAATTGCTGAAGAACTGAGGGTCTGAGTCGAATGAAAGCTTGAGCTCTGGCTTTCCAATGATACTGAAAACAGGAGTTTGAAGATCACCCCTCTCTCTCTTTGCTTCTTCTGATTCCCCCACCCATACTAACCTTTGGCATTGTCAGAACCACATTTCACTTCAGTTCCTAAGCTAAGCTAACTACAATGAAAAACTGAGCTCAGCTGCTTCTGCCTGAGCCTTAGATCTGCCACTTGAAATAAGGGGACTACTTTCTCAAATTCCATTAGGGGATTTTGCAAAGGAAATTGTTTTTGCAGGAGCTACGCAAACTCCGAATCTTTCTGCAAGCTGGGAAGATCTGCAGAAATGGAAGAGCTTTTCTCCCATGGCTCCTGCATTGCTTTACACAAGGAAGGAAGAACAGGAGGTCAAAAGCAAGGCAGAAACAGGAGCCTTTGGCCACTCCGCGTGCTGAGGTCTAGGAAGTCCCACCAGGAATTTGCTCTGCGTTATGCAGAACAACATGGTCTGCCTTTGCAGTGTCCAAAGATCCTGCCCCACCTCCTCAACAGGAGAACCTACAGCAGGGCAAAAACGGCTTTATAAGAGTTCATCCAGTGCCCTGTTTGAAGTGTTTAACCAGGCCTCCTTCCACCCCTAAAGCTCATTGGAAAAACAGCCCAAACTATTGTAAGGAATTGCATAATTCCAGATAACCAGAATTCCAATAACCAGAACCAGCCCTTTGAGTTCTCTCACATCCAGAATAGATAGAAGCAGAAATAATCTACAATGTCCCAATGCTTGCACATAGGAATTAAAAGAAAAATACTCTAAAATTAGTCTTCTTTAAGTGCGACTCTCCATTAATGATGTTCTGAGGTCTCATTTGAAAACTGCTTAAAGAAGTGCAAAGTCTCATTGTTACTGCGCTATTAAATAACAGTGTGAAATGGTTCCAGATGTAATGAGGATGGAAAGAAACCGGGAGCCTCACACTCCTTCACAATTATATCTTTAGTGGATTCTTTTGCTCTAGCTAAAATTTCCCACCCTGTGTCACAGCAGTGGAGGTCCACACTGCCTTATGCACTGGAATTGCTAAGGTGAAGCTCAGGATAAATAATAGTGCTCTTGTTTCAAATGAGCTCCAATTCCCATGCTTTCTTTTGAGATTTCTCTCCCCCTTCATGGATTCTATAGTTTACTGACTTTTCCTTATATTTAAGTGTGAGCCAGCAAAGAATTGGCAACAAATGTGGGACAATTGCCTCTTCACATCTCCCTATTAAAGGAAAAAAAAGAGGAATTTAAAGAGACAGCCTGTATAACATAGAGAAGCTTAAATTGTAAGCTGCAAATTCTCAGAGAGCACAAAGCTGTAAAGTGGAAGGCTCGGGGAATTGGAGATACTCAGCACACCTCAATATCTAGGTTCTTCATCAGGCTGCTTGAAGTGGGATTTAAGAGCAATTGACCTGTATCGTGGAGCTCTTAGCAACTCACACAACCAGACACCACGTGCAGAACTTCATGCTGTTCCTCCTAGTGTGTGCAGAAAGGGCTGGTAGACAAAAGGCGGACAAGGTGGAAGAGCATTAGCCTGGCAACTAGGAGACCTAGAGGCAGCAGCGGAGTGGGACTGCTCTGCTAGCCACCCCCACCAGAGCTTGTGTCCTTGACGTCAAACCACTAAACATGGAGAAAACCGTGAGAGGTCCTGCAGTGCGTTGAACAAGGAGCCCTGTTTTCTTCCTGCCATGCTATGCAAGGGGAGCCACAACCCTCTGCTTTTCCACTGGCTTTCTATGTAGTCCTAGGCTAGTTGCCACAGAGACAAGCATCCAGTGAAGGACAGGTAAATTATTTTCAATAAATAGAAGGTGGTCTGAGCCACGTATCTCCTGCTGACCCCTTGGGAACTTCCAGGAATTTAGTTTTGCCGTGAGTGAACTCAAACAGCAAACAGTTTTTCTTAGTTCAGGAAACCTGATGTTCCCTCTTATGGCCTGTCCTACAGTGTGTGCAACTTGTTGAACTCAGCTAAACTCCCCAAGGCAAGGTATSTGGGGTCTCTAATGTTTCTAGTGCAGTCCTGGGCGCCACAAAATTGCACCTCTTCCTATTCAGGCCAAGCCTTCCCCGCACCCTCTGTGGGCACCTGGACGTCCCAGCTGTAGCAGAAGAAGAGCGGTTCTGCTCTGGATGGAGGCCACCCTGGTTAGCTGTCCCTCCTGTCTCTGCATAGCTCTGAGGTGAGGCTTTATCCTCCTCCACTGCACAAGGGACTTGGGACTGGGACAGCGCAGAGCAAGGAGACAGGGTCAGGATGAGTGGACCCGACCCTGCGAGCTTGACTGGCAAGATGCACAGAGATGCCTGGGAGGCGGGGGAAAAGCTGATGTAGGGACCCTAGACTGTAGACTGTATCAATGTGACTTGGACCCTCTCTAATCCTTCACACAAGCATCCCTGGGACACACTGCCTGGCTTATTTCCCCTCCCATCCTACTCTCTTCCATCTTCCCATGCAACACAAGTGTTGTCAGACCCAGTGAAACCCCAAAGCTCCCAAGAAACGGCTTCGCCTTTGCTCTGGCATGTATACACTGGCTGCACACAGGAACAAGAGCTTAGCCCTTAGACATAAACCCAAGCATACAGCCTTGCACSGTATGCTGGAAACTAACCCAGCACAGAGACCTGCTTTTAT
This sequence comes from Apteryx rowi, assembly GCF_003343035.1. Classification (NCBI taxonomy): domain Eukaryota; kingdom Metazoa; phylum Chordata; class Aves; order Apterygiformes; family Apterygidae; genus Apteryx; species Apteryx rowi. Next base: position 1,329,472 of record NW_020448530.1, on the reverse strand, counting down.
GGGCAGGATTTGTTTTTCCAAATGGGATTTATTCAAAAGAAAATTGAATGGTTATAAAGAGCTCACTCTAACAATAACACAGAAAATGAATCCAGTGCTCACTGCCGGCTTTGCTGCACGGTATGAGCCACATAGCGCAACCCTGTTTGCAGGGGCCCAGCAGCAAACGGCCTTCCCTGCGGAGCAACCCATTGCTAATGGGGAAACGGCTGCCTGAAAGTAGCTATTCTGCAAATGGTTGAAGTTCAGGCAAGAATTTCACWGGGGGAAAGCGTCGCAATGCCAGCGTGAGGAAGCAAGGTAACAGCCCTGCTTCAGTATCAAGAGTGCAAGCAAGGCTCTGGGGAACGAATGGGACTTCCCTCTCCAGGAAATTGTCAGCACTCCCCATTCCTTGTTACACCAGTGCCTGGACCCCTTCAGGCCAAAGATTGCTTATGTCCCCTCGATGCTCCTGTCGGCTGTATAAAACTGTCTCTGTGCAACCTTGCCTCAAATTTGCAGGCAGTAGGTACTAACCTAGGGGTACCACGGAGGAATGCATCAATAAAAATTAGCCCGCTCCAGACAKGACACCTGTAGGACCTGTTGTCGAGCTGCTATAAGAGAAGTAGTATCATCCTGGCTTAGTGAATCTGCGCAAGAGCTGCTCCCCGTCCAAAAGGTCCTTCTCTTCCTGCGTACAGTATCCTCACACYGCGGCCACATGAGCCTTTCCGCATTAGCCCATTTACTCCTTTTCAGGTAACTGAACTACAGCTGAAGAGGAGGAAAGTTTCTTGGTAGAAGAGAAGGAGGCCGGGGAGGAGGGAAAGGGATTTCTTTTCTCTCCTCCTGGCCAGTTACCATCTGCCTCCTACCACTCAACATGGGCAGCACCCATATTCACTCACCCAGTTATCCCAACACAGAGTCCTGTTCTGGACATTTGGTAGCCCTCCATATAGGAAGTGCCCAATTATATCTTCATTGACACCAAAAGCTACAGCAATGCTTCTGCATCAAGTGTCCATAACCTGCCCCACTGAGTTCCTTCAGACAAGGCCTGGGCACTCGGAGCTCTTGAGCATCACCCTCTACAAAAACTCTTGGCTTTCTGCTTTTTCCAGCGGAATACAATGAACTGCTGTTTCCTTCATCCCATTTGTTTCCTTCAGTATGTGTCCCAACAGGCCAATACGCTCAATCACTTCGTTGCAGTTTATCTGACTATCTGAACAACAGCAGAATAAAAATAATTAGCTGCTACCATTAATGTTCCTGATACAGTTTACTCTGGATACTCCAGATTTACTTTACTGACTAATTGGAGAGGCTGCTAGGTTTCTTTCATCCGAGACGCACACACATSCAAGATCTTCCCTCCCCAGTTAGGCAACGGGCTTCACAGCAGCCCAGGACAGCGAGCAATGCACTGCTGCACAGATGTTTTAAAGCCACTAAGCGGTGGGGGGGTGGACAGCTTTTACAGCTCTTACTGGAAACCTATTAAGGACATGGTGTTGAGAAAGAGCACAGTACGGCCTTCATATTTTAAGCTTTGGAAATATCAACCCCAGATTTGTAAGATTATTTATCCTGGAAGCTGGCTGCCAGGCACCAGCCAGGAGAGAGCTAATCAAGGGACTGGCTGGCCTACGAATCCTGATCTTCCCCCTGCCAGAGCCCGGCCGGAGTCTTGCACGACTGCTCCCCCGTCAGCAGGCAGGCCGTTACGCCCCGAGAGCTGGGGAAACCTCAGATACGACCGATTTTGTAAGGGAGACTTGGGCCACACGCACCTTGCTGTGCAAACAAGCAAGTTGCTTCTTCAAATGGTTTGCGTCAACACGTGAGCCGTGGAGCGGGGAAAAATTCGGCAGCGAGGTGTGCGTTTTGCTCCTGAACCTCAGCTGCCATGGCCTGTCCAGGACTTCCCACTGAAATCAATGGAAACACGGGACCTACAAAGACCAGGCACGACCTGATTGCTAACGCGCTAAGGCCTTGTTCGAGAGAGAGCTGCACAGCATGTGAAAAATGTGGCAGAAAGCAAAAATGCCCTGAATCTACCAGACCCCACTCTGCTTTATCCCGAAGGAACTAAAACTGTTACAGTTCCAAAGGTATATGCCTGCCCCAAGTAGATTTGTCCTGGAAAAATCAGCTGCGATGATATCCCAAACTCCATCTTACCATCAAAAATATACGTCCTTGCTTCCCTCCTGGGTCATTTGAGGATTAATTCACTCAGAATTGTATAGAGCCTTACAGAGATGAGAGACTTGTGCGAGTGCTAAGTTTTAGTAGGGCACATTACGCAATAGTGAAAATTATATAGTGTGCATGAACTACTCAACATAAGCAATATTCTAGGACCTCTGTAGATAACTTGCATTTAAATGTTTCTTTTTCCTTTCCATTAGTGCATTTACTGAGAAATTCACTGTTACCCAGCACTAAGGAAAACCTGCCAAAACACCACTAGTGTTTAAAAAAAGGAATTTCCCTTACTTAACCTTTTGMGGAACAAGAGGTTAACAGAAAAGGTAAATTGTAAATCCTTCCAATTTAGAAAGTGGGACCTTTTCAACAGCACTTCCAAGAAAATCTACTCCCTGAGTGTTCCCAGAATTAAAATGGAAAACCTGACACCTTTAACAATTTCCTGCCACTGTATAACTGTCAGCATTGCATGGATTTTATCAAACTCAAACGTTTAGTTTCAAGGTTAGGCAACCTTTGCCTGAGTATGCTTTTGGGTTGTTTTCGCACGGTTTTCTTCCTTCTGCAACCCCAAGATATCTAGCCAAAGAAGGAAAGGCAGCAACGTGTTCTTCGCAGCTTCCTCCTTTCCCTGCGTAGCACCGTGCAATAAGGATCTGAACGGCAGAGCCCTGAGCCGTGCCACGCGCTCAAGTTGAAGGGACCCGCCGGCACTTCCGTGCGTCCCTAACGCGCTTTGCTGAGCCGGGGCGAGGAGCCACCTGCCGAAGAAGCCGCTATCTCAGGTGGGGCTATTGCTCGCGATGCAGCCGGATCCAGGTGCCGTGATGGAAAGCAGAGCCGCGGGAGCCCACCGTCGGCACGCGCAGGACACAGGTAGGAAAGCAACCCCCAGCGGCACCCGGTAGCTACGTGCCAAAACCGGGAATACAATCCAGGGGTCCCATCGCCTTGCCTAGTGGCACCTCTCTTTGGGGTAAAGTGGGAATTTGGCTTAGCGGCCTGGGCCGAACGTAATTTGGGGTGGGGGGGTCGGGGGATGGACTGAGGTTAAATTACCTCCTTGCTGGGTTCATAGCACACATGGATGYACACAACTCTTCCTATCTATTCAACCTATAAAAACGTTTAAAAATCACACGGTCAGTTTTTCTCTCTCTCCCATGCACTTCCTAGTCAAATTGGCAGCCCCAAAATCAAAATAAACATATAGAATTAGCAGCGCGGAAAAAGGTCTGGCTATTTTACCACTCCATCCTGCTTATTACCAAAAAAGTGCTGGCTTTCTTCTTCCAGGGTATTCTGGAGTCTACCAGCCTGTTTCAATCACTAGACAGACATTCACGTGCCCGTGGCTCAGCCAGAGGAGCCCAGGGCACTGAGAGAGGTCCATGCTATGGTTTGATCAGTTTTAATAATTAAAGAAAGAAAACATTATAAACACAACCCCCAAAGCATTCCTCCCCCCCATGCATATCACTGCAAGGAGAAAAGCAGAAGGACTGGCAGGGAGGGAGCTCAAGMGGGAGAAGGAGAATATAGTGGTTGCAGAAGAGGTTTCCACGGTGCTATTCATTATTTTAAAGCCGTCATCACCATCTCTCCACAAGACACCGTTTTGGGTTTTTTTTTTTTCTTCACAACAGAAAGAGCATTTGAGACAGGAGAAGTCATTCGGTTCAGCTGTCCACCCTCAGCCCTGCGAAACCACAGGACGCTCTCCATATTTCCACCTCCGCCGTGCCGGGAATGACATCAGCTCRGCTCGAGGGGGCTGGCGGGCCAACACAAATAACTGTTACTGACCAAGAGCGCTATTGCAAGGAATATTTTTGGAACCATCCGCTGCATTCCTCCGAGTCCCCTGCTTCCTAGTGCAAACATATCCCAGCCTAAAAATTCCTCACATTTTCTATGCAGTGTTTCCTTTGGGCTCGCACAATGGGGCAGTTCTTCGGCTCAGCAGCGCTAGCGTGCTGGAAAGGGAAGGGCAAAAAAAACCCTTGCTGCACTAAATAACCCTAAAGGCAACCGCAGGGGCCACAGTGTTATTTCTGGTGAGAAAAATGATGAAGAAGGCAATGGAGTCACCTCAGATTTACCTTGCGCTGGCCTTTGCTGAACAAAAGGCTAAAGAGCTCGGTCTCACCGGGGACTCACCTATGTTCGTGGCAAGGAGCTGTGCTGGTCGGGGTGGGGGGGGGAGGTTTCCCCATGGAAAGAAGCGGCCACACCGCGCCGATCCCTTTGGCTCCCATGTCCGACACAGGGCCACCCTGGAGGCTTTCTCAAATGAAGGTTTTTGGAAAAATGCATATACCTAAAAAATATTCCGGGCTAAAGCAAGCAATGAAAAAAGCTCTTATTCCTTCTTTGCCATGCATTTCTTCCACTGTTTTTCTCTCCTTCATAAAGAGAAAGCAGCTGTCCTTAACATTAATYTAAAAACAATGGCTTGATCTTGCAGGGAGAAGTTGTATGTACCTCAACAATAACTCCACGCTAACTCTGTTGTCCCAAGCAGAACTATCTACCCATTCTTGGCATGAATTTTTATTTGCACTTCTGGAACAACAGAGGCTGCTCAACAACACGTGTTTTACTGGCCCATCCTTTGTTTCTTTGCTCAGCTGCCCAAGTAAGAAAAAGCAATATAGAGGAGAAACTAATAGGGGGCATAAAATAAGAGGCCACTTATGCCCCTGATGTTGTGCACAAGCTTTAAAACTCTCTTTACCTTTCTATCATCTCTGTTACTCCTCCAGCCCTTCACCAGCTCCATTGGTTGAGACTGCAAAGTCTGGGACTTGTTTTCTGCACGGTGCCTAGCAGAATGACTTCCCAGTCCTCGCTGGGCCTCAAGCATATCCTCGATAGATATTATTATTTTTTAAAGGCATCTACTCTAGATTCGCTGCACATTCACACACCAACTGGTTGCTGCAAAACTGTTTTCAAACACAGGCAGAGCTAACCAAATTCACCGTTCGGGGTGTTAAAATTGAGGGACAAGGAACCGGCYGGGGAAATCAGTGTTTAGGTGGAACTAATTAGCAACAACTAAAAGCTAAATGACAATGTAACCCACAGCCCCCTTGTGGGATATTCAAAAATGGCCGTACATGTCTGAAGTGTTTCAAAGACTTTCATTATCTGCTGGGTCTAGTGCTTTCACAGCTCAAATAAATCAGCAGTTTCAACCACGGCATTCAGCCTATTGCCCCGTGGAATAATTCCCCAGCTCYTGATGTCCAGAGATACAGAGGCACACAGAATATGATATCTTTTACTAGGCTAATAAAAATCAGAAAGTACTCTGTATAAATTTTATAGACCTTGAGGTCTATCTTCCGTAGGAGGAAATTGGTACTTCAGACTACTGTCGGTACCACAACAGGGAGAAAGATATTTATCAGCTGCTTTGGAAAACCTGCTAGATAGGAGTCTAGTGAAGCAAAATAACATTGTTGTAAACGTACCTGAATCTGTCGTCTCTGTGGAGTTCTTGCACGTTAGGGTTTTGACTTGCAGCTTAATGCTGGTACAAAACCAAAAGGAAAATAGCTCTGCCTCCTCAAGCCTACCCTAGCAGGCAACTGCACGCTCTCGGGCTGTGAAATGCAATGGCCACACGGATCTGGCTTSCAGCAACTCTGCCTCGCCGTGCCGCCTGCTCCGCGCTGCACGCGGKTCTGCTAGCTGCCTCCAGCTAAGCCGGCCTGGGGGCGTTTGGAGGAGAGAAGGCGTGTGGTCTTTGCAGAAAGTCCTGATGGTTCAGCGGGATGATCTGGGCAAGCATCTGTGCACCGTTGCCAAAATGCACCGGCCCTTGGGGCGCTACTGCATCACTGAGCCCCCCGATGCGCATTAAGCACAAGGTGTTGCTCTTGCTGAAGCAGGGACAAGAGATCGGTTACCCCAACACCTCCCAAATGCCTTTCAGGAGCAATGGCCAGAGCCAAGAAGATCCACACGGATTCAGCTTTCCCACAGACTGGGAGAGGCAGGATGTGAAAGCAGGGGAGGGGGGGCTGAGGGAGGGAGGGAAAGGAAAAGATTCATGGAGTTTTCCCCAAAGAAATTGGGGCGATGAACTAATTCTTTATGAAGCTGAATGATTTGGGAAGAGGTGGGAGAAAAAAGATGTGTTTTGGTGGGGAACGAGGACCTTTCTGGCTGCCTGATTGGTGAAAGCAGGAAGAAGCTGAATACCAGGGTAGCAAAGTAGAGACAGCCCGTGGCTTCCAGCAGAAGCCAGGAGCTACAGAAGAGAGCCCAGCAGAGGTGACCTGGAGGTCCAAAGGGACACCAGCAAGGGTTTCAGAACATCTCCAAGTTGGAAAGATCCTTGCACCAGGAGTAAGTTTAATTCTCTCAATATAGCTCCTGTGCAGTACAGAGCAGAGGGGCTGCTTCAGAGCTTTCTGCTAAATCTGTGCCTGTTTGCATCGACTATCCTGCAGTTCACAGAGTTAAACTGCAAACCAGCCCTCTCACCAGGTGCAACTCAGGGAAAAGGTGTGGTTAAGCCACAGGGGAATCTGTAGGGCCCTTCACATGAAAAGGACCTTTCTCCTCTTGGATCGTGTGCATCTCGGGTGCCTGCCCAAATGGGGACATGTCTCCTCATCTTCATTTGCATGATCCGGTACTGAGCAGCTTCAGATCTGGGGCACAACAGGTGCCTAAATAAAACCACCCAGGGGCCACCTCGTGGCTCGGAGGCCAAGTGGCACAGCACAGCTCATATTCATATCCTTAATCTCTCGGCACCCTTGAAAACAGTCCAAAATGCCTCCTAGCAACAGTGCCTGGCCCCAGCTATCCCCCAAATCATGCCCAGGCACTGTCTGGGAGAGTATTAGCTGGCATGGGCCAAAACTGTGCCACAGACCATTCTAGCAAGTAAACGGTATGCACGGTGGGAGCCAGAGCTGGCGTCTGTGTGCTGGTCCTGCTTTATTTACCGAAGCCCACAACAACAGCCTGCCCATTATTCACAAAATCCTGGGTGAAACAAAATGAACCCATTCATCCAGCTGCTAAAAGAGCTGCTGTCTGTCTTTTGAGATAAGGACCTTCTACAAACCAAAGCAAGAATGAGGAGCTACCAGTCCCGCCTGTATTTCTAATATTACGGAGAAGGTGGCCTGAAAAGTTACTCAGGAGACCAAAACCTACCATCACATCCTTTGCTCCTACAGTGATCAAGGAGGTCAGAGACATGAGGGTAACATGAGTGTGAGTGAAAGCTGCGAGGTGCTTTTCCTTCAGCCATGAGGACAGTTAGGTTGTGTTGCACAAAAATCGGACTCTTGCCAGGGTAAGCAAGCCATCCTTGACCCTTAGAAGAACCGTTCCCCAGTGCTTTCCATTTCACCCGCCGTGGAAAGCACTGACCACTCTCCACTTCAGCCAAGCCTCTGGGGAGAGATCTGTTGCAAAGGAAGACAGACGGATATTTGTTGCAACTGGCTTCCACTTATGTAACTTCAGATTTAGTYCCAGTTTCATTAGCTGATTTTCATTGTTTCTAGCAAATGAGCAAACAAAAACCCTTACTGGATTTGGAGAATGGAGTGAGACTGCAGTAACCTCGAAAGGTTTGGGGGAAATAGGGAGAGGAAGAGAGAAACTGTAGGCCAAGTTCCCCAATAGTATGGCAAGGACCTGCATCTTTTGAAGGCTGTGTATAGACAGGGCTTTTTTTTTTTTCTTTTTCCTGAAGACCCCAAATTGTCTGCCTCAAAGACAGCAAGGACAGATGCTTCCAGGCTTTACAAATGTTCATAATCTTATAAAAATACTAATTCAGTCTTATTCATTCAAAACCTTCTCTGAAGGGCACAGGTAACTGGAGGCAATTACACTCATACAAAAACAACAGTCATGCAGTATAGTTGGTGCTCTGCTCCTCTTAACCTTTCTAAATTTTTCTTTCTAACTTTCTTACCCTAAAGCAAGCCCAGGCAGACCACCTGCRAACAAAAGCCTTTCTTCCCATGTCTGTTTCTGATAGTTCATTCCATTGTTTGCTACTTCCAAGGACAATTTCATGAACCTCAGCAATGAGAGGCCTCCTAAACCTCAAAAACACCTACCAGCACAATAACCAAGCACTGAGTTACAGCAAACTTCCACAACTGCTGTTTGCCATCTCATCTCCCACAGGAGTCAATAGAACTTTACCACCGAACAGAATTAAGCCTCCTTTGAAAGCACTTTCAAATGGGGCGATAGTCTGATGCACGCTGTCTATGATAGCTACCATTCCTTTAGTGAGAGCTAAGCACTAAACTGCTATTTGTACCATGAAAAGTTGCCCTTTGCTGACAAAGATGAGTCACAGCAACATTTCAGATGTACAGCTAACTGATTGCCAGAGGCTCCTTAATTTTTGTCTGTAACTTCACACCCAAGAAGAGGATCAGCGTGAAGCAGCAACAGGCTCACTGGGAAGGAACCCCGTGCCTAGGTCTCAGCCTCCCTGGCAGTCATATTCTCATGGTTGCGAGTGCTTTCAGTACAGTTTGAGCGTCTTATATCAAACCTGTAGCAGTTTTTGGATTGTTAACCCAAAATAAGTGAGAGTGTTCAACTCATAAAGAACTGCTGTACTGTCTAGGAGGGTTTTGCTGGAGGTATCCKTGAACACTGACTAGTTTCTCCTAGATCTGCATGGACGGATGGCCATACAACAGGTATCTGAATAAAGGCTACAGACTCAAACACCAATTTTAATGCAGTAACGTGAAAGACTCTAGTTTAGAAAACCATGAAATCTGTGGTACAGCTACAGCTGCAAAGTCTGACCCGTCCAGAAACAAAGGTAATATATGATGGAAGAAATGGGTATATACATCTCCACACATATAAAAACAGAGATATACATGGGTATATCAGCAAGTATCTTCTTGCTTTCTTGTTGGAAGGGACTCTGGGGGCTAGAACAGTGCCACAAGAGGAAGAGTTAGGGTTGAGGGCAGACCAGTAAATATTTTATGCAAAAAAGCAAATATTCTAACACTGTTCAAGTCAAGGGTTTAATTTTCTGGCATTGTGAGATTACCCTCACCTAACTAATCTGAAGTATTCAGGCTAAGGTCCATCTTCCTTCTTTAGTCCAGGGGAGCCCTTCAGACAGCAAATTCACCGGGACCAAAGATGAGGTCCTGGTATTGGTCCAATAAATCACCCTTCCCGCTCTCCACAGAAGAGAGAGGCAGCCCCATGACTAGCGTAGCCCACGTTAGTGAGATGAGAATCCCATCCCGACTGTCCAGTGGAAAAAACAGAGGGTGTCTCTTCAGCCCAGCTTTAGTTCTGGTTTCGGTGCTAAAAGACGGAACAAATAGATCTGGCTCATGACTTTGACATTTGCTCTGCTATCATCATCAGCCCTATCTGATAGGATGACACTACTTAAGCTGTGGTAGCCAGAGGAAATCCAATGCTAAGGAAATGGACATTCATTTAATGTTTATCTAGGATCTGCTCCACCAATGAATTCCAGATGTTGGCTTTAATTGTCACATTCTGGTATGCTTAAGCAGCAGGAGTTCGTAAGGCCGATTTGTAAATCAATCTGGCAGACTCAGRCTGAATCCCATCTTTGCCAGTTTTTCCAAGTAAGAAGATGCTCTTAAAATATTAAGTACTTAACGTGTCCGCAATACAAAAGGAAGGAAAGATTTAAAAAAAATCCCTCGCCCGATGTTTTTCTCCTTTCACTCTCCTTCTCTCCTCCATGTCCTCCCCTGCCAAACTGCAATACTAGTCATGACCCTCAGATGAGTGCAATGAATTTTAGTAGTCCTAAGGATAGCGAGGCCCTGTTGGCCAGGTATTGGAGATGTAACATGGGCAGAGCACCCCGCTCCTGATTCCCGGTAGCTGCACGCACATTCCTTCTAAGCAACTCCACCGAATTCCTTCTGAGCAACTCCACCGATTTCCCACCCCAACCAGCAGCAACTGCACACATGGACTACATCCAGCATTAGTGTTCCTGACATTTGAGCCCGGAACTTTCTTAAAGCAAAAAAAAAAAAAAAAAAAGGATTGATTACTGTAACTTTGGGACTGTCACAGGCCCCAGCTTCCATGTTCTTATTAATTTGTATTTCACAATTATGGCAGCTTCAGCTCATATGTAGAGGTGGTACAGAAATGTCTTTCGTTCTCTGAATCCCAAAGCATCCCACAAGCTCTCAGTTAGACACAAGCAAACCTCGAAGTCGTTTTATGCTCTGTATGAGTTCATGCAACAGCAGAAGGTGTTTGACTGGTGTCATTGGGGATGCTTATTGCAACGGCCAAGTAACCTGTCAGGTCTTGCTTAGAAGWGAGAAAAACATGTCAAAAAATAGCGTCAGCTTCAATATTATGTCCCTACTCACTGGGACAGAGACTCCAGTTCATTAAATCTGCTTCAGAAACCTGTTTTTCCAATTTCCTTTTAAAACACCTGCTCCTGAGAAAACACCTCTGTATTCAATACACATGAACCCTACTTACATTTTCCCAGGAATGTGTGCTTAGTACATACATTTTTCAAAAGGTGTCAGTGCATGTTTAGGTTGGGTTTCAAAAGCTTTCAGCATTGGCAATACTCATCCCATGGAAGTTAATGGGAATTCTTCAAGAGGGGTTGGCTCAGCTTCGGCTGAGTGCTTTTGAAAACCTCCTCTTTATCTTCCATCTTTGCCRGCCCCAGAGATAAAGTGCTGTAAGTTCAGTTTAACATTCTCCTTTAAAATTACAGACCTCTCTGAGGGATCCACTCCTTCCCACATTAAGAACACAAAAAGCATTTTGCTCGTGGTCTGAGTCACTCAGGATTTGAAGAGAGCCTTGAGAAAAGCAGTGCCTAAAATGCTCCCATTGCTTTACACTGAACGGGGACCAGAGTATCGGCAAAGAGCTGGTCAGAGCATGCCAGCTCAGCGCTGGATTAGCACTTGAGGACGGAGAAGAAATCTCCCTGCCTTGCTATACCAAATCCCCCCAAACAGCCGAGATGTAGTGAGCAGGCTTGGCACTAAGCAAGGCATAAAAACAGCACCATCCCAACGAGCTAAACTATTATCACCATGCACCCCGCAGAGCTGGGGCGGCAGCCGGGTAGCGTGCCGCATCTGAACGACAAAAAGGCAGCCCTGAACTCCACGAGGGAATAAGCAAACTGCTTATCCCCCCATAGCAAGCAGACTTCCTGCGCCAAGTGCCGAAAAAGCTGCTACGGGGCTCCAGGGAGGTAACTGACAAAAAGAACAGCAATAACACTGTAAAAATACTGTAAAAATACTGTAAAACAGGCTACAGCAGAAACAACAGGCAGATGTGCAGGCAACTTGTTGGTTCTTATTCTTTATGGCTGATGCTATTTCTGCGGTCCATAGCGCAGGTGCAAAGATGCAATAGATTTGGAGCGCTTTCTCCAAATACCAGTGAATCTTCTCCAGAGTTTGCCCTTTCAGGACATGCCAACATGGCCTTGGAGGAGCAGGGACCACTGTCACAGGAGCTGCAGTATTCCCCCCCTCGCTGCAGATGCTGAAGGACAGCAAAAATGTCACTTGTGAGCCAGCCGGTGTGCAGCCTATCCTCCTTTAAACGTGGAGCTCTGGACACAAAAAAGGCCACTAATTCCTGAGAAGAGCTAACACGGGTCAAACAAACAACTAGCACCAACCACATATAGGCATAACTTCAGTACTTGTGGTTCACAGTTTAATTTAGAGTTGAATGTGTCCATGACCTGGGTTTTGCCTAGAACAAGGGTAAAATGCATCCAAACCGTTCCTGGCAAAGGGACGAGGAGAGACACATGAGTGCTGATGGCACTGAGGACATTGGGTGGCCAAATTCCTTTCTGATGCAATTCCACTGATCTGCCCCTGGAAAGCCATCAGCCTTTTGCCTGTTTATCATGGCAAGGTTTCAACGGGCCATCGTGGAATTCTCTATCATTACCAAGGACAGAGCGCTCAGGGAACAACCTCTATTTGTTGAAGACCACATAGACATGTTTTTAAAATGGCCGGGGTTAAAGAGTAATGCTGCTCCTTGGCCACCTCCTGGAATGCTCTGAAAACCATCCTGGAGGCAACGGGTTGATGGAGTCCCCGAAGATGAACCCAACTGATCCGCCAACACAAACAAGACTACGCACATCTCAGGAGTAAACCTGCCAGAACAGATGAAAACACGCCTAGCACGTCGCTTGCATTTCAAGTCAGAGGCACAGACCAGCTTCTCAAAATTCACCATCAATATTAGTCACTTTGCACAGTGGCCACAGGTGAAGGCTGCTGCATCACCCAAGCCTCCATGAAGGAAAGCGATTAGCAAAGCACTGTTCAAACCAAAGCAGTTTGTGAGACACCTTGGCTGAAACCACCTCTCAACTTTGAATTCCCACAACTTTCTCTTGGGTTGGTGCATTTCTCCTGCCAAAGCACCCATGGGCTACCAGGAGAAGCTGAAGTGGGCTTGTAGTTGTCAGGAGACATTGCAAAGAGAGAACAAACATGGGGCTGTGCTGAGGATTGGGGCGGCGTCATCCCTCTCCTTCGTTAAGATTCCTGGGATTTCTCTGGAGAGAGCAATGGGCAGGTCTGGGAGACCCACCAGGCCCGTCAAGTGAATCCAGCTCCCTTCCCAAATTCCCTGCCAGCGAATGAGGAGAATCATCACAAGCTCTTCTCTTTCCCGCTGGCTGCTCATTCAATAAGGATGAGATGGAGATCCTTGTTTACTTTGGCAGAAAGATCATTGTAATTTATTCTAGCTAAAAAAGAAAAAAAAAACAACTCACCAACCCATATGGCTTCCCTTAAGAGAAGAAGCATCTACTACTGGACCAAAGAAAACTCCATCAAGAATTTGTTAGAGGTGCCTTGTCCAAACCAAAATAATTTTGCAATAGAGGACTGAATCCCAAATGTTGCAAAGCCCTTTGTTGCCAATCAAGCAGAAAACTGAAGCACATGCTCAACTCAATAGTTCTACTGACTTTACAACATTTTGTAGAGAAACAGTGAATTGGAAGTAAAATAAAAATAGCAATAAAAGTCCTATGCATCATCTGGATTGTGTGATAAACTCAAATTTAGTAGCTCATTTGGCATGAAGAGATCAGAAGACCATCTATATCCTGCATTTTTCACCCTAGAAGCTTTGCAACCTATCTGTAAGACAAGTACATACACACAGGAGCACATATATACATATCAAGATGAAGGGAGAGAAGAAAAGAAGAGAGACATCAATTGCCTTTGTTGCACTGGATCTTTTTCCATGGAAAATAAAACTGTTTGCTTCCCTTTAATTTTCATGAAATATTTTCTGCGCAAAGCTGTTAATAATTTAGGCTGTGATCAAACAACAGCATTGTTCTTCCTGTTTGTCCCYGTATTGTTCTGCCACTTGCAGTAATTTAAAACAACCGAGAAGAAATCACAGACAGATGCACTGCGCTGAGGACAGATGTGTTGACCCATACAGTGCTTTAACAGCTCAGCTCGCAGGATACGTTTACGTTCCTTGCTTTTACTGCTCATTAAAAGAAGGTCCTCTTAAAAAGATTAATTTGAGAGCTGCAAAATACATCATGGGAGCAGAAAGTGAAGGGATAACGTCTATGTTATCTGACTCCTTTTACTGCTCGCAGGGGTTTTAATTCTTCTCTTTTTACGTGGCTTCAGTGAGAGCAGGGTCCTGCCCCGTCAGCACGACCGGAGTAAAACTGATGTTTTACGAGTGGAAACGGTCCAAGGACGGCGGCTCACGCTCTTCACATGGTGACATCTCCRCCTCCGCGTGCGGCAGTGGTGCTGCTTACAGTGGCTGCGGAGCACCTTAAAAAGCAGCGCAAGCTGACAGCGAAAATAAACGACGTTTGCAGCACTGCTGGAGTCTGGCAGCCCTTAACAAATACAGCAGCGTCTGGGTGTTAAAATACATAAATCTGTCATCGTTACCGGGCTAAGGGGTCGTCATCCTATTCACAGAATAAAAGAGCTGTGCATAATCAGTAGGGCAGGGAGTTCAGAACAAAGTACGCCTTTTACAAACTCTCAACTGCTGATAGATGGATGTTTGCAAGGGACTTAATGTCTTTAACAGGGTACGTTTAAGAAGGAGTGTAGGTTTCAGAACTCCTGGGATTAATGTTTTTTTTTTCCCCCTCTTCTTTTCCAAATTTATTGCCAAGAGTGTATAATGTAAACACGCCAGTCTTCTGACTATGAAACCCACATTATTATAAAGCAAGAAGAATCAAAGCGCTCCAGCACAATGATATTATTCATCAAGTACAACACAGAATATGTTCTTTCTCTCATCAAACAAAAATAAACTGGATTTAAAAATAGGTTTATACACTAATTGCCAGAAGGGTTTTTTTTTCTTTTTTCTTCATCTTTTTCTTAATGTGGATGCCAAAGACAGCACAGGAAAGGTAGAAAATCATACCCTGCAGGAACGCAAAAATACAGCTCCTCAAAAACCATACATTTTAACAGGCAACATACTTCCACATACGGATAGAGAAGCAGCACGAGTGAGCGATGGTGTATGCATGTGTATGTGCATTTACACATAGAGTCTCCAAAATCAACAGCCAAGTCACACCTTATAAACTAGCCCAGCTTGGTGCTGCTCTCTCTATAATAAATATTATGTGCTGTGCTTTAATTTACAAGCATGCCTTTTGTGTATTTCTGAGTTAACTGATATTCCCGTGACTAAAATTGAGCAAAACCCCACTATCTCTGGTATGAGTGATACACTGAGCACATACCGGGCAAAACAAGGAGAGAGGTGCTGTATGACGGCACTGGTGAGCTGGGCACACTGCTCTGCAGGAGAGACCTCCTGGAGACGCTGTGCGCATGAAGTTCAACCTACCTGCGTTCATCCATGGGGCCCTCTGTGATCAGGGGAGTTATTACCACCACGGACAGCATAAGCAGGCAAAAGCCACGCTAAGCCCTTCACTCCCAGCCTGTGGCAAGAAGCAAGAGGGATGGAGTACAGGTGGCAGGAGAAGGTGAGGACAGTAGTAGCTGAAGGAAAGTTAACAGGAAGATCCTGCTGCTGCGGGAGGGTGGTCATCCTGGATGGTTGGCAAGGCAGCAGGYATCTCAAAAGCACCAATAACCAGTCTGTGATTAGCGTGACGGCCTCTCATTGCTTTGGGTGCTAGTCATTAACACACCTTTAACTAAAAGTCTGCAGTCACACCGGACCTGGGCTGGTAATCTAAGGTCTCCTCTTCTGCGTGCCTCCTTTCTGCATACATACATCTCACCTGCTTGGACCAGGAACTGCACTGGCCTTTAATAGAAATGCAGGTATTTCTAAGCCCTATGGACTAGTAGATGTGGTCAGATCAGCTGCTGTGCACCACAGCATCGCTCTGTTAACGTGGGCTTAGTTTCTGGCCCAATAGCTGTGCGGAGGATTACAACAAAGAAGCCTTTGATTAATAAAGCAAGAAGCAAAAGACGTCTTCAGCCTCAGATATACTGATCAAAAAAAAAGGTGATACGTACGCTGCAAACCAGTTGGATCCGCGGCTAATTCTATTAATATCATTTAACAGAAGGAAGCCATAAACTGCCCAGATCAAACATGCTTTTAATGTCAGCCCGCCTGACGCGGCGTATTGCTTTCACACCCAAACAATATCCGCGCAGCAAACAGGGCTGCAGTTTGCTGTTTGCATGGGTGTAGCAGCAGCTACACACTCCAAAGCATCTGCAAAGGATTGTGGGCTAAACACATCCATATGTCCTGCATGCCTTCAATTTACACTGGCTGCAGCTCTGGTTTGCCRCAGTCTACCACAGGATGGAGTATGGGGGGAAATTATATATACATACATATATGCATGAATTTCATGCTTACATCCATGGAAAAAAATCTTTTCATTTCCTTTAAATTGTGAACAGGTGTTGTCACCTTCTTAACTTGGCTTCTATGTTACAACTTCGCAAAGGGAAAAAGAAATCTCCCCGAAACAGTGAGGCTTTTGTTAGCCAGAACATGATGTATTGATAAGCATGCTGTAAAGTTTGTTATAAAATCAAATGAAACTAATAAAACCTAACAAAGATCTTGTAAAAACTGTGGACATTATACCGTATTAGCACTGAGCTACATGATAGATCTGGCCTTGGAAGAAACAGGAGCGCCRGCCGCTTGTGATGTTTTCCAGCCTCTCACCCCCCTTCGTTGAGAGCCATCGGTTGAATGGCTTCTTGCTACATTTTTGATCAGTGTCATTTCTAAGACAGTTACAGTTAAAACTGGCACTCACATAATCACCTCTTTGTGCAGAAAGAGCTTTCCAAGAAAAAATATTACGGGCCACTGTGACATCAGCTTAGTGTAACGCCCGTCAAAATGACTAAAATTAGTGAAATTGGTTTTTTTGCAGCAATCAAGAAATATTCACCTTTTCCTTTTGGAGTATTTCTCTCTCCTTTCCTCTCTCAGGACAGTGGACATTTTCCAAAACTAAACACGCTGCACATTGGGGCAGGTTGTTTGTCAGGCTTTGACTGGGGCTCTCCAAACAAGGAGGAAATGACGTGCCGTTGAAATCCCGGGCAAGAGAATACCTAATTTGATTTGGCTGCCTTAGCGTCCAGCCCCGTACGCGGGTGCCGTCCCCGGACGACGCCAAGCTCGCGCAGGGTGTGTGTCTTTACGCCTATGCAAACAAACACGAAGAAGGAAGAGCCCTCCCTGGGGATGAGTGCGCTGTTAGTCGATGATGAGTCACTTCCACTGGAAAAGGAGCTTCATTTCCAACTGACAACTTGATGTTTTTAGCGATGAGTTTAAACCAAAACACGAAAATACATTTCACGTGCTGAGCCCTTCAGATTCCTCTAGCCAACGGGACCGGTTCCCGCAGGCTGCCCCGTCAGACCCCCTGGCGTGGTGGCACGTGTTAGGACCTGAAGCCCGGCGGGTGGAGGTGCCTCTGCGCAGAAGGTGGTGGTGGCCCGGCGACGCCACGTGGCTCACCACCGGGCAGTCCTCGTGCAATGGCTGCAACCGCCAGGCCTCGAGGAGCGAATCGAGGATCCTCTTTTCTGCTCAGCTCCCAAAGGCCAAGAACAATCGGAGCTTTAATTAGCAACATAACCATTACTAAGCATCAGTGACTATGGCCAGATCTTCATCTGGTGTTAATCAGGCTGCACACGCACAGGAGGCCACCAACGTAGATCCAGCTGCCGGATTGGGGCCTTTACAAATTAAACATGATAACTTTGTTACTGTTTATTGTCACAAGGAATTCTTCATTTCCATATAACAACTGACTAATCATCATTAGTCATGATTATATGCTCTGCGATTGTGTTAAYGGTCCCACGCTGGATGGGCTGCCTCTCACACTTCATGCTGAAGCAAATGTGTTAAAGGAGGAGTGCTCACTCCCTACCACGACTAGCACAAGCTAAACCACCTTGTTCTCAACAGCAAATACTGCACCTTTTTTTTTTTTCAAGAGTTGACTCATTTCAGTTTCTACTCAGCGTTAGCAGTCCCTTGGCGCACACATTGCTGACTCAACGTTGATTCACATCTTATTGCTGAGCACATCTCTCTCTGGTCCCCAGAGCTTATTAAGAGGCCAAAACCCAAACACAAATGAATTTGTCATGCTTTTCCAAAATGGCTGGTGGCACCTGACTCTGGACTACAAATGTTTTCTCAGCTTTTGCACTATAAATGAGTTCTGAGACACGGATTGATGACTTCATTGGAGAACTGTAATGCAAACCATATTTTACTGTACTTGACTTTTTTCACACAGTATTTTCTACTACTATGAGCAGAAAAAAAGCACATTAGAATAAATATCCATTCAGACGCTGCCATGTTTTTTTTTTAGGATACTTATGCTGACTGTTTAAAAAAAGGTTATTTTAATGCAAATTTTTCACACATGCCTTCTATCAAAGAGAGCTCTCTTTGGACAAGTTGTAAAAAACCCATAAAATAGCAGCTGGCTCAGCAGGAAAAAGCTACTTTAAAGATAAATCTTCTGATGTCATGAAAGATTCTCAAAGCAATCCATTGCAGCAGACAGACAGCAGACATTTAATAGTAAAATGGATTTGTTTGAAAGTGAGATGTGGTTCAGTTTCTGAGCAGCCCACCAGAGGTTTAGGCCAACAAGCTTTGCTCTTCCCTCCTGCTCTCTGCACCAAGACTTTACTACTCTGAAGGCCAGAAGGGACCAAGTGCTTTGGCTGCTCAGAGTGGCAGGCAGCAGGGAGGAGGGTATGAACTCAGAAGTGATGGACTCTTCACCAAAATCTCTCTCCAAATAAACCCGAAGAGGAGAAACAACAAATACAGCAGACAGTGATACAGGGCAAGAAAGAAAAGCACTGGAGCAGCTGTTTCTTGGATTTAAATGTTGATCTTTTTTGGAAGTTGAGCTGAGATGCACCCTAGAAAGAGGTGTCTTTGACAGCCTACAGACTCCCAGGGAAGCAAGAAACTACCAAGGCAGGGACAATCTCCTCTTGCCACTGCATCCCTTTTTATTTCCCACAGAAAGTAATAAAACCCATGCACACATAAGCAAAAATAAACAGAGAAACGGTCTGAACTTTCAGCACTTGGTTGAGCGACGGGTGCAAGCTGACGTGTTTACAGGGTAGCACCTGTAGCAATAGCCCCATGCGTTGCAATGCTGGCACACCTCACAGGGTTTGGCCCACAACATTTCTGCGAGTGAAAAGTCCTCTGTGTTGTGCATTAGTAAAAGAGGTCATTATGCCACAGCATAAATATTTACTAATAGTCCTTCCTACAGCTGTTCACGGAGATCTCCCCTTCGGAGAACGACCAGACTTCTGGAACAAGTGATACTGTTTATTATTGCAGGAAGAGATGGTAATGGAGGTTGTGTAGCATTTCCTTATTATTTCAGTTTTCAGTTATTCACACCTCAGACTAATCTCACCCATTTGGGCTAAGATTTCCCATGGAGGGCCTGACGGCTGGAGATGCGACGGCTCTGCCTGCCCCGAGCACCCACCACGAGTACTTTGGCTGGCAGAGGGAAGGGCCCTGAAATGTCCTGCAGGGTGGTCACCCGTAGGGTGAGAACCACATGGGACTGGGAAACTCCTCCTCCAGCAGCTGCCGCACAGTGGAGATGCCTGGGAAGCCCTTTGCACTGGTGGCCAAGGTGGGTGCAGGATAATACGTCTATCAGTGCAGTGGAGGAACTTTATRTTCCTGGGTGACCCTATAAAAATCTCAAGGACTCCACAACCAGCTGTAAAAGAAAAGGGTGAGCGCTGAAGCACACAAAAGCTGTGAAATGTGAGAATTCCCATTGCCTGTGCAACTTCACAGTTCTCCAAGCTGGCCATATGCACTCTGATACAGTCTTTAATTACACCATCACATGCTATTTTTTTCCACAGCACCCGCCTCATTCAACACACGAGGTGGACAGTTTTCATATAATGAGCAGCTATTCAATATTTTGTTTCTTCCTCTTTGGCCTTAGGCCTCCTTTTACAGCACCCTGGCAAAGAAGTTTTATTCTGCAGTAAAGAAACCGCAGGTTTCAACCAAGCATTTAAAAACAAAACAAAGTTACTATTCATACCTGTAGACTATAAACCAACTCCCCTGAATTGATTCAGCTGGAAAAAACCTTCAGTGGACAATCAAAGATAAGATTTTCATGGGCATCATTATACAAATAACTTTTAAGGGAGGTACAGCACATTTGTTTTGATAGGCTACAGATAATTCTCCACAATAAGGAACCATTGTACTTAATGACTGCAATGCTGATTTAATACTGATTAAAGAGGAGTTCCTCTTCCAGCATTTGTAAATCTGTCTGCAGTGTAATTGGCATCCCAAATCTTGTGGTAAGCCACAAAAACTATTAAGGCTGGCTAGGAGAGGAAATTGTAGTTTTGACTTATATTGGTTATCTGCTTTTACTGGCTTACATTTCATGCAGGGTGTATTAGAGCAGGATTCCTTGGATCTTTGGGATCCGGGGCCTGCAGTTGGAGAGGATGGGGAAATAAGCAGGGCAGAAACCAATTGCTACCATCTGGGTTGGCAAAACCTTTGTCTGAGGAGGGAGATCAAAAGCCCAGAATAAGAGAAGATTCCCTTCCAACACAGTGGCAGGAGGATGCTGAATTAGGAGAAAAAGACTTTCTCAAGCACTGTGAAGGAGGAATAGTCTTTTAGGGGGAGATTTAAGAGGTTTAGGCTCAACTCTGAGCCACACCTCACATTTTCTGTGGTCTTGGATTAACCACCTGATCTCTCTTTGCCTTAGTTACCATCTGTAAAATCATAGCAAACCATCTCATGTGCGCATGCAGACTGTAGACTCTTCCAGCCGGGCAGCGTGTAAGTATGTCTACCGGATGGGTACAGGCCGATCCAAGTTTGCTCTGCACTGAGCTGGCTGGTTGCTAGCAAGATCTGCTACGAAAGCCCCAAAGTGACATGAGAACAGGGTCAGACCCGAGGTACTACAACCCCCTGAGACCAACCTGCAAGGAGGACAGAGGAGCTCACACTTGCCACCTCTGCCGGCACCCACTGATATAGATGTGTCCCCTGGCTCTCCTTACCCATTTGTATAATGGCACAGATTTTTGTTGCTTTTCTACACTCTAATGGAATGTAAAGATTAATAAATAAGAGTTAAGGTTAATAAGCAAAACTCCAAAATGTTTCAATAAGCACTATTGAATGGATTCCAGAAACTACTGCTCAAACTCCCAGAATGTTTTCATGCCAAATGAATTTTATTTTCTCAAGTCCTGACAATTAATGAATCATTTGACAGGACCCTTCTAAATCTGTCTTCTGTTCTATTCTAGATTTAATATCTTAACCACCTTGCTGGTGTCTGACACCTGTGGTTTATGCATGTTTGGTGTTAGTAATAAAGCTGGAATAAGAGGACTTTTTCTCCTTTGAAGGAGTGGGAGAACAGCAGAGAGAGAAAAGGCCGTATAGTTCAAAAGGTCACTCTGCCTAACGAAGTTTGTGCTTTCCAGAGCACAAACAAAACACCTCTATCAATTTGATCTTCATCCCTGAAACGGACATGCGGTTGGTTTTAAAACACTGCCTCCTTCTCGAAAATCAACAAAGGACCTTTCTCAACCAAAAGCATTTTCACCAGGATGTACACGAGCATCTGGCCAAAGCATTAAAGGTTTGAATCCTTTGAAAGAATAAGTCAGTGATACCCATGTGTTTACTTTCAGACTTTGGCAAGAAAGACCCTAGGGGAACGCTTGATTTCAGGGAAAACTTTTCTAGTGAAGAGCAATTGGTTTGAAACATTATGGGAACACGTCTGTTCCGGAGATGAGGGACATAAAGTAATCCATCAGAAATGGTCTGAGCAACAGCAGCACACAGGGGTACACTGTGTGAGAAGGAAGGAAGGTGAACAGAAGCTAAGAAATACTGTATTTAGCCAACATTAGAATAAGGACACATGGAGATGACTGATTACTCAGCCCATATGCCTGTCACACGTTTAGTGTAAAGCTACCCTTTTCTTGGCACTGGGTAATCAATATTTGTTTGCATAGGGCTCAATCTCACGCCCACAGAGGCTGGTGGGAGTTTGCCATTTCCTTCCACGGCTGCCTGATGAGGCTCCAAATACCTACTGTTTGTGCCCAGGGCTTTCCAGTGCCAAATATAATGAACACTATTGTTCTTGATACAATTTAACTTGATAATCCAATTTCCCTGAGCAACTGAATTGGAGTTTTTGCCTCAATCCTTCCTGAATGCTAGTCCAGCTTTTACCTTGCGTCCCCTGGCTTTTCCCTCCCATTTGTTTTTGCTGTGCTACCAAGAACAGTTGGGGCCTCCTTTGACTCACAGATGCCAAGGTGCCTCTGTCCCTTGGAGAAATGGGAGCCACTTGGGCCCTGAGTTTTACAGGGGGTGCTGAAAGAGGACACAGAAGATTAAAGACTTCGGTGACCTCCACATACTGGAGAAGTAGAAGCAGGACTGAAGCAAGCTCCTATAACATTCCCTTCTGCAAATCAGTCAGGAAGGACCAAACCACCTCCAAAAGGGGTTACGTCTATCTTTATAGACTATTTCCACTTTGCCCTTTCTGCACAGGGTTGCAAGGAAGAGGACGAACATGGATAGGAAGGAGATGAATGAGGAAAACCGAAACCACAAATTGCGTGTAAGCTGTATGCCAGCTTTTACACATCATCCTACTGATGCTACAGGAGTCTTACAGCAAGAGGGTTTCCCTCACCTAAGCATCCCTTTCCTGATAAGACATTTATGTTCTGGTCTCTCTTCTGTAATGGCTCTGCAGCGAAGTGCCTTCTCCTAGAATCACCCTGTTATCGGGTGACAATCCTCCATCAAGCAGTGCCAAGTGTTTGCTACATGCTTTGAACCCACAGCAGCCCTCCTACTGTGGAGGGGAAGGAAGAGAAAAAAATCAGGCAAGTGCTAAGCAGCAGGCAGCCAGATACTGGTCCTAAACTCTGTCCTCACTTTTACCTGTCCAAGTCCCCTGGCAGGCAGAACAGGGTGGCTTTGGGGGCAGCAGGCTGAAGTGTGCTCTCTGCAAGTACCAGCCTGCAGCAGGAAAATGGCCAGGAGTGAGTGGCCAAGGATCTCTAGTGCTACAATCTCATTGATGAGCGCAGTCTTCAGGCCCCCACCCAAAAGATAGCTGTTCTCTTGGCAAGTAATTCATGGTGTCTTTGCTTCCTCTATGCAAAAGGAGGCAAATCCAGCTCTCTGCAATGAGCTAGTCACTGACCTCGAAATGGCCTTTGCCTTCTCACTCCCACACCCAGCACTGTCCAGTGATTCATCCTGCAACTCTATCCACAGGGAACCCCCTGCTGCACCCCTCAGGGTCATTAACAAGCCTTTCAGCGTTAGTGATTTGCCTGAGCACGTCAATCCGTTGCTGAAGCTGCTGTCAGATCAGGCGGCTACACCAAAGCATCTCAGATGGCATCTCTGTTCCTCTGCGCTTACAGTCCCGGGCATCTCACATCAAACCACCCCAAGGCTGTATCTATACTGCATCTAAACCAACAGTACCTGAGCACTACAACATGATCATCTATCATGTCGCTTTTTTTTTTTTTTTAAGTTCTCTTATACAATTTTGGCCAACCAGCACTTTTCCAAGCATGGTTTGAGAGTCAGAAGATGTCAAGGGTCACTCGCAGTAGGCAGTTTGCTCACAGACGCTGTATCTAGAGGCTCCATAAGTTTGCTAGCATAAATGTGAGCTGTTCAGGCCCAACAGGCACCCAGCAACATACCCAAGCACGCACAGTTCACTAGAGTGGACACAGGCTAAGACACACGGCAAACAAGACTTGACTCCTCAGAGAACTGTAGAAGTCAATACTGGTCCCACCATCCCTCAGCGAGTGCTTTACAGCTGTTAAAGAATTACTCTGAGCCCAAGAGGTGACAATCTTGTGATGGATAAAAAAACGACCATACAAGAGTCATCGAGACTCTTCATTTGAGGAAAAAGTTCTTGTGGTTAAAGCACATCACTTGTGGCCTTGCCACAGACCTTCTGCAAACACCATTTTCCAAAGAAATCGGGGACTGATTTTTCAGAGTTTTCAACTTTCCTTTCCCCACTTATCTCAGCCGTGGAGTCCCAGATGCCCTCAGCATTCCTGGTGCTCCTATGACCAAACCAGCCTTAGCCAGATTTGTCCAAAAAACCTGCTCCCAGTATGAGTGCTGGCCTCCGTGTTCCTGTATCCAAGTTACCAACCCAGCCCACAGCTCCGCTGTATGCAGCTGGGCCCAGGCACTGTGTGACTGCAAGCACGTCTGCAARAGATAGCTCAGAAGATGTTCCTTTTTGAAGGGGATGCCAGGCTATGAGTTCCTTCCTCTGTTATCCTGTCTCCTTAGGGAGAGCCAGAAATGAAGAAACTAGCTTGGGCTGAGTCATGAGCTCTTTCCTGTGGGCAGGAAAAGTTGTCTTTCCCTCCTCAGAGCAACATGCAGAGCTGCATGATTAGCACTTTTCCTCTCCGCAGAGACTTTTGGGGGCAAAGAGCCGTTTCCTGGCACAAAGGGCACTTGGGGCTGTTGTTGGAGGATGAAGAGGGAACTGGACAGAATTCAAGCAGGGCCCTCATGTCTTATCAGGCAACACAGATCTCAGCAAGAAGCTTTTAGGTGTTTCAAACTGAAACAAACTTTATGGACCAAGTACTGCAAGAGACAATTAAGAAATACAGTGAGCAAGATACCTGTTTTCATCCCACTTTGTACCCTTTCCCTTTGCCCCTTCAGCGTTCTCCACCACCCAAATTTCACCCAGCCTCTTTCCAGCTCCCCCAGCCAAGGAGCAATGAACACATTTCCACAGCAGCAACAACAGGAGACTCTCCGATTGCCCAGCAGAAGGTTCTTTGGGGGGGGCCCAGGATCACTCACCCCAACAGGTGACCCCAAAACCCTAAACATGCTTTCTAGGCCAGGCAAGCCCTTTGGGGTCAGTCAAAATCACAGCCAAAGAACCCGTGTCTCCAAGATGACATCCAAAGCTTTTTAAATCCTGCCTCCACCAAGGAGATTTCTCAGGAACTGAGCATCCCTGGGTCATATGCCAGCTCTGAGCCTGTTTCAACCTAAATATTATTATTCCTGGAGACACCACGCTTTGCAAAAGCTCAGTACATGGATCCTCCAGCTGTGCATTTTTATATGGATGCCTTAACATTTGTTTTGAGAACTATCCGGTTCCAACAGCAAACATAAAGATCAGTGTGACCTCCCCTTATCACACAGCCTTTCCTGTGTGGAATTCACTGTGATCTGTACCCTAGTGATTATTGCATCATTTCTGTTTATTTGTAACCTTTGGCACTCCGTAATCTTATCTGCCTGCAGCCGGCTGCAACGCAGAAGATGTGCAGCAACACAGCCAGCTCTGGCAATCCTCAAACACTGGAATGGGCCAGTTAAGAGTGGAGATCACTAAATGATTAGCAAAGCAAATCTGCAGTCACTGACAGCTACAAAGAAATCACACTTGCCCTCTCCCCACAAAGCAGGTGAGATCTGGCTTTCCTCCAGCTGTACTCACCAATCACAATGAGGGTGTAGTTCACATTGGTGCTGCCAAAGCCATTGGTGGCTTTGCAAATGTACGTTCCCGCATCTTCACTTTCCACCTCCTTGATTTTCAGCCCTTGCTGAAGGATTCGGAACCTCGTCCAGCCGCTGTGGATAGTCCGCCCATCCTTCATCCACATGGTGAGAGGTGGTGGGTCGCCTTCCACTGGACACAGGAGCTTGATGGTCCTGCCTAACCTCACAGACTGACGGTGGATCACTTTATCGGCAATCCTCGGTGGGCCTAAGAAAGAACAGGAAGGGGAAGAGTCGTTATTGCTTTTCTCAGTAGTATGGCACTGATTTAAAGGCCAATCATGAATCAGGCCACTACCACATTAACTGCTATACAAAGATACTGTAAAAGGTGCTTACTAAAAATCACTGACAACCAAGGCTAAAGCTGCAAGTGATTACAGAGGGATACATCAAAAGAGACACTGGCCTGTGCAAGACCTGAAGATGCAGCCTTGGCATCATTAGCAGCTCATGCTAACCAGCAGCTCTAACCCACCAGGGAAGCCTGGCTCCGATTCCGTCTTCCTTTTCCAAAATACCCATTCTCCTAGTGCAAGGAGGTGCCCAATACCCAAATTGTTGGGTTGTAGTTGGTGAAACAACTGCAGTTGTTTTAAACTTAACACCAATTCTGAAGGCAAAATTAGGAGCAGCACTGGTACTTAAAACAAAACACTCCCTTCCCCTCCATCCCCCAAAGAAAAAAGTTATAATCCTTTCATGTTATATGTACAGCAATTCCCTTTAATAGTCACCAGATGGGCTTTATCTGAGACATGTATGCCTGCAGTGGAACTGTTGTTGGACAATCATTAGGTAACACTTCCCTGAAGGATACAGCACAGCCTGACGGGTTAACATTGCAGGTATAGAAAAAGAGGATATTTCCACAAATTGTCTCGGCAATCCTGCTGGTTTAACCTGACTGACAAACATTTGTGCTTTGTAAAAGGTCATAATTTCATGCAAAACAGAGTGTCCCTGGAATGTCATAGAGTGAACACACTGTTTGTCACATGGTAACAGTACACACTTGGACAGGCCAACACTCAAGAAAAAGAAGTAATAAGGACTCCAACAGTGGGAGCGGTCCCTTAGCTAATTCAGCCTGGAACTTCTTCCCAAAGCTCTGAAGTGTTGAAGCACGGTTTCTTTTTTCTGCATCTTTCTGCCTTTTCATTAGTCTATTGCACAAGTTCCCCACTAAAACTGCAATAGCAATGCTCTTCCCAGAATATTCTATTAATGGGTGTGATAATAAGTGCCCTGCTCTTGCATAAGGACAAAACTTTTTGGTAAGGAGTGATGATGCTGAGTTGCACCCAACCCCCCCAAGAAGTCTGTGGGATTTGAAACTGYTCTTCCTATCATATTTCTGTTTCTAGTGTTTTAGAGGATTGGACCCACATGCACATATTTGCACTTCCTCATGACTAATTCCTCTTATTTCAATATCTGCCTGAATATTCCCCAACATGACTAAGGTAGTATGTACAGTCCAGCTCATGAATGACTATGGAGCTGCTGTCCGCATTACTCATGTCGAATAGCATCTATGAGTTTCACAGCTTTGCTGCTGAACAGAAGTGTTTCTCAAGCTGAGAAAAGGATCAGCAACTAGCTCGAAAGTCATGAATTAGTTTAACTAAGACTCAGACAAGTTCAGAGCCCTGTTGAAATGCTAGGTCAGCCCTTGGAGAGGTCCTTTCTGACTTGGAGCCCCACCAAACCAAGTCAAACTTTAAGAGTAGTTTCACTGCAATCTATCTGAGAGCCAGGATACTACTCAATACATATTCAGATGGCAAAAACAGACCTATAATTAGTGCTGGGGAAAAATGTTTGGTGCAGGGCAAGCAGGGGCAGTGGAGTGAGAGCACCCTCCTCCCAGCTTGGAAACCCTGCTGTAGCTCCTTCAAACCCCTTTTCCTTCCGACATTCAGGTTGACTCCTGACAAATTTTTAGACCTGGAGGAATCGGATAGTTTCCCAGTCACGTCATGTGCCTCGCTGGGGCAGGCAGCACAAGCGGCTCTCCTGATGGCACTGGAGTTGCCTCTGGTTCTGTCACATGGTTGGGTCAGCAATAAGCTTGGTCCTCCTAAATGCCATTTTCCTTTGATTGACCTTTCATTCTGAGGAATTGTTGGATCGCTCTCTGTCACAGGATCTATCCGCAGACCTTTCTGGCATTTAGAAAAGGGAGTGTTTCTCAGAGCCTTTCTGCTTGAAAAGACAAATGCCAGCATGGACCTTCACAGTCCCCTCCGTGTTCGCTAGTCCCTCCAGTGCCTTTCTCAGGATGAAGAATACAAAAATTCCCCGTGCTTTTTTTCCTGCTGTAAATGTTGTTGGATAGAGCTGCACACACTCCTGAGTAAGGTGCAATCCCAGGGCACAGATGCTAAAAGCATGCTTATGTTCGTCTGGTGCTGTAAATATTCCCATTTTATTACCTATCATCTTTATATTAATAACTTTCTGCGTAAGCAGTCTTCTCTCTCTGGAATCAGTCCCTCTGCATACACCAGAGGCTTCAGAGGCCCTGGCAAGCCAACGAGAGCTGGACCTCCTGTAGATGCTTATGGCAGAATCAAATGTTGTTATCATCACAGATCTCTATCTCTTTCTAAAGTGCAGGCATCTTCTGGGTCTTATTTCACTACATATTTGCTGAATCCCTTCCTTGGGAGTGTAACAGTGATGAATGAATGCTTTTCAAGTCAAGATACACTTTGGCACATCCTGCTGCTTTGTGCTGTCAGTATTTTGGGGGGAGGCAGCGGAGAGGGGGAAGCGTGTTGTGCAAAAAGAGCCCTTCAGGAACACCCCTGTGCGCTGCGTGCAGAAACATATCCCCGCTCTGAATCTGTGCACTGGAAATGCCCAGAACTGCTCACGTCCTGCTTAATTTCCAGGGCTGCTTTATGACAGCTCCATCCTCTGTTAAACGAACAAGCTGTGACTCCCCTCTGACTCAGGCAGATCCCAAAGTCTGCCCCCAGCCTGCATCGCTGCAGCACTTTGGCACTTCAGCCGGGGCAGCCTGACACCACAGTAATATTTCACCGTGCTCGGGAACTACCGGCTGGCAACCAGCCCTGCAAGGGACTGCGTGCTGCAGCAAAAAGATGCTGAGCACCCCCATTTTTCAGCAGCACCAGTGGTACTGAGGGGAGCTCAGCCCTCGGTAGCTCCTCTGGGTGATGCTGCCTTCTAGCATTGCTCTGTCGCACTGGCTCGCTGAGCTCCCTGTCCTTTCTCATCTCATTTGACAAGCTACTTGCAAGCCTGTTTTACATGCCTATATATTATGCACACGTCCACCTATGCACCTTCCTCCTTCAGTATGTTCCCCCTTTTCTTCCTAATCCTTTTACCCTATGCTAGACTGTGCAAGATACTCTTTCCTCCAAACTCTTCTTCTCTCAGCTCTCCCTGTTCGCGCGGGCTTCCCGAGGCGAAGGGTTGCGGGGGTCCCTCCACGGCTCCCGGCCGCGGGGCTGGGGCACGTGCGCGCGCACAGCTGAGCGCGCCGGCGCGGGAGCAGAGTCGGGCGCTCAGCCCGCGTCCCTGGCGGCAGGATCCATTTCTCCAGCTGCTCCGAGCAGCAAACTCCCAGGAAACCACCTGCTGCTTCACCTACAGCTGTGAGCGAGGTAAAAACGGGCTGAACCCTGGGTGCTGCTGACCTCCCGTCGCTCGCTGCCTCCGGCTGCTGCCCTGTGCTCGAACGCAGCCTTGGAAAGCAGATGCAATTGCTGTCCAAGCGGTAAATTCACAGCCAGTGTCTCAGCCCCGTCGCTCCCAGCCTCTAAGAGCAGGTCAGAGCTGATATCTAATGTATTTTGAGAGCAATACCCTATAGTTGCTTGCTGCAGTGCTGCTCTTGCCTTGCTTGTGGGTTGTGTGTTAGGGCAACACAAGAGCTAGGTAGCAGCTCCATAAGGAACTGTTTTAAAACCCCAAATCCGACCAACATTCACATTGTTAACATCCTGAACGCGCGTATCTACCAACACGGATTTTTTAATGCCAGTAAGTATCATCTTTCTGGCCCAGTCCTGCTATCCTTACTCCCAGGCATCGGAGGGACCCCAAAAATTGCCCCGAGCCTGTACCCGAGGGCCAAGGCTGCAGACTGGGTCCTCTCAAGACAGAGCAGGAGAGAGCGGTGCTCTCGGGGCCTGGGTGGAAATCCTTGGGGAGGGATCCCTCTTCCATATCCCCCTTCGTTTCTTTGCCATTAGGCAGTGCTTCTTGAAAAATCAGTCTTTCAAAGTGTGGAGAATCCGCAAGCACGGATGGCACTAGAGACAGAGAGAGCGTCCCCGCAGCGTCTTGCACCAGGATGTGGGAGAAGCAGCCGAGCCCAAGGCCCCAGGTAGATATTCCACCAAAATTGCTGATACAGATTTTTACACATTTTTATAGCTGGAGGGAAGAGGGGAAGAGAAAACAACAACCGCTTTTTGCTCCCATTCTTGCAATCTTCCGTTGCACAAAGCCTGATGTCTAGCTACAGGGTGCTGCTGAGAAACGCCCCTTTAAGCCACCCCACGCTGGAGACGACGGGGCGGCCGACTTCCCAGCCCCTGAGACCAGAAGCGACGGTTACGATAAATGAAGCCCCACCTCGGCCCAAAAGCAGCAGGGGCTGGTCTCCTTCGGTTCCTCTTGTCCTCAGCCCAATAATTTGAGAGAGTCATTTCTTAATATTTCGGCCTCGGGTGAAGGGTGGGGTTGGACAGCCGCGGACGGGGCTCGGGAAGAAGTGAAGAGAATGCAGCTGCCTCCCCCCGCGCCTGGTTGTTATTCTTTCTCCAAATACAAACTAAATATAACTTTGCCCCATAACATTCAAATCATTTTAGTTGCTAGAAGGGATCATGCCTGGAGTTCCAAGGGCCAGGGTGCAATCAGTCTTAAAATATAATTTAAACAAGCCAGACCCTACATTTTCCACTGAGTTATTTTCCTGCTCGCCATTTCCCATCTCCAAACACATATAAATACACTCAGAAAGAAACCAACAGACRCAGAGAGATGCCAAGTTTTCTGCTCAAGATCATATAAGCCCAGTCAAACATTAACAAGGAAACGCTGTGATCACCTCATTTGTTTTAAATATTTCTGCTCCTATACATGCAGACAAGTGTGCAGATTTATTTGCCTCATTTACGAATACAAGCAACTGGAATCTCCATTCTGTTCCATTATATAAAAGACAGATCCTACACCTGTCTTACTGAACAGCTGGGCAATTTTCAATTTATATCCTGCGATACTGCTCTCTACCATCCTATACCATCGAAAAGCCCCACTTGGGGCTCTGCTGCCGACACTGCTTTGCAAGCATTCCTCTCCTTTGCTCCCCAAGAGCCTGGAAACTGCTGGTGGTTGCACCTTCTTGGCAAAAGGACTAAAACCCAACAAAGCCTCTTTGCTTTAATAAATGGCTATTTCCAGGAAGCTGTGAAAACAGTTTCTAGAAGCGTATTTAAGACACAACGGTGGAACGGACTAGAGCTTCCTGCCCACATTTCTCACAGTCAAAACCACGCACACATGTAATTATATTTTCCTGGACTGCATTGCAAAGTTCATGCACTCGTTCAACTCATACATGTAGTAAACATGATTTATGGCTCTGTGTGAAAACCCTCTAGATATATGGTGTTTTGATAGTGACTCAAAGCTAGTGCTATAATTTAGTAACACCTAGCAGTGAAAGCTAAATGATTTCCCACTCCACATTCCTAACTTTCCATGAACCCCTTTTACTGCTAACCTGGGGAGGAGATACTACTTCTACAATTGTTTGGACTTAGCCTTGTTATTCCTCAAACTAAACTGCACACTAACTTCAAGCTTCACATATGGTGAACACACCAGCACTGACCCATGTCCTGTGAGACCATTTGCCACGATACAGTTCAAAGTGAACTTTATTAACACATTAAACATAATTACAAAGAGGAAATTCCAAGGAAGGTCAACCAGCCTGGACAGTTTCTTGGAATGGAAAGTAATTTATAATATCCACATACTGTATTGTAAAGTTTATAAAGAAGTTAAATAAGTTTTAAGAGCCCCATGGGTTATGTATATTTTATTATTTAATACCAAACACATTCACTTTCCATGAAGATAAGATTTCTTCTGAAGTGCTGTGTTAGCAAATTAGCAAAGCCATTTACCATCATTTACCATACAACCCATCAACGCATGTGAAGAATTAACATCACGGACTATGGTACCCACACACCATAGGCGTCCATGTCATCAGGAGATACAGTAAAACACAGACAGATTTCATTATTAGGGTGACACAAAGGAGTAAGATGATGGCCATTAACCAAAACACTTGCTCAATGTGAATACAGTCCCTCAGGCCAACACTAGGCAGCTTCATTTGKTTCTTTACTTTCACCCTGTCCATCACTGTAAACCCTGATGTTCAAACACCCTTAGTACAAGGGTGGCCCACACTGAAGTTGATTTTTCTCAGTTCCCCCATGCTTCAGAATTAATGTGGAAGGCTGGAAACGGCCATCTAAAAGCYGTGTTTTACACTTGCTTCCTGAGTTGGTTGAGACTTTGGGAGTCCATTGCCACAAAGCTGGGCTGGACAAATTCCTAYGCGCAATAGGATGAAGTTTAATCCTCTCTGCCAGAACAACATGAGGTTTATACATTTCCTACACTCTCTGCACATCATCAATACCACTATTTGTATTGGCATTTGAGRCCTTGCTATGTTGAGGGCTGGACAAACACCTACCCAAATACAATTCCCCCACCAAAGAGTTTACAATGCAACCATGGCAAGAGCTTCAGTGGACATGAGTAGGTGCTCTTCAAAGGCTAGTGTTGGCTCTCTGCACCACGGGCAGCCACTACATGGAGAACAGAGTTGATAGCAATGCTTTTTTCGACAGAGATAAAAGGATGACTGCTTTGCTCACGCACACAATTAACTATTGGAATAAGCAGTTCGAAGGACTGGTGTGTTCAGCAGCTTCTCATATTTTCAAAACAAGACAGGCTGCTTTTCTGAAAGGAATGCATTAGCCAAATAAAATAGGAGTCAGGGTAGGGGCAACTGGGCCAAACACTTTGGTATGTGACAGAAAGAGATCGGATTAGATGAGCTAATGGATCCTTCTTGGCTTGGCAACTGGGCAACCCACAGACCAAAACAGTGCTTATCAAAAACAATCAAAAGATTAAAGAAAAAAAAAAGCAACAGCATCTCTGCCGAGCAAAGAAAACACTCAGAAGACTTTTAGAGAGGGACACAAAATGCCACAAGTATTTGAGGACCAGATCCCATGGATGGCCAAACTCAGCTTTGGCAATAGGGGACAATTTGCAAGAGCAAGTTCTAGACTAGGGCTACACAGCTGAGCCCAGCAAAGCGATGGAGAAAACAGCTTTGCAGATTCATTTTACAGCTAGTAAAGTGACATATTTTCTCTCTCTTCCTTATCCCTGTGGTAGGAGCTGCTTTCCCGGCAAAATGGATATTTATCGATAGCACAAGAAATGCTTGMCATATTTTTACATGAGTAATAACTGGCCCCTTGGGTGAAGGCTGCCAGTAAATTTTCTACTCTGGAAGTTCCAAAAATAAGAAAAAATAGAATATTTGGGAACATGTTCCATTTAATTAAGTGTCCTGCATACACATTTCACTGCAATTTAATAAAATAGTTATTGTATGTTAAACAATTGGCACTTGGTTATTGCTCAGATTTATTGCAGTTCAACAACAGTAGATGAGATACATATCTCTTACATGTTTTTTAAATCCTTTGAGCATGTGCTTTCAATAATCGGTTGGTATTTATTTAACATGAAATTACCATCTTATTAAATTAAATGTGCATGGGTGACATTCAGTTTCAAGGGTTGCCGAATATTTTTTCAGCAGCAAAAAATAGYAACTTTATCCCTTAGGTCTTGAGGTAGCAAACACAGAGGAGAGTTAGGATTATTTCCAATAACTTTTGAAGAAACAGACTTCTTACTCTAGAATGTTTCACTTCTAGTACGGAAGAAAAAGGTATTATTTATTGTTTCTAAAGTGCTGCCAGTGGGCTTGGCATGGTCCAAAAGAGAAGACTAACATTTTTACCCAGAGGCTAAAATTATATTGACAGGGAGCTTCAGATACAGCAGATGACCAGAAAGCTTTCTTTAGAAAAGAGATAAATACGATGAGGTTGCCTAGGCACAGCTACCCCCCAATCTACCCTTTTCTTTCCTGTTCAAGAAGGCAAACTGACCTGAATAATGACATTCTTAATTTGCTTTTCCTAAAAAAATACTTTTTCAAGGTTCTGAAATTAAAGGCTTTTTTAGCCTCCTGTTTCCAGGCAGGACAAATTGCCTGACACTGGAAGAAAGCTAGAAACTCCCTGGCTTGAGCGAGGCAGGAGGATCCAGAATCCGCTTGGAAATCCTGCCTAACAGCTCAAAYGTGTGCTCACCAAAGCCTTCCCAAAGCCCCAGCATCCCCACCACGCGTCACTGCGGTACCACGTCTGCCAACGCGAGGAGTTTGTTTGCTTCCCATAATCTCCGGGAAACAATCCAGTCAGGCAGGCCTGAATTAGCTGCCGGGGTTAATCTACCCCAAATTTAACATAAATGCGATTGTGCTCTGCCCTTCCAACTGCTTCCTGAGCCCGGTGCATTTCCTGGCCAAATCTCCCACCAACTCCAAGACTTGTAGCAAAACAAACCAGACACTCTGCAAATCTCAGTTTAATTCATTTATTTTGTAACAAAATTCCCCTGCGAGCCACCGGTTGCAATCGTATCCCAAAACCCGAGGCTTCAAAGAAAGGCATTGACTTCTGAGCCTTTACAATACACCCTGCTCCCTGGCTTGTGCCCCTGCATATGTGCAGTTCCCTGTCACCTAATCCTCTTATTTGAATTGCTCCTATAAAATAGGATGCTCAGGTTCACACTTGGTGCCACGGATTCCCACTGAACTCTGCTATTCGGTATTTAACTCAGTCTAAGCATAGTACAAGGTTTAATAAGTAATTAGCCATTTCCCTTATAGACAGACATTTCTGCGTGAGCCATGCAAGCAGGAAATTGTAAGTGTCACTGTTTATGTCTGCAGGGAAACAAAAACCATGAGGGTTGACTCCGTGCCATATTCGGGAATGACGGGAGGGAAGATCTGAAAACAGCTGGTTCGCCTTCCTGATAGCCCTCGGTGGTGAGTCTTCTGCAGAACACCATCACGGGGTCCTTTTGCATTTGTATCCGTATTGGGTATTGGTTTTCCAGTATTGGTATTTCCAATATCCAGTACTGTATATTGAGGTTTTCCTCAAAATCTCTTCTTTAAGGGATGAAGTTGGAGAAGACTTGATGCTTCCATCCAGCACTGGTACCCACTGGCTTTTCCCAAAGCCCAAGGTGGAAAAGGTGTAATTAGGGCGTTAAGGACTTGCACCAAACAGGCTTGAGCAATCAGTATCTCAAAGCAGAGACGCTGCCAAAATATCYGCAAGCCCTTTGCTGTTGGGAAATCCATGGCGGCTCCCTACATGGAGCGGCTGCTTGCAGCCCTCCGTTTGCCGGGCCCCCCTCAGAAGGGACTTCTAAGTTTGGTCACCGCAAAAACGCAGGAACAACTGTTTGTTGGTGACCACAAGGAGATAAACACCACGGTATTTAGGAACTGAAGATATTTTCGGAGGCTGCTCTAAAACAGAAGGCACTTCTGGCTGAATCGCTGCAGAGCAGACTTGGTAGGGAGTCTTTGCAGAAACGTTTCTCTATCAGGAAATGGCATTTTTGTCAAGAACCAAGATTTGTCAAGATTTCTGTTTCAAGTTTCCTGTTTTTCAGTTTGAGACATCTTTTGCTTCAGAATTTTAAGCTAATTACAATGAAATGCACACAAGCAAAAAAGTCGGTGTCTTGAAAGTGCACTGATTAAGCAACAGTGATTTTTTTAAATGTGTCACAAAAACATGAAATCAGATTTGATTTGGGTCAGGAATATATTAAAATACTAAAAAATTTCACAAGATCGGAAATAAAAAAAAATGCTTGCTCCAAAAGAAAAAAATGCAAACCAGAGCTGACCTTCTGGCTCCTTCGAAGACAACAGCATTTTGAAAACCTGCCTGCAATCCATTCATACTTTACCCTACCAAAACCTCCTGTCCCTGACAGACTTGATGGAAGCACTCAGAGCAATGTGACCCTCTCCAAATTAAACCTTCATTATAAGGACCTACCTTAAGTGTGCCTCCATTAGTGCTTTAGTTTGGATTGGGGGTGTGCTTTTAAAGTGAAACCTCCTATCATCCCCACCCCATGAGCTCATCCAGAATAAACTCCCAAAATGCACATACTGTGAACACCACCTCCTCAGCACCAAATATTTCTCTTTAAAGATCTGTTTCTGTGGTGCTACTCTACCGGCTAATGTAGACATGCATTAAGAGAATACTTAAATACAATTTAAAAGAAAGTGTTCACATAGGTTCATTCAGTGAAGACATACATTTAAACTCAAGAGACGCCAAGTCTATAGCATACAAAAAAAGGGAAACCATCAGTATATTCTTACAGCATTCACATCTGGTTCCCTGCTCCCCAGGTGCTGCAGCGCACACTACTGAAGCATGATATTGGCAGGAGCCAGGACTTCAGAACAGATGAGGCCTTCATGTCTCAAGTCTATTTTTCTGTCAGTTCTCATATAGGAAACTGTCTCGGGTCTAGCCCATACCCAAAGGAAAGCAGGAAACGTTTTCTTCACATGGCTCATTGCTGGTCCAGTACTACAACACAGTGTTAAAAC
The DNA here is from genome assembly GCF_003343035.1 of Apteryx rowi. Lineage (NCBI taxonomy): Eukaryota > Metazoa > Chordata > Aves > Apterygiformes > Apterygidae > Apteryx > Apteryx rowi. Next base: position 1,293,216 of record NW_020448530.1, on the reverse strand, counting down.
ATGCAGCGATGCCTGCCCAATTCCCAGTTCTGGTTGCTAAAACTCGGGCTATCTTTGGCACAGTCTGCCTTAGCAAAGACTCGTTGTTCTGATAGGCTTGCTAGATCTGATCACACCCCCTTGTCCTGTGCCCAGGATGGCTTAGCTTTAATATCAGACAAAATCCGTGCATTTCCTCTGGCAGGGCTGAGGCTGCGCTGCACCTCTTGCTGCTCAGAAGCAGTTGCACTTCATCGGGAGGATGGATGCTTTTCCTGCACCTCTATTACACACCAGAGTGGAACATCTCCAGCTGAACAAAACAGCACGTAACAGTGGCTATATTCTGCCTAAGTTTAAATATTAAAAATAAAGGTGTGAAATATAAAGCTGTTTGAATTCCCCAAGCCACCCATATTGGGGAAATACTGGAAATTGTTGAAGATCCTACAACATATTGCTAGTCTTTCATCTCTATATACCAGCGTGAGAAGAAAGATGGTGCTAATTATCACCTGCAGAAGCGTCAGCGTACCAGCACACCGGTTGTTAGCCCAGGCTGCGACGGTTTGACTCGAGCAGCCACGGAGCGTGCAGGAGTCCTGCTGACACCAACTGCGCCGTGGTTTCCAATGACATTACCCCCCGGCTGGCCGCACGCAACGGCGTAGCCGCCAGGTAGATAGGGCTAAGCTGGAATCCCGATTAACGCCCGCTCCTATTACCTCACAGTCTAGCAATGCACCGTCCCCGCTGCCCTTCCGCAAGGGCCGCGGGGGAGAAACCTGGGGAGCGGAACGGCTATCCCAGGAAAGCTGAGCAGCCAGCAACCCCGGCTCGCTGCGTGGTTGCATAGCCGGTCTATCCCACGTGGCACGCGTGGGGGTACGAACACACGGACATCTCATCAGCTGTCATCATCTGGATTGCAGCTTCAAGCATTTTCGCAGCCTGGCTGCTCAGCCTGCCCTGGTCTATACACATGAATGCAAAGTGTCCGTCGAAGATTTCTAATCTTCTCTGTTTTTACAGGTGACTTGTACTTGTTCTYGAGCCCACCTCAGGAACCACTGCTGCGCTGCATGCTGGTGTTTCTAAGTGAGGCATCAAGGAGTCAAACCCCAAGGTCAAAAACGGCAGACACGAGACCCCTGTCGTACCTGTGGCTGGAAAAAATCAGCACTTTTCTAATCGGCTGCTAATCCCCTAATCTTTATTGCATGTAAATTCCAGTCCCTTCCCAACGGCTGGGAACGGTTAATCTCCAATCTGATTACGGTGAAACCTTCTTGGAAGCCTCATTGATAAAAGGTGGAAATGTGTAAAATCAATTTGCTATATATCACAAACGGTGCTGCACACCCCACCACCGATCAAAGAGCTGCCATAAATACAGACAAATGAAAGGCTGTTTAAAAAATGCTTTTATCGAATAATGGCTTTTATTGCTTGATAAATGACAAAATTACCTTACAAAGGGTGCAAATGCATGCTGCAGCTCTTGCACTGCAAGGAAGTAGAAAAGCAAGAGAAACAATTCTCTGACATTTTAGCCCATGCCTGTGGGTAATCTCTATTAAATGATAAATTATGGCTCTTGTCTCAGTTTCCTCTGGCCTGAGGTGGCTGGCCAATGTATTTGCCATTTTGKATTTACCTTGCTAAGAAAGGATAACCATTGGTATGGCTGAGCAAAATGCTCCGACTTTTAGTCCTGAGCTCAATGGAGCTTTGGGCTGAAGCGCCCTTCCAGCAGTCTCCGTCTTGCCCAGGCCCTGTGGTGTGTGGTTGTGGGTATATTGTGAAAGGAGGACGCTTCTGACTACTTCGGAAACAGAAGGCCCCAAAATATCAGTTTCTCAGCCCACCCAGAGGATTTCCAAGACCACCATCCTCCTGGAAACCCAGCTTCACAGACTTTACTGAGCTATGGCCCCAAAAGGCAGCTGTTCTCTCCCCTCCACCCTCCTCTTCCATCTCCCAACAGATCTTTTCTCAGCTGAGAAAACCAGACAGGCACCGAACTTCTTAAAAAGCACCAGATCCCCCTGTAACCCCATCGCTATCAACGGCAGGTGATGACAGGAGCGGATTCACCTGGGGCGCAGGGTAGAGGAAGGGGGATCTCAATTTGCTGCAATGCAGCAAAGCTCACTGGGAACGCGGTGAGGACAACAGCTCCGGCCCACCAGGAAYAGCCCAGGCTCCACGGTCGCTCAGCACAGTGGTTGTTAGTTATGAAAACACTGGAAAATTGATAACACTTATAAAAATAAAATATGTTGGCAAGATCTCACTCTCGTATCGTTTTTCTACAGTGGAGGGAAGGGAAGCCAAAGCCTCCTTCATGGAACACGCTTGAAAGACACAGAAAAACATTAAACGAAAAGCAAGCGGAGTCCAACCTAACTCCTGTGTTACATCCATTGAGAGGAATTTGCCAGCRCTCATAACTAATTTTTAAGTCTTGTGATATTAGGTGCTTGTTTCCTAATGTCTGTTTCTGCGGGCATAAACTTGAAGGAGCATCTCCTGTTTATTTGAACATGAAAGGAAATTTGTGACCTTTGTGATTGTGGGGAATCACTAAATACTCTAAAAACAGGAAGCAAACAAATAAAATCCAATTTATCGCAGCTTGCACGATATTGAAGCCAGAGKACTGTTGTTCTGGTGTTTGACCCAGGAGGGTTGAGCATGCACAGTTAGTAACGTGAGTGTTTCCCACGCATGTGTCCCACAAGATCCATTTAAGCGCTTTACAGCATGCACTAACAAAAGCTGCAATAGCTGCGGGATCTAACAGCTATAGGACCTACTAAAGCTTATGCTCCATTCCCTGTACAGGAGATTATAAGCAGGTGCCTCTCCTAGGAAAACTGGTATGCCGCGATCAACAGGAAGCTGGCTCATATCTCCAGATGTTCGTCATTAGAGCGGTGGGGAGGAAGAGGGACACCGGGGTCAGTAAAACCATGCTGCTACTCTTGCAGCACCTACAGTCCGCGAGGGACTTCAGTAGCCATGTTGTGCCGTTGATAAAAGTTTTACAAGACCTCTGCTCCAAACAACCCTGAAATCAAAGGTCTGTTTACTTAGCCTTTGCTCGCTGGGCTTTAGGATAGTGCAGGGAAGATCAAAGCAGAGACCTCGCTGAACACGTCCAAGTACACAACCAGCAAATCTGTTTATGTTGGATTCCTGTGCACCGAGTGTGCTGCTGTCTGTCAACACTTCAGGCTCGTTTTCGGCAATATTGGGTGAGGAGAGAAATATTCAGAAGGGCCCCACAGATTTTGGTCCTGCTGAAGCAAAAGCGAAAGTCGGAACGGGGAGCTCTGCTTTTTACTGTGGCTGCGGAGGTCAAAAATGAACTCTTTGCAGGACAAAAAAACCCCAAGACCTACGGGTCTCTGCTGCAGTGCTACACTCCTAAAACGCAGCTATAGGCTGTATGAAGAACTACAAGAGACAACTGCTTTGGTATTATTTGGGTCCCCTCTGTTTGTATTTCTATGGACGATAGGACTAAGATACCTGGTTTGGCAGGTCGAATGGATGACGCCCTGTGGACCTCCTGCACAGGGAGAGGTGCAACGTCAACAGCAGCAACATACGTTTTCCTGCAATCTCCCACCGCTGCCTCTCTTAATATCTCTCAGATTGCTCCTTCTCAAAAAAAGGTGGCTGAAGTTGGCTAATAACAGGCTCGAAAGCCATGAGAAGGGATGGAGATGGATCAACGCCCCCCTCCCCCAAAATGCCCCCCCACAGGTCTCCTGTCCTTAGGAAACCAGGCTGAAGAATGACTGGACATGGAGAGGTACAGAAAAAGTGCTCAGAAGGAGAGGAGCTAGTCAGCTGTTTAGCTCCGGAAATAGGGCTCTTTGAAAGTTTTCCACCAAAATGTTTACGGCAAAAAAAAAAAGAAGCTCCTAAAGCGTTCCCCTCCTCCTGTTTCGGGTGTCGGTCCCTTCGTACGCTTGCAGACAGTTATTGTCCCCTCAGGTGTCACTTAGCCAAGCTATACATACATTTACAAGCAGCTCGTTTAATCTTCCCCCATAAATCAGCCGCTGCAGTTGTCTGGTCAGATCATCCCKGCCTGTCTCTCGGCGGCCGAGCGAAGCCCTCGCCGGCCTCCCTGACATCTCGCGGATGTCGAGCTGTCAGCTCCGGCTCGCAGCTCTTCATCTTCCTCCCCTGCCCGCCTCCTTCTCCCACCGCCGCGGACACCGCCGCCAGCCCGCCTGTCGCTCTGGCCCGTGGCGGCGTGGTGTTTTTCACTCTGTCCGCTCGCTTACGGCGTGCCACCGGGCTCCCAGCGCGTTTCGTCGTGCCTCCTTCCCTCCAGCCACGACAGAACACCCTCTTGCCTCCTTCATATTCATTTTTCTAGGCGTCGCTCTGGCCACGTCTGCTCCCCTTCGCATCCAGCCCTCCCTTTCCCCACCACATCCAACGCCTGCTACTTCTCTTCGCTGTCAAGGCCCTCTTGGCCTGTCTCCGCTCCTTCAGTATCACTTGCTCCGTATCGAGAGGTCGATGCTCTTCCGACTGGCCTGCAAGTCCAGGCTCTGCCCTCTCTCTTTACATTTTCGAACAAGATCGTTTGTGCTTTCTGCCGAGCTGCCCGTCTTGCGCAGCATCAGCTCCCCGCCAGCCTCTGCTGAGGCTCCTGGCTCTCCCCCTACCAACTCCTCCACAAAACTTACCCGCGCCGGGATACCCGGGACAGCTTAGAAAGGAGAGGTCCAGCATCACTGCTCACCCTCTTGGCCAGCACTGCCTTTGCTTTGCACCACCCGCCGCCCTGTCTCCTTGCTGTTGCCTTTTGCTTCACACCCCATGGGCAGCTCCTTGGGGTGGCCAAAGCGGGGTCAGATCCACCTCGGAAAGCCCAAAGCACAGCAGCGACACGGGTTAATCACACTAACCACAACGACAACATTGCAAACACATCTCTGCTGAATATCCTCATTTGTGCACGCACCACAACGATAATTGCATTATAACAAGCTTATTTTAGTACATGGCTACAGTCGAGCTAAACGCAGCCCCGGCACCCACGGAAACCTCACGGTGCTCCTTTTCCGCTCAATACAATTTTCCAGGCTTCTGTAACCTGATTTGTTAGGAATAGCCTCAGGGCTGCAAAGCTTTTCTTCTGCCATCCAGCAATTAAGGAATAATTTGTCACAGAGCAAGTTGGGCTGCAGGGCAGGAAAACCCTATGCGTGACAAAGAAGCCGTGTAAACCATACCCCTCCGAGCAGGAACGCACCGAGCATCTCTCCCCTCCTACTTCTCCACCCGGGAGCCCCGGCAGCGGCCGAGCAGCTTCCCTGCTTCCCTGAAAATGCTGTACAGGCTCCCAAGTAACGCGACTCCTCGGCCCGCAGGCAGCGAGATGCCAGCACGCACCCTGCCCGCACGCGCGAACTGTGGCTCTGCCCCTCGCACACTTTTTGTGCGGAAAGGTAAACATAAAGTTGACAAAACATAGCACTGGCATGTGCTATATGATGAAACCGGGTTAAAAAAAWAGGCTGCACAGCTCTTTTCAGCAAGATTTATGAAGCTCCAAAGGACAACTGAGACCCCATCATTTTGTTTAAAACCGCCCTCGGAAGAGAAAGGTTAGTTTCTTAAGAATAAGAAAGAATGAGTTAAGCTAGGTAACAAGTTTACAACACTCTAGATGCCCTGAGCTGGCTTAATTTGTGTACACTGCTACATAATATAATATAGTAATATATCATATAATAATGACAAGCATGAGGTATGGTACCCCGGCCGGAAAAGGGCATCCTGTGCTGTGGACACCAGCAGATCAGAACGTGTTCCCGGGCAGCTGCTACCAAGCAAGGACGTGCCGTACGTTGAAACCATCATTTATGGCTCAGAAATTGTTCGTGTAGCCACGGACAGATACACAGCCATACACAGAGGAGAAAAGTCTCATGTTAGAGAGGTGGAAGAAAAGCCAGGTCTTATTTCTGTGGGATTCAAGGAGTATTTTTCAGTCCTACCAAACCTTTGCTAGCTTTAAAGTCATTCAAAACTTTCTCCAGTTATGTCAGTGATATAAAAGCCAAAACTTTCCYAAGCATTCCTGGAAAGATGCTTCCTGTTTTGGTGAGGGAGAGAAGGTATTTTTAAATAAAAACCGATCTGACAATGCTCAGGGCCGCTCAAGCCCCGTCACAAAACCAGAAGTAGTTTTGCAGATGGAGGCGGTTACCTGACTTTTTCTTTTTTTTCTTCCCTTAACATCCACACAAGCCAGATTAAGGAGCTGCTAGCAAAATTCAGTCACTGTTTCCAAAACCATACGTAGGAACAGTGCGGCAGGAATAGAAAGCTATGGAGTATCAAGTGCTACAAAGCCCCAAACAGCTGTCTTGAGACAGCAGAAAGCGTGGGGTTAATGGCCCTTTTACGTTTGCAGCCTCGGACTTGGTAGGCAAGTGGGGGCTGGCACAAAGATCATTGATCACTGTTGCAAATCCTGCTTGCAAAGAGGCAGCCTGAGCCTCTAAGTGCTGGCAACTCCCATTAATTTTAAGGGAGATCAAAGATGCCCAGCATTTTTTTAGGAAATTCTAAATTTATGGGCAGGTGGGCTCCCATCTCACTCTATCAAGAGTTCTCCTCCAGCAAACCTCTCTCATGTCCCTGTTCATCCATGCCATGTACTTTCTCTGTTGGTGCACACAAAGAAGAGAAAAACAGGGCCACCGACTAGCTGATGACACAATAATATGTTCTTCAGCACTATGCAGTTTTTACATCTTCCTACCATTATTTTAACATCCAGAGGTAGAGGAAAAGCTTCGCCCATCCCCACCTTCCTCCCCCTTAGCCAGACAAATAAGGCATTCAGTGCGTCTGAATTTAAATTTTTATTGGAGCGGATCCAGCAACCAGAGCGAGCTGCTCGTAGCCAAGGTTCCGCTTCCTTCAATACACCTCCTTCATTCGCACTCCCCTGCTTTTGTACCGCTTTGGTAATCTCAATCTGTGGTCAGGGACAGGATAAAATTTCAGCTATTTCCCCCCTCAACTGCACGGAACAGGGCTTGCTCTTAAATCAAGAATCCCTGCACCCTAAACCTCTGGTTAAGYACTTAGCTATAGGCAAGTTTTTTAATGCATTATGGGCTTCTTTTTTTTTTTTAAGATATAGCTCTGAAAACCACAGAAGTAAAGCAAGTTCTCAGGAATATCAAAGGTATTCAGGGGAGACTGCGGGATGCGGGGGGAGCACTTGGGGTGGCTCCACAGTGGTGTTTTGGCCTGATCCTCTGAAATAGATGGCATTACCAGTCCTCATTACGAATCTGAAATTTCCTCCCTTATCCTCTAGGGCAGGAAAGAAATGTTCTTAAGTTTGCTGGAAGCATTAGGAGCAGACAGCAACTGGAACGCAAGCAGAAGCCCCATTTCTGTCGCAGTCGTGGTAAATGACCTCCACCTTTTTGTGCAGGATGGTGTGGGCTCCCACATATATTCTACAAATGTTTATATATTTTTTTCTCTCTGTGTTTTTCTTTCTTTCCCCCACTCCCTCTCCTCTACACAAATAGTAATTCAAGAACCATGATCAGCCTGTTGCTTGGCTTCAGGTCTCTCGCATGGGCTAAAGTTACCTCCAATTCTCCAGCATGGTTTGGGGAATTTATTTATATTCACTGTTCTGGAGATAGACCTCATGTCTTGCCAAGGGCTCGCTTGGGTCTTACAAAAGGAACACTGACAAATATTTATGGAACCTAAAGTGAAACTCAAGACACTGTTAAAATAAAGTTTGCCTTAGTTTTTTTATTTTCCTGAAGAATTGACCTGGCTTTCTTGGCAGAAAGACTAATCCAAATGCTATTGGTATCTTAACAGCTCATAAGAACCACATGCTTCAAATAAAGCCATTACTATCAGACACGCTGAGTGGTTCAATTAAACAAATATGAAAATAGACACTTCATCCTGCTTTAACTAAGTGGGATCATTTCACCCCTGAATCCAGACTGACAATGAAAACGATACAGTATTTATAGAGTAGCTTTTTATCCTGAAAGATCCCAAAGGATTATGCAGACTCCGCTTCACACACTACTGCGATGCTGCCACTCCTAGGGAGGAACACGAGCTGTCTCGCGGCCCGGAGAAAGCCCACACGGCAATTCAGATGGAGGAACGGCAAGGAATTTCACRTTCAGCTGAAAGTATAGAGGGAATTCGGGAAAGCAGAACGGACTTTTGTTTAGACTGGAACACATCCAGCACACAGGAGGTAGTACTCCAATGTTTTAAATAATAAAAGTTGAGACAAAACAATATAAAGTTCTAGTTTAAACCATCCCAAAGCCATAATTTAGAGCAGAAAGTCACRTGTCATCTTGGAGATGAACGGTTCATTCTGTCCCACCATTTCATTTGTGCATGGGAGGTTCTCCAGAAGATGCTCTCGTACGCTATTCCTCTCAGGATTACAATAATTAATACTAATAGTACTTTGCATAGTTGCCTGTGAACGTAAGACTCGTAAAGGATAAAGGCTCGTAAATGCTTTGACAGGTAGTCACACACATTTCAGAGAAGAACATCCTAGGTATACCTACATCACACAAAGGTTTGGGTGCAGGGCACCCAAACTCAACTCCTGAACTGAAACAACATGACTCCAGCACATGGACCTGTTCCTTAGCTAAATTAGCCCTGCGGGGATGGGTGAGTATCATGTTGGCACAGCTGAACCGCTGCCAGGATCCCAGACAGCATCTCTGCCTTATTTCATGCCAGCTGCATTGCACAGACAGTACAGACCTATAGGTACAGGTACAGCAACTTGCCCAAGGCTGCCCTGGGAGTCTGTGGGCAGCCCCAAGAACCAAGTTTGGACCGGTGCCCCACTGGGATGATCAGATGATGCTTCCCCTCTCCAGGACACAATCYCTGCTCTGAGACCTTGACCAGGTATGAGGAGTTCAGCAAGCCCCAGGGTTTTCCAGGGTACAGAAAGATGCAGTGAGAATTTTCTGGGGAAGAAGGAAAAGCAAACTGCTCATTGGTGGAGCAGCRGTGTGGCAGATGGCAGTGAAATAAGGAAAATTCATCATTTTAAGAAGCTAGGGACACAGTAACATGAACCAAAGTCATGAGGAGATGCACCAAACATTGGCTGCAACTCCAGAGGTTACAGCAACGGAAAGGTGCAGAGCTTACCAAGCGCCCTCACATGAAAATTTAGGGACCTGTACTGGGCAGCTGTGATTGGAGCTATTACTGACTCGCACAAAACACAGAGATGGGGTGAGCAGACCAGAAGTGACAGCAGCGGGAAAGCAGGCCTGCCCTGGGGACCTGTGGGAGGCAGCTGGCTCTGCTGTCCCGATCCTGTCTCACCCCAGAAATCACTGCCGTCAGCAGTGGGTGATGTCCCCGCTTGGGGCTGCAGGGACTGAGACTGTTGCAGCATGGAGGGTTCTACCTGTGTGTAGGTCCTTATACATGTAGACATGTACCTAAGTCCCAGCAGTGTGAAATGCCACACTTCACCAGTTCCTTTCTCTCACAAGTTTTACACCTGCTCTCCGCTAAAAACATCAGCGGTATTTCTTCCGATTCACAAAGAGACATTTCACAGGAGGAGCAATCTGGTCACTGTTACTGCAAACATCCATCCAGTACATAAGTGTGAAAGAAATACAGCTGTGCAGCAAGAGCTTTTTACCTGCACAAAGGCTTAACGCGCTTGCAAAAGCCTCTCTGCAGAATAGTTAGCAGAGAACACTGATCTTATAATGCGTCTTTCTTTTTTTTCAGCTCATTTAGCCCAAGTAGAACAAGCAAGGTTCTTTGGCAGGATATTACATTCTCAATATGTAACCACTTAAAGAAAGAGGACAGCTATTGCAGAGAGACATCCCAGGAGAAGAAATCATTACACAAGGCAAAGAGATTTCTTTGGAGTGACTGTTTTAAAATAATGTGAGGCTGCTTTTTTTTTTTTTTCCCCCCTAGGACTGGACTATGAACCTTTCTTTCACTAGCGAGCAGTTCCTCACACACCTAATCCTCTGTGATTTAAATGAAACCCCTCATGCACATAACCACTTACCAGTGGGAGGAAGGGGCTGACATCGTGGCGCTACTGACTCCAGGTACGGCACTGCTTTGGTCTTGGAGAGGAAGGGAATGGGAAAGAGCAAAAGGAAAACACTCAGCCTGAAGAGATCAGCAATCGGGAAGGAAGAAGTTGCATGTTGTGCGAAGTTCTGTTCTTTTACTTGTATGTATTTTGGTGGGTTCTTGGTACTCACAGAACTCGTATCATGGGCAGCAGGGAGGAAAGCCYGCCTATGCAGAGAGCACGTACTGCCCTGCTGTGATGGACCAGTGTCCTCAGCTACGGCCTGGAAGGAGGACCCAGAGATACATGCATGCATATTGCACAGCTATATAGGGGTACGCCTTCTCCCTGCRCCCGATTCCCCCACCTCCAGCCCGTTCACACCTACGCCAGAGCACGGCCGAACGCCGCACTGACGCACAGCTGCTGAGGTTGCCTGCTCTGGCTGAATTTGGTGCTGATAAACCTTCACTGTTGCTGCTGGGGCTTGTTCACCCATGCTGCAACAACGCCGCCGCTGCCTGCACAGCCTGGCCGGGYGCTCCGGCTAATCGCCCGGCTAGAAATGCCGAACGCTTCTAACACTGAAAATGCCTCCCGAGCCATCGCTGCTGTGGAACTAAATGGTAACTCTTACTGGGGACAGCGGGGAAGTGGAAAGGGCGGGGGATTTAAATAATGCAGCAAATGACCAAGGATATTTCAAATGCTTCCAAATCTACTTTGCTACATAAAATAGAAAGATTTTTGTAAAATGTAGCAACCTAATGGGTTCCTCTGTGTGCGTGCGTACCTATACACACACAAAGAGCACACATTAGCACGTGTGGGTGTACACACCCAACCTGCATGCGAAAACACATATTATCATTTATCACATTTATTTATTATTTTGCACACGTTTCATCACGTGGCTCTGCAGATCAGGGYGCGACCTCACCCCACGTACATAAAAAGCCCACATGTGCATTGCCGCATATTCGATGAAAGTGGGATCGAGATAGCATTATACTAATGACACATGCCACYCCACAACCACGGGGCTCTGCATCTCCAAATACACATTTTTTTTACCACGTGCAGAGCCTACTTTGCTGGTGGCGAGCAAAGCGAGGGGGGAAATGGCTTTCTGGTCCCCAGAGAGTTTGCCAAAATTTCAAAAGGGAAGTTCTGCTCCAAAGAGGGGCAATATTATAACAAGGGCAAAGCAAGAGCTTGAGTGTTTTCTCAAAATGTTTGTCTAAAAACATTTTCATATGTGGTTAAAYGTTTTTGCAGGGGTTTGGGAGCGTTTCATTTCAACCTTGGCAGTTGCTATTCATTTTTAATCTTTTCACCCTTTTRGGTAATAGTAGCCTAAATTTCAGATCAAAAGCAAATCATTTCAAATCAGAAAATGATGCTTTTCATCTGAAGAAAGTCAACTGCAATCACAAACTCCCTGGGTGAGAGACTATTTTATTCCTACCATCCTTTATTTGTACAACAATTAGCCTGTCCTGATTCAAGGCAAAGACCTTCAGGCACAGTTGTGAAATAGATGATAATAGTAATTTTTTTTTAATGGACCTGATGAGTGACTGAAATCAATCCTTTCCTCAAAGTTTCGGTTATGATGAACCAGCATTTTTCACCRCAAAGACTGCTACCCCTAAAAATTTTCAGTTAGACCCAACGGTGCTATAGGAGCATCCTAAATTTCCATGCCTCGCCGCAGTTTATGGGACTTACGTTATTCCATGCAGCTGTATATTGTTGGCACAGTCACTAGCTACTTCATCCTTAAGCACAGAATATGTAGGTTTTCATGCACATTGGGCTTGAAGAGGTAAATGTAACTTCTTCCCCTATGTGGCAAAGTCAATGAAAGATTAAACCAATCGAATACTTCCATGCCCGGAGCCGATGAACCGTATCGTGGAGCAGCAGCCTAGCTCCCCRTGTCAGCGAGCGGGGAGGAAACGCACCGCGACCTCGTGCCAGGTGCCCCTTACCGTTTCACAGACACCACGTTAAGGGCAGCCTTTCGCTCTGGTACGCGCCTGTCTCGCGACTCCACTGCCAAAGGAAGTTAAACGCTTGCAAAATGCCCTGCCGCGCGCAAGTGTCTGCTAAGCCGCCCCGCGCAACGAGCCGTCTGCCTTTCCACCACACAAACCACTTTGCTGGTTACTTTGCCYGCCGTTGTGGGCGCTTTGCCTGTGTCAGCTGCCTGCTAAGCTGCCCGCTTTCAGCACCGATAGCGCTGAACATGCAATTCGGCAATTCCCCCGCGCGACCCCACAGCTCGCGAGAGCCCGACGGCAGGCATGCCCTGCGCTTTCAGCTTGCGTGCCTCCCTCTTGGCCAAGCCACGCTCCCCACCGCTCGGCTACCACTCAACCCAAGAACTTCACGGGGGAGGAGAGTAACAGCCGGTGCCCTCTAAACACTTAAAAAAAAAAAAAAACTGCAATCAAAGCTTATGTGCTTTTACTGTTGATGAGGCACGAGAAGATGAGAATCYACCTCCCGCTCCCTCGGCTGTGCTGACTCTACAGGATTCCCGGAAAAAGTCAACCGAGCCAGAAGGTGCCACTTCTACCTCATCATCTTTCTCAGAGCGGAGTCAAGCCTGTAAATGTCAGTGTTTAGGTAAAACTCGCCAGGCTGCCAATTGTAACCCTTTCACTCTGAGTTTAATTATATTTAGTATGTTTTCATGAAGTCCCAGCTTCTGGAGTCATGGGATAATGTGAAAGTATAAACTTTAATTTTTTAGCGTTTGTGGTGACAAGCTTTGTGGAAAGCTTGAGAAGTTGAACCCTCAGCCAGAGAACCAGTAATAAGAGCCCAAATGGTAATTTTAAAATACCTTATAATATCCTCTTGGGTGTTAAAGTCAGAGTCATGGTTCTGGGAGGGACAATGTTGCATCTTTATCTTCTGCTGTGGGACTTCACTAGTATAAAATCAGAGATCTTCTGCAACAATTTAGGGCCTCTGTCTCTTGAGTGAAGGGAAAGATTCTCTTAGCTCTCATGAGATGCCTGCCTGTTAAACTGGCATTGAAATTAATAGGAATTACAAGTCCTTAACAGCCTCTGAGGATCTGGACCAGGCAACATGTTTAGGTGCCTAAGCATGGATTTAAGCATCTATTATTAAACAAGCAAGTTTGAAGGCTTGGGCCTCCACTTTTTAGTATTCTTTCTTCCCTGTGAAGTACATCTAAATCTTTATCTCACCATGGCATCGYGCGGTTATACTAGCACCTGCAGAGGAATCTGAGATTAAACGTGCGATGYGCGATATAAGTGCAGTTACCAATATTTGGTCAGTAAGGGCAAGCTCTGGAAGGAGTGTTTTGCACTAGGAATACAACACGGTAATGTAAGAAGAGCCAGGGAGGCTATATTTTTTACTGTGCCCTGTCCCTCCCCTCTCCCCTGTTCCCGAAACACAAGCAGCTGGCACTTCTGGAGATGCCCACAGCAATTTCCTGGTGGCCACAAAACGAAGCATGGCAGGCTCTTGGAGCACGGCAGGACCCCACCTCGCTCTCTGAGCTTCTCACACAAGGTATCGGAGCTCCGGGGCTCCGAATCACGTGCAGGCTTAGAGGAGTCGGCTAGGCATGCCCTGTGCCCCTTAGCTTTTAACCAGGGCCCTGATACATTTTGTTATGCCCCCGTATCACCATGTCACATCAAAGCTGCCTTCTCCTTGAACAGAGCCCAGGACGCTGCTGCTACGCRCTCAGCCTGGCCATGCCACGGCCCCCCCACGCAGTATTCACATATACCTTGTTACTAATTAACAAAGAGCCATATATTTTTTGTCAACTACATCGCTCCTTCGTACAGAACGAGGGGCCCTTCAGCTCCTTGCCAAGCAGACCTCTCAGATATATAGTGCAAAAGCTAAAAAGGGCCCTTGTCATTGAGCAGTGCTGTGCAGAGAAATGTTTCTTCCGTGCTGCGTACCCGTGTACCCCTGGGTACGCTAACGGGCCTCAGCCGCACGCAGCCAAGGTCCAAGCGGTGAGAGGTAGCAGGGTGGGAGCACAGCCTGCTCCCAAGAGGACAACCGGAAGGGTCTGAGAGTGGCAGGTCTGAGCTTATCCAGGCACAACACAACAGGGATTTAGGCCTGGTTGTATCAGGCCACGCTCGCCTCCGGACTTTGCAGAAGATGCCGTGCTCCAGACCTTCTGCTCTCAGTTGCAGAGCCTTTGGCCAGCGTTTGACCAGGAGGTCACGCCGTGCTCCACAGAGCCAGCATCCAAGTCATGAGTTTTCTGCAAGCCCTCACAGGACACCAGTTCAGTTCACTAAGGAAGGAACTACTTTCCCTTAAAAGAACCCACTAATAAACACCAGACCAAAAAGCCACAGGTACCTYACGCAGCTACGGCCCTCAGAGGGACCAGCCAGGCTGGTTTCTTTGTTCAGKCAAGGGCAAGAGCCAAACAGCGCTTTGATTATCAGTCATCTTAATTACGTTCACAATTAGGAATGGTGAGCAGGGTTTTCAGAAGCACCTGAGACTGGCAAGCACAGCCAGTACTGAAAGATGAAGGGATTTTTGCTCCTCGGCCAGCCAGGAACTTCAAAGACTTCATCCTTCATTCAGCTGCTGTTACTGTGGTGCACACGTCCAACTGCTGTTACGGTATCACAAACCTTAGCGGAGGTCAAAGCCGCCTGAGTCGCAGCACAAGTGCATAACGCGAACACAAAATAGATAGCTCGCTAAAAGATTTGATAGCTATTGAAAACGTGTGTTTTGTGTCCAGCGGAAACGAGGCAGGAATTGCCACGGGAGGCTTTGTGAACCATGCCGTGCAGGAGGTAAGAGGAGATTACGGCATGACAGGTTTCCAACTGCCTGCGTTTCAGTCAGAAAACGGCAGCCTGTTGAAAGCGCAAAGTTTAGGTGGAAGTACACCAAAATTGTCTTTTTTAAAGTCTTTTTAGCTCCAGGAGGGAAATTTATGTTGAAAACAGAGATGGAGAGACCCCAGAACAGCCTCTACAAAAATCTCAGTTCAGTCCCTGTTAAAATCAGCCAGAGCCAAACTTTTACGTTTTCTCACAACTCAGGTGCACACACAGTCCCCACGCCACCGCTTTCCTCCCTCTCTGGCCTGTATCTGATCTGTATCTGGCAGTATCGCCGCTCTCGCATGGGAGCTCCCTCAGCTAATGTAAGACGCGACGGGTAAGCGCAAATCTGCAAAGGAGGACGGGTGAGCCAGGAAGAGGGCTGGTACCACTTTGCAGCATAAAAGACAACAGAATAAACGAAGCAAAACGTATTAAAACTCTTCCCAAGTTGGCTTTTTTTTTTTTTCCAAACTGTTCACAAGAAGAGAAACAACGATGCTTAGCCCTGAGGTTTAAGCCTTTCCAAGGCTCATTCGCCGCCCTCCGCTCTGCAGCAGGTTTTTACTGAGCCATTGGAAGACGCCGTTTGCAGAGCCGGGACTCGAGCTGGTTAAGTGTTACACCTCTTTGCGTCGCCTCTGCTTTCAGCGCCAAACAGCGAAAGGTTTTCAGGAAGGAGCCTCGGGGCTGCAACAGATGTCATGAGCCACTTCCTACAAATTAGAAAAGGAAAGTAACCCCCTCAGGTTAATTACGGGGAGAGGCCACACACGGAGCTGTGCAACCAGCCCGTGGGACGGAGAGAAAGCAACTGCTTCAGATTGGATTTCATGAGACGGAGCATGAAATCTCTCTTGCTGACTGCATGCTTTTACCCTGCAAAAGAAATGCCTTCTCCTCCATGGAGGTTACAGCCATGGCATCCAGGGGCGAGCAGGAGAGGGGAGGAAGGCTGCACTTTTATTGCTTGACTGTGCTCCAACGACATCTCTTTGCGCAGACGTCCTCCCAGCTGATGGCTACTGCAGCGGGCTGCCCTCCCTTGGCTCGGCGAGCCACGGCTTTGCACCTGCCCCACTATTTGCACAGGTGCAAAGCGGTTATAAAGCCGTGGCCTAAGGACTAAAGCATAAAGACTGGGGACTTGGCTGACCTGGATGTTGTTATTTTCCTGGTGGGATGAATAGGCAAAAGTCCTTTCATCTTTCTCTGCCTCATTTCCCCATCTGTATAATGGAGACAATGGTATTTATCTTTTTTTTTTTTTTTATAAAGTGGTTAGATATTCGGTGAGGGAAGGCACCAGAACAGTAGTATTAGGACCGGCCAGCCCAGAAAGCAAGAGTTGGGTAAGCACAAGGCTTTGAGGCTCTGCACCTACAGGGGGGACTGCAGAAATCAGACCCTCCTGCAAGCCCAGGCGTCTCGCCAGGGCGGGATTCCAGCCGAGTCGCTTCTGGTGTCCCCAAGGCAGAGCCAGAAAAGAAAAGAGATTTCCCCAAATAATGCTGAGAGAGGGTCTGACTGTGAAATTACTAACTGTATTAATATCTGAGCACTGGAACAACAGATGCTTGCCTCGGCCATATGAGCGAGGGCTGAACAACCTGCCGAGGTGCTCCTACGTGAAGCAAGACGGAGCACATATTTTGCACTGTGTGGTACAAATGGGAAGGAGAGGAAAGGCGAGGGGAAAGCACAGGTTATGGCCGTTTTCTCTCTTCTCCCTTTTCTTTTCCATTCCCCCCCCAAGAAGTTGGTCGGGGCTTGCCCATACATCATGAAACTGCTTCTGTAGGGGTCAGGTCACTTTAAAAAGAGATGGACGCTCATCTAAAGTAAATTGGCGTACCCAAGCAAGTGCAACGCAGCTACGAATCTTAGCTGAAGAATCAGCCCCGTGTTTCTTTCAACTAAAATATATGCCTGTGGTCAGGTTAGCATGACCTGACAACAAACCCAGCATGGACGAAAACAGCCACCCAGAATGAGCCAGCCAGCCCGCCTCCAAGATTTATTTTAGGGGGAAAAATAGCTTGATGTTTACTTAAAGTATGATTTGCAGTTTGGGGGTTTAAGCGACCACGGATGGATTAATCTGCAAAGGAGGAGAGTCCTGGCAAAAGCAGGGCTACAGCTTCACCCTGGAAGTCATCGCTGTCATCAGAGGGGAATTGGCTGGGATTTATGGAGTGCTGCACAGGCAATGTTGCACAGTGCCAGTATGGCTAACGCTTACTTGTTCATGAAGAAGTAGGGACAAATAATTGTATCTTTTGGTGAACTCGTATAGTGGTCAGGAGGAACGGAAAAACTCAAGATTTTCAATCGAAAAGGGACATTTTGTTGACATTCCATCTAGTGAAAAAAATGTGAAACATTTTGGGCTTGTTCCAGTGCAGAACAATTTTGTTTTTTTTTAATCTCAAAATAATGACTTGAGATAGATAGAACCACCATCCTTTGGACAGCTGTAATCCCAATCTCCTCCTGTAACATCTTTCCGATGTGCCCACATCACTTCTAACACGTTCATCGACACTGTGCTCAGAAAAGAGGCCAAGTATTTATTTACCAGCAGAAAGATCTGAATAATTTGAAACTTCTCATAAAGCCTGACCAGTGCAGTAATAATACACAGTCCCCTCACTGACAAAAGCACCAAATAGCACTTGGGGCAGTGGACTTTCATCACCTATCACTTCCAAGGACACGGGAGAAAATTCACAAATGCACTAAAATGACCAGGGGTCAGAAAATACCTAATGAATATTAAATATCTTTCAATTTTTTTCCACTCCCAAAGACCAACAAGCAATCTCCAGGCTTGAACCACCAGTTTGCATTTCATCTTCTTTGCTACTTCTTCCAAAAAAGCCTACCACAGCCATCCTAGTTTCAGTAGGTAGATTAGCAGCTAAGTAAAACTGGTTCTCCTGAGCAGGATTAGCTCGAGGTGGTTCTGAGATAATGTGTCTGCCCTCCAGGCACTCTGTAAATATTTAGAGGTGCCCACTGGTCATCACAGTTGCGTTCTCCTTACAAAAGACATCACCCTTGCCCGATGGAGCTACCTGACGTGCAGGGTATGAGTGTGCACGCCTGTCACTTTGTGTCTGTATCTATTGGGAAATGAAAGTCCGTGGCCTCCATATTTCAAGCTGAACACCAAGACTGCTCAGAAATTCCTGGGAGACACACTTCTGAACTCTCATCCTCCTCTTCCAACAGCGAAGGATGGCGCCCAGCCGAGCTACGGGAACRAGGCATGGTAGGTCTCCAGAAAAAGGACTTTGTGCAGGGGCAAATGATTCCCGTGGTAGATATGGGTGGCACACACAGTATAGCTGGGAAATTATCAATGTCCTGCTATGTGCAACGGGATAGCAAGGTATCCTGGAAAATCAAAAAAAAATAGTAAGTCTTATTC
Source organism: Apteryx rowi (assembly GCF_003343035.1). Lineage (NCBI taxonomy): Eukaryota > Metazoa > Chordata > Aves > Apterygiformes > Apterygidae > Apteryx > Apteryx rowi. The sequence continues at coordinate 1,274,807 of NW_020448530.1, read as the reverse complement.
CTACTTGTGTCCAATTTTCCTGATTTCAAAAGGTTTCTTTAAGGTTTAAACAAACAACAGGATCAGAAAGGTTTCAGAAGCTCCTCATAAGGGGCTCAATCCGGCCTCCAGTGCAGTCAATAGGTTAGAAAAAAAAAGTAAAATTTCTGACTTAAGCACAGCTATCGCGATTTACACCAGCTGCAGATCTGTCCCCCCGACTTTCCCGGGGACATGCTCAGGCTGCTCGCCAGCATGTTTGGCTTTGCCRCAGTAGGAGCGACGTTCAGGTATGCGTGACCACTCGCCATCAGCTTTCTTTACGATGACAAGCTYTGAAGTCAGAGCGCTTTGCCCTCCTTCCACAAACCATTTTCGCTCAAAACAATAAGTATTTAAACGGGAACCTCACCAAAGTCCTTGAAGATTTTCTTTACCCTTCTGTCAACAATAAAATATAGTCAGATCACAAAAACAGAGACCTGCCTGCTCCATAGCTCCTCTGAATTCAGCACAGCCTGGATCTCCAAACACTGAACTGCCCCCAATGTTTTTCAGCACTGCAAGAAAAGGCACCAGTGGCTTCACCCAATCCTAAGCTGCAAAGCTGGAAAGAATAAAATCCAACAAACGCCTTTTTTTTTCCCCAAAAACCTTGTTAAGCCGCTCGCTAAGAAGACCACTAAAAGTTGTCCGTTCGTAGCCGGCGGCACTGCTAAAGGCTATAATGTGATTTGGGGACCTCATCCTGCCTATTCACAGCAAAAGATAACACCTGTGGGAAGCAGGCGAAAGGTTAAAACCTGGCACCTCCGTGTTTTTCTAAGTGCAGAGCTTGGCACCGGAACAGAGGCGCTGAACAATGGCAAGAGCAGAGAGTGTGTTTTCTTTTCCCTTAAAGTAACATTTTTGCTGCAGTGTCATCTTTCTGCTCAGCCAAGCAGGCGCTCTGGGTCAAATCAGCTGCGTGAGCCGTCAGCAGATTTTTTTTCTGGCCCTTTCAAAAGGCCTTCAGGCAGCGTAGGAAGAAGCCAAATCGGTGAAAAAAAAAAAAAAAGAAAAAAAAGAAAACAGAAAAACGGACAGCCTGCCCACACGTTTTACCGGTCAGGCGCTCGCATGACTGTGAAATAATCAGCATTCTTTTGGTGAAATGTAGCAGCTTTAAACCAGCAAGCTGGCTTCGCTCGCTGGAAACCAGTGTGCTTTCTCGAAAAGGCTAAAGCCCGGGTATTACAGCCTGACAGCTTCAGAATTCCTCCAACCTCCCGCAGGAATCTTTCACAAAAGAGCGGGCTATTCCCCCGGGCTCGGCGTCGGGGAAACGGCCCCTCCGACGGAAACCCCTAAGGGAAGGCACGCTTCCATTTAGATCATCTTTTAGGTTTTGGCTAAGCTGCTTGTCTGTATCTGTTGGACGGGGACGGTAGAGGCTTCACCTCTCCTTGCAGTCCCTGTAACACAGCAACAGCAGATTTGGGGCCCGCTGGATCACCTCCCAAACGAAGGAGAGGAGCCTGATTTTTCAGTGTAATTTATATATATTTACATGGAGGCGAGCATCCTCCAGCAGACATGGTCACAAATAGCAAGGAGGACAGGCCCTACTTCAGAGCCTTTGGCCCAAACCATGCCCAGTTCCTAGGACCCACCACCCTCATGGACCTCAAAAAGAGGAGAGGCGCTGAACAAGCCTCCTCGCTGTTTGCCAGAGTCCTATAAAAGAAACAGCAYTAGAAAACCCCCACACCCTTACAGTGCAAAGTTTCCTCAAGAGCTGTTGCTATCCCAAACAAAAGAATTTGCAGTTACATATGGGATCCATATAGTATGTACCATGAATCTCCATAGTTATGGTGAGAATCAACAGGTTGTTAAAATTGATGAAGACAAGATTTTAGTTGCTTATAATTTTGCCAAACATAATTCTTCGGGCTAAGACTTTTCCATGCTGGGGACATGTAATTACATTTTTATGAGAGAGAAAAATAGTATGAGAACATCTAATTAGAAATTGTATCATTTGGCATATGCACACAGAAGCTGAATTAAGGCAGAAAAGGAATATTTTTTCAATCCTTTTGCAACCTAAATAATTTGTTTAATGCTGTTTTATGTATTTGTAAATACACTTAATAGATGGATAAATCAATGCTGATTCCTCAATGCTAATTCCTAGTGCAAGTGAAGACAGGAGCTGAACTAATCATTGCCACACTTTAAATAACAGAAGATGGCCTTAATTTCTGTTTGTGAGATACTAAAGCAGTGGGTTTCAAGTTTACACCTTTCCTGCTGACTGTTCAAATGTTAACTTCCTTCAAGTTTGCATTGCAGTGAAAGACAGATAAAATCATCCCTAAAACGAGACGGAGGCCTGAAAAGCAAATTGGAGGAGGAGGAAGTCAGAAGGGGTCTTCATACAAATTCGGCAGGTTATCAGGACTTTGCCCGCCTGGTAATCAATCCTGGTGCCTGATCAGCTTCAGAGGATGGACCCAGCAGGAGGACAAAGGCTCTTTATTCCCTCTGCTTGCGTTGTGACTCTACTATAAAGCTTAATTCGCTGGGAAGGGCAAGGTGGAGCTGGACACGGGGCCTATCAGGTAACGTTAATGTTCAGCCAAGATATGGACCTTGTGTTTGAATGAGACAGACAGTCTTTGAAGAACATAATCTGTGTTGCCAACAATGGCTGGAGTGAAAGGAACTTGCTCTGGTTACCTTATAGGATGGACCGGTAAAGCATAGTCGGATTCTTATCACAATGTTGGGTTTGGGGATTTTTTTTAATCGTTGATTCATATGGTAATGGCTGAGAATACAAAATGCAACGGCTTCAAAGGGAGGAAACACGAGAAGGGCGTAGATTTACCCGGTTCACGTTAAGGTTGCACACTTTTGTTCCGCGCGATTTTTTCTTATAAACCAACCCTCCTCCTCTCAGAGCGACTAATCGTAGCCAAGTCTTTTCAGATTCCCTGCACTGCTGGTTGGATGCAGGCTCACCAGCAGCAGGGGAAAGCAGCAGCTCTCCTGGGGTGCTGTGTTTCTCAGATTGACCTTAGTTCTGCTTATCCTTGCTTCGAAAGTTTGCTCCAACTTCTGCTAAATAAACTGGAGCGCTGGGAGCAATGGGGACAGGGAGCGGGAGCTAAAAACAAAGGAGATTGTCCTGAAATGAGAGATTAGCTAGGGGAGCTCTACGGAGATTGTGGTGGGTTGAATATGGATACAATTCCCTTTGAAACCAGTGGAAAGGCTTCCTCTGACATCTCGGATCCAGTTTTGAAGTACGCAGAATATACCTGTCCAAAGCCATCTTGAACCTGCAGTTATTTGTCCCTGAACAAAAGTGTTTCCAATTCAGACTGAAGCTTTCTTCAAATATGTAGCCAAGCCACACTGCTGTTTCTTCTCCTGCCTCTTCATTCGCAGCACATTGAAAACGTCCATATACTTCACCCATTCATTCAGCTGTGCCTTTGCTTGTATAGTATGTTGAAGAAGGGCAGCAGCTTGTATTTAAGATAGCAGCATCTGTTTCCCCTGCTAGCTGAATTCAAGTTAATCAACCGAACAGCAGACAGCTGCAAACACGGGGGCTAGGAAGATCAGCATTTTCAAAGCCGATGGTGTGTTCACTCCACACACCCTCGTTTAGCCCCTCACCACCAGCAGCCACACTGTTTCACAAGCAGGCATGGTTCTTCCCTGATGAAAGAGGTGGCCAACCATGTCACGTTTTGGGCTTTAGGGCTGGTCCCCAGACCACTGGCCTGCACAGCACACTCTACTGGGACCATGCACCCCCTCCAGATGTTCCTCGCGGGCACAAGAATCAAAGCTCGCTCCGCTCTTAGAAAATGTAAATGGACCTGAGGATGCTCAGTGCTTTGCTGAAAAAGGTCAGCACCTTGCTGGATCAGACCCTTTGGATGTTTTGCAGAGATTTTGCAAAACAGATGGATGTTATGGTCAGGCAGATCTAAGGAAAGTAAAACTGATACAGACACGCTTTGCGCCTACATCCTACCTGATCTGAATGTCTTGCCAGCTAGAGTTATCATCCTGGCACTTACTCTGAAAGCCAGCAACACCAAGCGAGGCAACACGTACTCGTTGTGCCTCCAGACAGCCAGAAGTAGACAGTAAGTCTTGGAAGGGGGGTCCATGCTGCAGGCTGTTACAGCTGCAGTGAAGAGGTTGCACAGGAGTGATCCCAGACTGAGTCAGGAGGCTCCAGCGTAGACAATATACATGGGAAAACCTGCAGCTTCTTTAGTTTTCATGGAGTGCTGTGCAGCCAAGCACAGCTTTGTTGCAACAGCTATGTAGCTAGGAAGCTACTGACTGCATAGCATACCATTATACACCAGTAAAGCACTCCCTAAATAACCATATCCTCAGTATTCGGCATACGCCTTTAAAGCATCAGGATTAGCATCCCTTAAAAAAGAAAAACAGGGTAATATGAGAGCAGATATTCCCATTATCAACATATCTACATATTTTTTAATCCCGACCAGCACTTGGCCCTGGTGATATCTCATGGCAGTATGTTCCAGAGCTTATCTAGAATGGCTTTGCTTTTCATCACCTTTGAAGTTCACTGAATATTTCCTTGTTCTTCCGTCAGGCTGCCTTTGGCTTACTGGACAGCTCTGTTCATGCTCAAGGCATCCGAGAAAGAAACAGATCACAGCTGACTCAAAGACACTGTCTAGAAAAAAGGGCAAACTAGGCCTTCCTTGCGAGTGAGCTGTCTGCTTCTCTTTTCCATGCACAGCAATACTGAGAGCAGCACAGTGTCATCTGAGGTGAGTACAAGCCTAAGAATATGGTCTCAGTAGTATATAGGGATTTATAGTAAATCTTGAGGCCTGGATCAAAGCTCTGTAAGTAGCCAACAAAATGCGGTAAATGCAACATTGCTTTCTCGCAGATGCCCACATAGCCCTGAACCTGCCTCTGATATGAAAACTGATTTTCTAGACATAAAAAGACCATACTGAGTCAGAACAAGGTCCATTTTGCTCACATCAAGCACACACAGAAAGAGAAACGAAGTGGAAGTCATCTACTCTGAAAGCATCTCTCCGAGCCACATTGGAAATGGTAAGTGAGCCTGGAGGAGACGGGGACGGGAAGGTGGGTCAGCCGGCCCCTGAGCACAAAACAGCCATGCTGGGAGGATCAACCTGCAGGAGCCTTCCTAGTGGAGTCCTTCAAAAAGGGAGCTCAAGGCAAGTCTCGCTAAATAATATCACTAACAATTTTGGCACCAGAGCGGACCATGGTGGTTAGGGGCCAGAAGGATCCACCTCAGGTCTCCAGCGCGTTCATCACTGCAGAGGCAGAGCTTGATGCCACATCTCTCCAGGGGAAGCCAGTTATGGGCAGCCTGGTGCTTCCGAGTGCAGTTATTTCTGTGAAGCAATATTATCCTTCTTTTATATATGGGAAACTGATGCATAATATTGCTGGTGATGGCAAGGACAAATGGGATTTCTCTCAGGTCAATCAGGAAGCCTGCTGATGAGTAAAGATTTAAACCATAGTTTGTTAAGTCCCAGGCAAGAACTGTAACCACTAAACCAGTCTTTCTCCTCTCTGCATTAAAAGTCCTTGAATTTTTCTCCTGGAACAGACCTCAGGTATATCAACCTAGCTCCAGTTTGGCATATTCAGGGGTTAAGCAGTGCTTACAGAGTGTTTTCTCTGCTGATGGTAAAGAGCTGGAAATACATTACAAATAAAATCAATAATAATTGCAAAGGAAATTCTAATGATAACTGTAGCAGCAGGAAACCCCCAAACTCTATTTGTAGTCAAACCCAACAAAATAGTAACATAAACTCGTTCAGTTTACCTTTAAAAGAAGAAAATTGCAAGAAGCAGGGAGTTGAAATCTGTGTCACTTGATAGCTTCTGGCAAACTCTTCTCGGCTTTATGGTTATACTTCTAAATCCTCTTTATTTAATGGTGTAGGTTTTCCTATTTTTAGATCACAGCTTAAGGCAGCTCTGATTTTTTTCCCCCGCGTTATTTTTTAACCAGACCATGGTCATTAAATTTAGCAGCAAAGGAGCAGGAGCGTTCTTTTAAAATAAAGATAGATAGATAGATGGATAGATAGATGGATAGAAGGATGGATGCACAATAACTACAGGGCTGGAAAAGGGAAATCAAGGGGCTGACAGAGCTCTTGAGGTCCCGCTTTGCTGGCCCACGCGGCAGGTCTGGCGCAGGAGAGGACGGAGCCCTCGGCGCGAGCCTTGCGTGGGTCGCCAGCAGGTCTGCAGCCAGTTTCGGTCTGCACCGAGCGGCTGGATCGTAATCAAATAACCCTGGGCGTAACGCAATAATAAGGGCGAATATGGCACCCGGCTGCTTCCTCTCTGCCCGGCCGCAGACGGCTCAGGGGGGGCTCCGCGCCGGGAGGGCACGCCGTCCTCCAGATTGTTTTGAAACAACAAGAAAAAAGCTTATCGTAATCCTCCTGGCAATTAGAGCCCTGGCTGGCTGTAAAGTGCAATGCATTTATCAAAACCTCCTTTGAAGGCGCTGAGGGCAGTGAATTTGAAGCCGTTTGGGACGGCAGGAGTCAGAGAGCCCAGCTGCTCCCGAGGAGCCTGAACCGGGGCGAGGGGGCAGAGGGAGGAGGGAGAATTCCCTGGTCTGGGACACGCACGTTTTCCATCAGCCTGTTTGTGCAAGGATAAATAAAACGTTATCTTTCGGAGTGTATCTCTCGAAAGCTCGGCAGATTACAGCTGGCATGCTCTGGGGGCTCTTCCTGCAAGGTTCGCCAAAAGTTAGCCACCCCTGAAGCCATAAATCATCCCAAACCAGCCTTATTCTCCCCTCCTCCCCATCAACATGAGAAAAACCCAAGCTGTTAAAAAAAAAAAAAAAAAAAAAGAGAGAGAAAGAGAGAAAGTTGCCGGTTTTGTGAAATGTCAGGAAGACAAAACTGGCAGCTTTCGCCTTTTTTACAACTTGCATCAGCAGCAGTTTCCCGGAGGCAATTCATACGCAGCAGCACTTTCAAGAGGGATCATCTCCCCTTGCCACACAACGAGTCCCTGGTCCAGGGGCATGAGGCGGGATTACAACAGTGCAGTCTTGTACAAAACATCTAGACGAATGTTAACAGGCTGGAGATGTGTTCCCAGACCTCTACCACCACAGACTGGGTATTGGCACCTGATTAAATTTTCCAAACCCCTTTCATTTCCCACCTAGGTCCTGCTGCTTTTCCCCCATGACCTCGGGACATCACCTTCCCTCTCCCCTCTCCTCAAAATTGCAACTTGTTTTCTTAGAGGGCAGGGGAAGAAAGTTGCTGATGATGCTCTCTTCTCTTCTGCTTCCCCCTGCCCAGCGTGGGCATTCAAGCACTTTGGCCCCATGATGCTCTCCTGGCCTTTGAGCAAAGACCATGTCCCTGGATTTTTAGGCTGCAGTGGTAAAGGGCCTGCCCAGGAAAACCAAGGAGGTCACAACACCACGGCTCTCCTACCTCAGGGAAAGGAGCAGAGTCTGGCCCATGGTGCAGCCATCCAAGACCGTCGAGGCTCTTTAAAGAAGCGCATGGGCCTTGCGCAGAGGAGGGAGGAAGAGGTTGGAGGGACATTGCAGGCTCAAAGCTTCAATTTAACAAAAGTCAGTAACAGTCGCCAAGCCCAAATTTCAGCTACTGTCATTGGCCCAGACTCTGCTGCCTTCTGAAGGACCATTCCCCAAGACCCACAAATGACAAATCACAGCTAGACTATTGAACAGTCCCATCAGTTCAACCCTCTTCTGCCAAAAAAAATGCATACACACACCCCCAGCAGGGCAAAGGACACCAGGATAGGGAGGAGAAACACAGGAAGGATCAGAAGAAGCAGCTGAGAAAGTAAAGATGAATTAAATCGTCCTAAACAAACTATCTGCAGAGAGTGGGACCCCCGGGCCATTCCCTGTATTTCCCCCACAGGATGGGATTTCTCTTTACTCCATTTAAACACACAGTCCCATGTCCCCTTCCAAGACAGCTTCTCTCCTCTGCAGTTTTATTAATCCAAAACCACTGAACAATCATTGCCTTCAGTAATTTTTTTAATCACTCCCAAATCCCTTTCCTTTTCGGGATTCATGCCGAGATCCCAGGCTGAGTTCTCCGCTGGAGCAAATCAGCGTAGCTACACTAACTGTGCTGCTGATTTACACCTACTGGAGATCTACCCTCACAAGCCGGCTTCACTCCCTACCCTCATCCGTGCTCGAGCCCTGTCTAAAAATCTCCTGGCGAAACCTTGCGGTGCATCCTCCCCTGCACGGGGCTATTCTTGGGATTTAAGGAATGTGGGCATTATATTGATATGAAAAGGGGTACTGTGCTGAATTTATACAGGGGGACGTGGCAGGGATGAGAGCCAGGGTGTAGTAGCCTTACATCTGTGACAATGTTACAGGGGTGACAACAGCAAAAAAACTTTGATCAATCCCAGAGTACAAACGCAGGTTTATATTCTTGCCATCTGGCAGAGTATCATGTTAAGAGCTGTGCAGACAACAGTGGCCGCTACTGCGCAGTGTACTATATACCAATAAAAGCTGAATGGATCTACAATGAAGCAGACTTTTGAAATAGCTGTGAAAGGAAAATCTAGGCCACTAAGTGCTGTTAGAAACAATGTCCTTATATTTTTTCCCTTCCCTTACTATTCTCCTCTGTCTTGCTTCTGCTCTTGGGATTCTTCTTCCCTCCCTTTTCCCAGCCCCGGTGGCTGCACAGAGAGCTATCAAGTGAAATGCTGAACCTCAACTAAAGGTTGTGTTCATTTAACAAGCATTAAATAACGGTCAGGAGGGGCAGACCGGCAGCTGCCTTCACAGCTGAGGCCAATCCCCCTCCATAYCCCCTCCATAAATGGTGAAGCGTAGCATCCCCATGAGTGGAGGAGGTGACTATAGTCTCCTCTTTCCTGATTCTCCCTCCCCGACTCAGCACAAAGGCATATGAGACCCAAGCTGAGCCAGAGACCCACAGATAAAATCCTAGAGTAGCGTAATCATCGTCTTTCATGTCTCTCCAGAGCCTATGGTGCAAGGAGCTCCAACCTTTCTGCAGACCCTTGTCCACTGCAGCTGTAAACTCCCAAATATGATCGAGCCACCACTGCTTAGTAAGCAACAGTGGTCTGTATCCACCTCAAATGCAACTACCTTAGCTGAAATGTCTTTCGCTACAAGCTAAGTGGACCTATTCTACATTGCACCTTCTGCATTTTCCACTTTCCACGTTTGCTCTGACACAGGCAGTAGTGCGCTACACCGCGCTCTTTGGGTGGCAAAGAGCCACAACATCCTTCCGACAGGGGTCAGAAGGAGGGACAAACCCTCATTTCACTCAGGAGGACACTGTAGCTTAAAGGTGTTAAGAGGTTTTCCAAAGCTAGTAGCAAAGTCAGGAACAGACTCTGCCCATCTTGGCTCCCAGAACCTGCTTTCAGCACCAGGACCACCCCTTCTGCATTATTCAACCTCACAGGTCTCAGATCTTAACGCAAAATCTGCTAGGTACCATTTTTTGCAAAATGTCCCAGAAGCTGCCTGAGCCACCAAAGCATCATACCCGCCGGATAGGGACAGACACAAAACATCTTCAGTGCCAAGATGCACTCTCCAGTGGCACACTGGTAAAAACAACGTGAACAAAGCACATTGTCTCAGGGACCCAAGGGATCCCTTCTCTCTGTTTTGAGTATGTATCTCCCACTCGGATGAATATTAGCCAACAATTAGAGGGAAGAAAAATTTAGCCTGGCAGTTAGATCGCATTGTTATTAAGTTTTCCTACCAGGAAATACCATGGTCTCAGAAGGGAAACAATGGAAATCATCACTCGAAACAAATGAACAAGTTGTTAGACTAAATGCTACAGGGAACAGTCCTGACCTGGCAGGAAGACCCAGTAGCCCTACTTTTCCTCTTTGGTATCTGTGATTCTACAATTGCTCAGTCATTTCAATAAATCCTTCAGCTCCTCTATCAAATTTCATTTTTTACGGGCTTAATTCTCAAAAGAACTCACTGCACAGTGTTCAGGCCAGCTTTTCATCTTCCCCTGCAACTCTGAGCTTTCCAAACATGCTCATCACCCAAAAGGCTATGTTCAGAAAGTCCCGGATGAGGTGGTATTAATTTGCCAGGACTCTGAAGTACCAAGATTATGTTTGATGGCTGTATGACTCTCCAACAGGAAATGTTTGCGTGATGTTCTTATGGATGTTCACACTGTCAGAAGAGCCAGATATTATTTCCCCAAAGTAACATGACCCATTTAAAGAACTTCTCCGGGAAAGCCAGTGGAGTATCTCTGACATCTGCATTGCCACAGACACTCTGGTATTAACCATCCCCTTTATCTCATTATATTTTTGTTGATAGCTGAACTATGCAATGCAGTGGTTCTGGCATCCCAGCAATGGCTAGTTATCAGGAGCAAGAAAGCACGAGGTCTGGGAACTCATTGAAAACATTCRGAGGCGATATGTGAGGGACTGGGAGAGATTAGACAGGGTTTGCTGGGGCTCCAGGAATTCCAGCAATTCAGGAGTTACATGGTAGGTTTCTTTTTTGTATGTGACAGCAGYGAGCAGGAAGATGGAGTTTCCATTTCTCTTTAAAGCCGTCTCCCCCACTCCTTCAAACATACACAACTTCTCCTGCTTTCTCCACTGTTTCAACCAACTGGGGTACCCCGGGCAAGTCCTCAGAGTAACAGCCCTGGTGTAAACTGGAAAGGCTCAACTGGTTTCTCATTTCTCCAGGAACTAGACCTCAGTCTCACTCACAACATCCACAGTTACCTCCCCAAACAATTCGCCACTTAGAAAGGGCTAATTAGTACGAGCTAATTAGTTTTAGGAAAAGCTTGAAAAGTAATCTGAGTGCATAAGGTCAGCCATCCTATGTTTTGCTCAACATACTTTTTTTTTTTCTTCGGCTGAAACAGATCCCAGAAAGGCGATGTAAAACAACTAAACTAGGCAGATGCTGGAGATATACAGAGTCAAGTGTTTAAACATATTAAAATGCTTAAAGATGCAAGTTCAACCTTCAATGTCTCTGATGCAACAGGCATATAAAATACAGCGGTTTCACAGACAACGCTAATCATGCAAATTGTTCATCTCCTTTTCCCATACACCCCCAAACCTGAGTTCTTAGTTTGCCCTGGGAAACAAAAAAGGCAACACAAAAAGTGATAGATGTGCCAACAGCGAGGTTTTGCAAGAGTCGYGGCTACATTCATTTGCAGTTGGGCTTCTGCCTGGTCATGGGGCAGCTGTGAAAACAAGGCCACTGGGAAAGCACCATGCGAAGTGCGAATGGAAATGCCGACACAACCCCAGAAAGTAACAGCGGCCAATCTCAGCCAGGGACGCTGCAGTGGGAGCTTTCTCGCATTGTTGTTGTTTTTCCCTAAAATAGCCTGTTAGATAAAGAGAGCCTGTGATTAGCTAAGTGCCATCTCCCCTGATACGCATTTGCCCATTATCTGCTCCTGACACCTAATATCTAATTGCGCTGAAACGTCCCGGCAGGACAGCCTGTTCTAAGAGGGACTGAATAGATTGACTGTGGGAAAAAAAAAAAAGTCTGCTGGCCTGCTGGCACATCCAAGAAATGAAAAGGCTGCACTCCAGCAGGGTTAGGGTGTAAGCATGGGGATTGCAACAGCATGGGTGGAAAAGGTTAGTTCTACTGGCGACCTCTCAGAAGCACATCCAGGTCCAAACTACTGGGGTCTGGTAAGGTTCCCTGCCCACAAAAACGGTCGCATGCTCACTGCCAACGAGGCCTGGGCTCTTCCCTCCATCCTCCCTGTTTACGACACCCCACTCCAAGGATGCCAACGAGAGCAGAGGCTCACTGTGCTCCAGGGAGAGACAGACCCTGCCTCGCCAGGCTTAAAATTTACACAGAAAAAGCAACGAGAGAGAGGAAACATTATCATCTCTGAAGGGTACTTTTTGTTGCTGTCTTTTTTTTTTAAACTTGGATCATTTCACCGATCCTGTTCACCAAGCAAACCCATGAATAAGCAGATGAGCACAGCTGGCAGAGCAGCACATCACGGCACAGGAACAGAAGACTGGCGAAGGAGGAGGTGGGAGGATGAACCCTTTTTACACCCACCTTCCCTCTAAGGCCAATGTAACTTGAAAAACCAGTACACTGATGTACACTGGCATCAGTTGACACCTCCCAAAGCACCACAGGGAACCTGTGGCAGAGCCCAGATCCCCCAAGCTTCTACCCATCTGAACCAAGAGATCCACTTGCTTTTCTATCCTTGGGTAGCCAAGCAGCCAGCAGCTCTGGTGGAAAGGCCACGTACCAATTTCGCCAAGTGTCTGGTAATGCCAAGAAGGAAGAAACCAGCCCTATGGACTCTGGGATTGGTACAAGTCATCTTGCCACTGAATGTAGGACTGAGCTCACCAGAAACACTACATCATTTCAATGTTTGTATTCAGACCCACTGAAGTCAAGGATATGAGTCTCACCATCTTCGGTGGATCAAGTTTTTATTTGCTTTGTTTTAAACTAAACAGCAAGGTATGGAATATTTCTGAATCTCGTGCTATCCATGTTGGAGAGAGAAAATTTTTCAATCCTTAAAAGCAGTAAAGGAAGATTCTGGAGTCTAGCTCTGCTGACAATTCTTGGCAATAAGGTTTGTCTTCTAAGCTTTCTCCTCTCATGACAAAGTGCTTTTGGGCTATGACCTGCAGATGCATGGAAAACGCCTAACGACCAGAAACAAGGCAGAGGTTTGTGGATTATGTTGCAGTGTGGTGTTGCTTGCATGTTAATGAAGCAACAGCCATGATGCACACATGCATTCTAGTAGTCATGACACAGCACAAGAGACTCACTGTCCCCCAAAACCATGTGTGCCACACCTCTCCATCCTCTGACATGCATGCCACATGCCCCTGAATGCTACGTTACCCAATGCAAAATGTTGTAACGCACAGCTCTCAGGGATGTTGCTTTACTTGGTTTTGAAATCACTCTGGAAGCATCTCAGTTATCCAAAGTTGGAAGTGTTCATGATGCATTAGATTGCTGTTCTGCCAAAGGTCTGTGCAAGCATCTTACAGCCCTAAAACCACTCTGAGTCCTCTAATCTAAGCAGAGGCAGCAGAGTTTGAGTCTGGCTGCAGACTAGGTTTGCCTCGGTTTTAAGATTTGAGGTCTAATTATAATTAGGCTACAAAACATTATTTCCATGATGCTAGAATGTTCTAAGTTGTTCTTATCAGATTCATGCCATCTGGTGAAGGACAAAAATATTTCATACCCCAAAGCATACTATTTTAACATCATTCCTGTTCTCCTGATCCCCATGTAACTAGCACCAAACTAAGAAAACAGGCCTCTCTGGTCATACAATCCAAATCCAGAAACAAAAACCATAAGCATGGATTTGGGTTTTACAAAAGAAAGTCTTTTCTCCATATAAAAATTAGGATGTGGATATAACAGATAAAGACTTCAACTGATGCCCATTCCTTGTGAAATAATATGTCATAAATAACAGTTTTCAGCTAGTTCAACTTTGCAGAAAAAGACCTGGGGGTCCTGGTGGACAACAAGCTGACCATGAGCCAGCAATGTGCCCTTGCAGCAAAGAAGGCCAACAGCATCCTGGGCTGCACTAGGAGCAGTGCTGCCACCAGGTCAAGGGAGATGAACCTTCCCATCTAATCAGTACTGATGAGACCATTTCTGGAGTGCTGTGTCCAGTTCCGGGCTCCCTAGTACAAGAGAGACATGGACCTACTGGAGCAAGTCCTGCCAAGGGTCATAAAGATGATTAAGAGCTTGGAGCACCTGACATATGAGGAGAGGCTGAGAGAGCTGGGGTTGTTTAGTCTCAAGAAGAGAAGGCTCAGGGGAATCTTAGCAATGCGTATAAACACATGATGGGAGTGAGTAAAAGAAAAGAGCCAGGCTCTTCATGGCGGTGCCTAGTAAAAGGACAAGAGGCAACAGGCACAAATCAAAATACAAAAAATTCCATTTAAACTTAAGAAAAAACTTTTTCACTCTGAGGGTGATTGAACACTCAGACAGGTTGCCCAGAGAGGTTGTGGAGTCTCCGATCTTGGAGATATTCAAAATCCGACTGGACATGGTCCTGGGCAGCGTGCTGTAGCTGACCCTGCTCTGAGCAGAGGGGTTGGACTAGACAATCTCCAGAGGTCCCTTCCAACCTCCACCATTCTGTGATTCTCTGAAGTCCTCATGGAGTGTTCTCTCAAGTTATATACAAATACTCTGGTTTTATGAATAAACACATATTAAATACTAAGGCTGCTTAATAGCAGTTGTGCCCTAAAATAAAAGGTGACTGTGATCTATTGATGACAGTGATGCGAGCAGTGTGAAGTATCATGATGGTGAGAGCTGTCACAACGGACACAGGAGAGGAGGCTGCATACCTCCACAAGCACGACAGGCAATTCATGAATATGTACTGCCCTGACGAGCACCAAAGATGAAGCCCCCTTCATCTTTCTCTTCTCTTCGTCTCACTCTTCCTTCAACTCTCATTCAGAAAAGAGGTTAGAGCTTTGACTGGGGATGTCAGTGTCAAGTGTCTGCTCTCCCTCATTCAAAGGCACATTTCATCCCAGAGCAGAGATCTGAACCTGGAGCTACCATATCCTGAGCCAGCAACCCAAGCACAAGACTCAGAGCACTACCTTCTCTTGTTTCTTGCTTGGCCTCCCTCTTGTGATCGTCCTGATTACATTTTTATCAAAACTTCTACCTCTTCCCAAGTATGTGGGTTTCTACAAAAGTACAAAAACAATTTCAAGAAAGCTTCATTTCACAAAAATGTTCCCATCGCTTCTAATGGTGACTTAACTTTTTCAAAGTGTACACAACATGAGACCAGCTGTGATCTGTGTGTTGTGTAAACCTGGTGTGACTCTGCTGAAGTCAGCAGATGTGGTCCAGATTTGCACTGCTTTCTTGGAAAGAGGAATTTTGCCTTCTATTTATAACATACTTCCTTGCTAAAGAAGTCTCCTTAAAATGGAACTCACTTTTCAGTAAATGCTTTAGAAAAAGAAACAAAAGGTCCATCAATTACTGAAAAACTTTCCTATGCAACAGCAAGAAGCAGCATGTAGGCCAAGTTTTGCTGTCATGCTGACACAAAGCTGGAGTCAACCTAACCTTGTCATTAACATGATTGCATATTCACTCTGATTTAAACAGTGTGGAACACTGTTCCAGTGCAAATAATACACAAATCTGCCAAGAGTGGGTGAGATTTTGCTCAATTCTATACTCACATACAGCATCAGACAAGTACTGATGATAAATAATGATAATGAAAGAGAAATGTGTGTTTAGCAACCTGAGTAATTAACAGCTAGAGAAAGACAGACGGACAGACATATAAATCTGTCAGCACATGGAAAGGGTCCACTAATTGCTTTGCATGGAAGCTGCTGAAGTGGACAAATTTTTTTTATTTTTTTATTTTTTTTTGGTCTCCAGGAAGACAAACTAGTAAGAAAGTTTGAAACGAGGGTGCCCACCCATGGCTGCAGTTCCCCACCTGAGAAGTGCCGTTCAGCTCCTGACCCTGCCCTAGGAGGAGGACAAGGTCACATTCACCAGGCACATTTCAGGTGTCCTACCTTGCTCCGCAGGGAAACCGCAATGCCAGCAGCACCCCCMCACACACCTAGACTTTCCTCCCATTAGTCAGGCGACTTTCCTGTTGACTTAACTTCCTTTTCTTTAATGTCCCCAGGGTTGATCTTTCCAACATAAGTCCCATTCATATTTAATCTCTGCCTCTATTTAACTTGTCAAGGCCCTAACAAATGAGGAGAGCACTCTTGGCTGAAAGTTTGCCTCTGATCTGCTTGCTCCCAAGAGGTAGGCAGAAGTGGATAGACTTCACATGACACCCACAGCTCCTGTCCCAGACGAGGCAAACAAGATGGCAGGGAGCCGCAGGGCTCCCAAGACCAGTCGCGCCCCAAATTTGCCCCCGGGCATCTTTGTGCTGAGGGAGAGGATGGACTCGACTCCCTCCTAACCCTTGTCTGCATGTCCCAGCTAATCTGCACGCTGGGTTGAAAACGGGGTTAAAGCAGCCGCTAAGTAGGATAGTTACAGCTAAGGTCAAGGACTGTTGGGATGCAGAGCTTGCCGTGGTCTCCTCCAGCACTGACGAGGACAACGTCTGGGGGTCCCATCACCGGACAGGACGCAAGCGCGCCCTGGCCAGCAGTGAGGGTGCCAAACAGCAGAAAACAAGGTCCTCACAGCCCCGTTTCACAAACCTGACTTCCATTTGGTGGCGGCAGCCCCCTCGTGAGGACCTGTCCCCACCTCTCCCACCCCACCACGAGCACCCACCGGGCCAGCCTCCTCAGCTGCTGCTTGCTCTGGCGGGGCGCAATCGAAATAGAGGGGCCTTCGCCCGCCCGGCTGCCCATTTTTTTCTCCCCCTTACCTCCACTAAAGCAGGGATTCCCCAGCTGAAAAAAAAAGTCACCTTTAAAGCCAAAAGCCCAGCTCCTGAGAAAGCCTGGACGGTCTGAAGCAGGGGAGCCGCAGTTCCCGAACGCTTTTCAGTCGGGGCCGTCCAGACGCTGCAGCAACTGGGATTATCTCAAACTTGGCTCCCTTCCCGAGGCCCTGGACAAACCTGGCTTCTCCCTCGACTTGCTATTTAAAAACCGGCTGGAAGATCGGCATATGGCATTTTCAGATTAACAGGTTGGAGCCACTAGCGCCGGGGTGGGAGGTTTCCCCCGTCTCCGTCAACATCTGCGCCCAAGCGCCGAGCTCCTCCTTACGAAGGAGCTGCTTGCGCGTCCGCAACCGGACCGGTTTATTTACTCACAGGCGGCGTTTAGTTCTTAATTTAAAGGAGGATCACTTCCTAAAGTGGGTTAAAAACTTCTGTTCTGAGTGAGAGGAGGCTAAAGTCACGTGTATATATGTTTTATATAAATTTGGGGGTCTATTGCGTTAACACATCCCCTCCGAGCTCACTAATACAAGAATAGCTCTTCATCTGCAGAAACTGAGCCTCGCAGAGGTCCTTTGACCCGGGCTGAGCATGAAGCCAGTGGCAGAGCTGACAACACAACATGATTTTTTGACTCCCCGCTGAACACACTCCTTCCAAGGCACACGCACGGTCCAGCCAGCGGGGTGCGAATACCGGCGTATCGGCAGCCTTGTCCCGTCTGGAGGCAGACAGGAGACAGATACTCTGTTTTGCAAAGGGTTTTAGAGATTTTGGAACCTGGCTTGATGTCAAGCATGAACAAAACCTGAAACAGGGAAATRCTCTTAAAAGGAAACACTTCTTTTTAAGAGGATTGTTTAGGTCTAAAGTTCAGCAGAGCTGACACCAACCTGCGAGGCGTTCTCCTTTCAACGGGACTGCCTTTTCTGATGGAAAATGTTTCTTTCCCCAGACTGTTTTCTTTCTATATTGGATCTAATGTAACTACACACATGGAAATAGAGAGTGCATATACATGGAAATAAAGAGTGCATATCTGTGATTCTGCTACACCCAGTGCTGTCATTTACCATGATGCAAAATGAGCTAAAACTGTCACATCGATGCAGTAGGGTTTTATATCACAATTATTACTGCGGTTCCCCCGAGGTCCCAATCAAGATCAGAGCCCAAATCAAACCAGGTACAGTGCAAGCACATGCGAGAACCCATCCGAATAGAGCAACTAGACCAAAAAAGCCTGAGGAAGAACAGAGCTATGAAACAAGTCAACCAAGGTCCCGCAGCAGCTTAATTGCAAAGGCAGGGACACAACTCCCAAGAGCACCACCTTTTACATGGATTTGCACAGCCATAAGCGACCACACACTTGAAAACCAGCCTCATTGTAGACTCTAACCGAGCCCCCAGCTTTGGGGCACACAGATCCGGACTTGCGTGCCAGTGGCCTCCCGTTTACTGCTTGCAGCTGTGCTCTCACCTTCTGTGGCAAACCGGGACCAAAACAGYGCTGTTGGTAGATGGTGACATCATTTAATACCTTTGCTTGCTCAGTGCACCTGGACAAGAAAAATCACAGATATTTTGTGCCGATTTCTGCTGTAAGGGAAGAGTCCAGCCCTCTGCGGGTCCAGCTGTACCACAGGGTGAGGAGCCTGGGGAGCCTGATGCAGGGAAGGAAATATCCAGCGAGAGGAGGAAAATGAAGCAGTCGCAAGAGGATTGACAGTGGGGGAGCCCAGGTGATAAAACCCAGGCACAAAACACAAACTGGCTTTAACATCTGGAAGCAGCTCGCAGAAACCACAGAAACCCAGGCAGACATTTATGTCATTGTGCGAGCACGAGCCAGCTCCATGCAGACGGACCCGCTGCTGGGGCTGCAACCCTGATGGCTGCGCGAGGGCCAGCCTTTCCCCAAAGGCAGTGGATGGGAAGAGCCTCACTTGCAGCGGATTCAGCCCCTCATCGGTCTGTGGGACCAGCCGGGTGTCTTACATGGCTGTGCTATACCCTACAGGCTATGGAGCATCACGCTTCTTTTGAGACGTCCGGCAGTGACACAGTGCAGCGATGAGAGGACATCACCTCTTGGGCAATGATAGCAAGTCACAACACGCAAATGGAGCAGCTGGACACCGGAGGGCAACTTGGGGGGATCCACTAACTCTGTTACCCTCAAATTCCTAAAGTTGTTGGTGAATGCTAAAAAAAAAAAAAGTGACGGCTACAGAAGACACCTGATTAAAATAAGAATAACAGTAATTACATTTTGATCCAGAGAGGTGCAAGGTTGAAGTCCATGAAAAAGCTGCTCTAGGATCCCTTTAAGCCAAGCCACGTAGTCAGCTCAAAAGCTTTCTAGAAGAGTGCTTTGGGGACAACATCTTGTTGCCCATCAAGCACCCACCCTTTTAAAACCCCATAGCTCCTGGACAAAGCACTCATATTCTCCTCTGCCAAGCTGCAACCTCGTCTACAGCATTCTCCAAGAGTGGCCTTCAGAGCAGCCCCACGCACGGCACCCTCCGGCTCCCTCCCGAGAGCCCACCGGCGGCGGTGGGCAAGCCTGGCTCGGCGGGCGGCAGCGAGGCCACCCTGCCCCGGCCGCGCAGGCACGCTCGCGGCCCGCCGATCCCCAGGCGCACGTCTCTGCTCTGCCTGCTCTGTAATTACAGCAAGCGGCTTCTAGGGGCCACCGTTGGAAGGGAACCGCAAGATTGCAGAGGGCCGGTGGCCAGCCGCAGGCGGGCCCACCAGAGCTGAAACTGCGGGCACCCGAACAGCAGGCGGAAATTCCCRGGGAACCTCAAGCCCATTACCAGGCGCTGACTCCTCTGTGTCGCTTCAGATTCAGACGAGGAGAACAGGCATGAAATCCGCAGCAGATCTGTGGTTTTAGGGCTCCCGTTAACAGGGGAGGTTTCTCCTGGCTGATTTTTACATTCCAGTCGTACATAAACAAAGAATATAATCTGCTTTTGAGGATTTGAAGTCTGAGGACCTCACTGTAAACGCTAAGTTGCTTAGCCAGTGCCATCAGCCCCTGCTCACCGGGTCTGATGGGCTGAGCTGATTTTTTTTTTATTTTTTTCCTAGTGTTTTACCAAGGAAGGGAGCATTAGAGGGAGGAAAACTGAGGYTGCTTTTGAAGAACTGCTTGATATTAGGGAAGGCAGGGAAAAACGTTTCTGGTTCAGATTAGCAGGGCTGGGTTTTGAGAGAAGAGACGTTTCGCTATGAGCACACAAACACAAACCCCGGGCCAGTCTGAACGTTAAAATGACGGCATTTCCAGCGTCGTTTCCCTCGGGAGGCCGTCCTGGAAGCTCCTGTGTCTGCAGCTATTTACTCTCCTGCACAGCTAACGGGCAGAGTAGACCCAACTCCGAGTCCTTAGTTAGGCACCTAAACTAGACGCCCACAATTAGATAATGTGACACCCCCCCACTCCCTTTCACACGCTTTTTACACGCTGTCAGGTTGGTGCTAACACACCCRAGCGTCCACAAAGCTGAGCGCCTCTCATTTTCGGATCGTATTACCGCGGGAACGGACTGCACCCTTTCCCGGGGAGCCACGGCTCGGCTGGCCGCTGAGCGTCGGTTTGGGCGGACTACAAAAGGCGGCTCGTTTGCTTCAGTGCACCTTCATGCCCATTAAAGAGAAATCGCAGACGAGGCGCAGGACCAGCCTGCCGCGCTCAGGCTCCTGTCTGCAGAGGCGGCGCCTGGCCTCCCGCGCTTAATTTGCGGGGAGAAGGGGAGGAGGAAAGGCAGAGCGCTCTCCGAACGCCAGCAGCACCTGTCCAGGCGGTCAGCTTGCCTCCGGCGGCCGCGCTTTGATGCGYTACACACGGGATTTGGGCTACGAACCGCTGCGTCGTGATACGTCCGTAAAAGGAGCAGCGGCCATAAAGGGGGGGGGGGGCAGCTCTGGGCTTCCTGCAAAACGTTCCTAGCGGGAATTAAAACGTAAAAGAAACGCCCTCCGGGGTCTTCGCCGAGGCTGTAAACCCAAGCAACTGTTTTGCCAGGTGTTACACCGAAGCGCGTGCTGTTCGGGCCGCTCTTTGCTGGCGCCTCGCCCGTCTCATCCGCCTGCTATCCCCGAGCCCGCCGGGCGGGCAGCGCCGAGCCGGCGGAGTTATTAGCGAGGGCCGAGCCGGCGACGGGCTTTGAGCAGCTGAATGAAGCGTTGTCACCTCCCAGCTGGGAGCGGGAAGGAGCGCGGCGCCGCTTCCTGATGCTGTTATTTTATTTTGCATCGGCTTCCCCTTCCCGCTGTCTGAATGTCACAGATTGCTTCACCGCTGCGCTCGGCGCCGGAGGGGGGAGCCGGGGGGGAAGCGCGGGCCGGCCAGCGCTGCCCGAGCTGCAGGCAGCCCCGATTTCACGCTCAGCTGCGGGGCGGAAACCAGAGCCTGCAAGGGACCAGCCTGCTCCCCGGGAAAGCCGGCCCTTGGGAACCGGGAGCCCAGCGCAGGTTGTTATCCCACCTGCCCCGAGGATCCTGCTCCCTGCCGCCCGTGCAACCCCTCCGCTCTGCGGCTCGCGGCGGCGGCGCGCTGGCGCGGGGAGAATAAGCGCCGGGCTGCCTTTTGGAGCCTGTCAGCAGCGCTCCTTTGTCAAGCGGAGGCCTTCCTGTCAAGGGACACAAAGTGCTCGCTCTCCTTTTCCTCCCAGGAGCCGAACGCGCTTCCTGCGCCGCAGCCCCAGCCTTTGTCAGCCCGCGGGAGCGGGGCAGCTGGCGGGGCGCCCGGCCGGCGGGCTGGGAGCCCTCTCCGCACGCCCCGCGGCTGGCTCCAGCCCGCGCGCGCGGGGCCCCCGACGGCCCCAGGATGGACGGACGGACGGATGGCAAGGATGCACCCTCCGAGTGCTGCTGCGGGGCACAGCAACTCCACCGACCCCACGCGCGGCGTTAGCGGAGACGAACCGTGCCCCTGCAGGATGCACCGGCCCCGCGGCTGCCGGGACTACACCTATCGGCAATACCTGCCCGTTTCTGACCCTTTTCAACCTGTCTGGCTTCAAACTAGAGGCAGCCCGGAAAGCAAAGGGTGCATTTGATCAAGTCAGGGCAAGTGGTGTAGCCACGTTATTTCATACTCCCTCGTCTACAGAAAGCTCCTTCCCACAGCAGCAGCAAGCCACCAGTCAATGCGGGCTGAAGCACTCACAGAATAAGTAACCAGAATAGGAGACGCAGGAGTCGGGACGTGATTTCCTCAATGACGCTAGAGTCTCAACAGCAGCAGCAGCAAGAACATCAAACTCTCCAGCTTTTGGGAGAAAAGTCCCTTTCGCCACAGCGTCCTTGTTTTCACTTATTTCCGAACTTTCATTTCGCCATGGCCCCATTTTTGGGAGTTGGCTCCCCATCCGCAAGTATACACACCTAGATTTGCACCCTGTAATCTGTCTGCACAAAAAAGCACTAGATCACACTCAGTTCTCCCTCCATATCCTTCTAAGTAACACCTTAAACCATGAGTGAAGGGCAACAGGGGAGGGAAGGAGCTGCGGTGATCCAGCTCCTACCCACTGGCCTACCAGGTGGGTCATATTCTCTCTTCCTTGTGGCTTAGTTGAGTGACATCTCTTCCCTGTGCCTTGGCTCTGTAAAGCAGGGACAATGGTGCCAGCCTCCTTGGTAAGGCATTTTGAGCCCTATCCACTGAAAGGTGCCATACAGGGCTTATCATCACTGACTGCGGCAGGGCTGTTCCCAGAGGAAGGTAGCCCTCAGTACGAGGACGATCAACACAACGATATCATCGCAGACGCAAGCCAAGAAGCGAGTGAGAAGCGAGCCCCAAGCTCAGAGAGTAGGCTGAGGCTGTTAAAATCATCCTTTGTTTTAAGGCAAAAAGCAGAAGATGCCAAGAAGAACATTCTGCATAATTTGTTCATTCTGCAAGGCACGCAAAGGGCTTTCTTCAGCATGCAAGCGCACGAAGGAGAATTAAACAGCATAGACTGGGGCAGCATGGTGCTTCTCCCCACGTAACTGTCAGATCAGTAACATCTAGCAAAAGTTGCTCTGTGTTGTCAGGAGTGGTGAAATTTATAACGCTTTCAATTTTTAAGTGTACAAGAGCACTAAGTGTATTAAAAGTATATGAGTGTATTAAAATCACAAAATAAAATGCAGAAGGTCAGGCTTGAGGGCAAAATTAGTTTCCTCAGGAAACACTCCTCCTTGGTTTGGGAAGAAAGGACCTGAGTCGCATTCTCTTCTATGTGATATTGCCTTTTCTTTTCACAGTCTCAAAGACAATCTGTTTTGATAGATAAAAGCATTAGAAGATCCCATGGCTCATGTGCACCGCAGTGTCAAGACAGGTCTCAGTTGTCACTCACAATAAGGGCTGCTGGGGTCTAAAGCTTTGAGTCTGAAGACTCAGGTTCCCCTCCCAGCTCTACAGTGCCCTACCTTGAGAGCTCTGGCAAACTGCTTGATCTTTCTGCAGCCCCTCACTTGACCCCTCTCCTCATCTGTAAATCGGGATTAAAAGCATCCTTTCCTACCTTCTCAAGAGACTTTGAAAACGTATGCCGCATGGATTACCCTTGCTACTGCTATGTTCACCTTTGTCTCAGAAGCCAACCCCGAGGTCTGAATCAGCAGCTGCAACGTCACCAAATACAGCCTGGCACCTCAGATATCCTTGTGGGGAAACAGCCTCCACACCTAGATGCAGGCCACACACCCTCCGCATGGGACTTCCCAGTGGCCGATCTCCCCAGGAACACGTTACCCTATGCTCACGCCATCTTTCCATTGAGGACCACAACTGTAACTCGGAGCTCTCTCTCTCTGTATAAAGCTTCTGGCCATCTATCCAAGAGGCTCTACAGGACAGGCAGTAAAACCTCAACCTGCATCGACTTGTTGGCGAATTCCCCCGAGCCGGGCAAAGAGGGATGCATTAATATACCAATGCTTTGTAGGAAAGAAAGGCGCTCCCAGCCCCCTTTTAGCCGATCTAGCCTCATCCTGCGCCTACGAGAGACAATCGCAAGAGAAAAGCAGGGCTGTAGTTGCACAAAGTGTCACTATGGCTGAAGTTAGTTATAATTTAGATCAGTTTATTACAACTGCTTAGAGCAGCACAAAGGCAGGGGGAGAGCAGGGCCGATAGATGGTCAGGGTAGGAGGCAGCTCGGACCACTGTTTCTAGTGGTGGTACCAGCTTGTGAAGGCTGAAGGTACCACTGTTAGACACGCTCACTGCTATCATGCTGCCAGGTCTGGGCTGAAGGACAGAAGCCATTTGGCAGCGCACAGCACTTTTTCACGGTAACTCAGGCTCGGAGTCACCACCACACAGCCCCACGGTTTCAGTGAACTTATAAGCAGGCAGCTTGCATTAACTCCCATGTCCCCATGCAGCCTCCAGCTCTGAAGTTTGGACTGAGCGTGTGCAACTCCACTGATCTCCAGGGCGAGAGGGCAAAACACGATCCCCACGCTCCTCAAGGCACAAAGAAAATCTTTTATTTCTCGCTTCTTTTTCTCCCCTCTCCGAGCTATGGCATTCCACACCAGCTGTAATCAGCACGCACGCTCTCCCAAAGTGCCATTTAATACCCGCACACAAAACTGCGGCGTGACTCACTTTGGGTTACACACAGTAATCGCAAGACACAGCAGCCCCGGTCTGCCAGGCTCCGAGAGGCTTTCTGCAAGGACACTGATTCAAACCCTCCCCTCTCCGTGGACTCTCGGCTGCATGCCGGAGAGATGGACAGCATTTCCCTCCGTCCCATCCACCCCCACCTCCACTTAATTTCATGCTTGGACTGTGACTGCACTAACAGGGCATATCTAGTTTCTCCCTCGTACGCTGATTAAACCGACATGGTGCTTTGCACAGTCTTTCACGGACTCCTTATCTCAGTAACAAGAGGGAGGAAAAAGCACAAGGACAACTCTGAGCAAAGCAACACCGTCTCCTTCCCTGGCACTGGCAGAAGTCTCTCTGGGAAACGGTGTGCACCCTCGGTCAGGAAGATGGGGGAGAAAAGTTACTACAGTTCAAGGGGCTTGTCAGGGCAGGCAGTCCTGGGGAATGGGAAATGATGTATTCAACCCCATTCCTTCCCATAGGCTCTGCACAGTTTTACCTCAAGCTGCGTCTACAAGCTCTCCTCCATGGAGGCAAAATGAGTGTTGCTTTCCACTCTAGATATGCTCCAAAGAGTTTGAGCCTCACAGCACTGAGGAGGACGTGAATAACTTGACATGTCGCAATGCACTTTCAAGAGGTGGGTAGAGGCTCAGAGGAGCTGTGGACAAAGGTTTTCAAAGTGGCCTCTTCTTCTAAGATCTCAACAAGAGATACCCTAGACTGGGTGTCAGAGGACAGAAGTGCCTTGCTCTGCCATGGCTGCCACTCTGCATGCCTGGAAAAATCAGGATCATTTTCCTGATTGCAGGGCACTGAAACTATGACTGAGTGCTGCTACTTTACACCACTCCAAAACTCATTAGATACATTTTAACAGCATGATTTTTCCTAAAACAGCTTTTTTGTCTGCCAGGCTTTGAGGCTGTTGAATGTACTCGAGCAATCTTATGAAGCTTTCCTGGAGAAACCTTTTTCCGGTAGGACTAAAAAAAATTACTCAAAAAATGAAATCAGGGATTTTCACCTAATCCCATTTCCTTGGTCTTTTAAATAGTCAGAAAAGCAGGAAGATTCTAAGGCCCACAACAATTACAAAGTGAGTTGCCATCGTACCAGAATAAATCAGTGAAAGAGCCATGGATTAGATTTGGGGATGGGAAACAGCTCACCTGATTTTAGGTGTTTGGGTCACTCTGAACACAAGATGTCTGGTGCAGCTGAAGATGCCCTATGGTCATCCATATGGGCTGTCAGATAGGACGCTGAACCTACGAGAAGCCTGTATTCTTCTAAAGTAGCACAGCTCTGTGTAAGATCCCTTATGTACAGGTTATTTGTATTTGAGAAACTAAATCATTGCCTAGATTTCTACAGGGCAGCTGCCTACATCCAGGCTAATCCCCTTCAGCTCCCTGTACAACCAGTGTAGAGAGGCTCAAATCATCCCATGATAATGCAGGCACTTAAAACAGGTCAGAGGATTCCCACACCAGGTCTGCTAGCCCAGCACGCTCTCCACTAAGACTCACTTTGACAGGCTTTACAGTCAGCAATAGAGAAATGTGTGCAGGACCCGTGAAACTACTCGGAGAAATAAGGATGGCCCAAGTCAAAGTCTTCATCAGTCCTGTGACCTTAAGCTCTAAGAGACTTTTCAAAAATACAAACACAAGAACATGCCATTCTCTTCTGCCTCTTTCTTGGGCTGTGGCCAGAAACAAAACCTCTTTGGTACCATAAGACAGGCTTTTCACTCCTAATGGGCTTGTGAAGCACTCACAGCTCCTTTCAGCTCATACTATTCACCATTCAACACCTTTACAAGTTCCTTGGTCTCCCAGAGGAGCCAGCGCAGCATCTCCAAAGCAGGCTGTACAAGAGCACGATGCACATATAAAAGAGCAGGCTCTGTGATTAGAGGTTCAGCTTAGAGAACCTCCAAATCCATCACAGGCATATTTGCTGTCTCCAAATTCCCATATCTTAACCCTCACAAGGACAGCAGCACCTGGGAGAGGAAGGAGAGGAGCTGATTTCAGAATGGGATTGCTTACCTGGGATGCACCTCGCTGATGCAAACGGACCATCTCAGACATCAGCTTCCTCAGCAGTTCACTCACGCAAAACTTAGTCTGAGGTGAGAGACAGAACTGTTCTTCTCGCACACAGGGGACATTTGTGCAGTTTAGAATGAGCTGTTTCAGAAGGAAATGTCTTTGTTTGGCTTGGTGGTTTTTGTTGTGGGTTTTTTTGATGGGACCAGAGAATTACAGCTGGTATCACTATTGAATGGAGCTAGGCCAGGTGGGTTATCGCTCCAGATAGCCGTTCTGCTGGAAAGTGCTTTCACACACACTGTTTGGCTGGGCTGGCTAACACACTGCAGCACTTACTGCTCCGTGAGGCCTATGAGTTCACTTCTAGGCTCCAGGCCAGCTTGGAAATCACATAACCCACATGAGTAGCAAGGTTGTAAGGAGACATTTGTCAAGAAAAGAGATAGTTCCTGAGTGCCGTTCCCTGCAGGGCATATCTCAGCAACCCTGAAACTAAGATAGCAACTAGTCAACACTTTGGGGACTAGCCTTGGGGAAGCGAGCTAAGAAATGACTGCCCACCACGGGTAAGTGAGAGGGTTACCGTGTCAGGGGGGTAGGGGGGAGGAGAAAGCACCTCCTAAGTCTGGCTCTTTTCTGCAGAGAAACAGAAATTTGAGCTCATACTCTAGTGCTTTTATGTCACGCGGAAGGGCCAAAGAGGCATAAAAGGGCTCCTAACCACTTGCTCTGTCTAGGAAAGGCAGCTGAGCATGGGGAATTCTCTTCCAAGGAGCTCCTTGCAAACACCAGCACAAGGGGCGCAAGGATGATGCCAGGTAATCACAGTGTGGCATGCTGCAAGAAGCACAGGGCAACAGTAGATGACATTGTGTAGCCCACAGGGCACCCCATTTAAAAACATGCTTCTGAAGGAGATCGAAAACTGCCAAGGGTCTTTCCCCCACCAGAGCAACACCTGACCGGGCAGGCACCAAGGTGGAGAAACACCTTGGAGAGCTCAGTGCTGATCTTCCCACAGAAGGTCCTTTTTCCCAACCCCTCACTTTGACCTGGCAGGGAGAGTTGCCCAAATGCCCCTCGCTCACGTCCTCCCTCTGAAGCACCTGGCACATCGGCTTCAGCTAGTTCTGCACTTGGGAGATCAATGGAGACTATGCAATCTTGCCAGGATAAATTCTGACTACTCACAAGCACATGCCACCACCAGAGAAGCCAGTGGAGTTTTGGCCCATTCATAGGAGGATGAAATTTGTGCTAAAAACAACCAAAATGAAGAGCAGACCCCTACTGTATCATGATGGAACAGCCTGCATGAGAACATAGCCATTGGTGTCACCAGGTTTCCCATATCCCGATAGTCATCCTTTTACTTTTTTTTGCTTTAATTATTGCTGTTTATAGCAACAGGTATAGCAAAAGGTAGCTCGCTACTTGGGGAGGGGGGCAGGACTTGTTTTGTTACATTTCTCAAATTAAATTGTGGCAACGGTGTGCAGAGCGGCACAGTGCTTCCCCTCTCTCCCCGGGTAAGCTGCAGCATAAAGGCTTTGGGGCTGATCTCACATCCTCTTAGACAATTAAAAGCCAAGGCCAGCGGCACAGCCAAAACTTGACACGCTCTTTAGAGAACAAAGGTCACGAGATTGAAGTCTTCACTCCCCGCTTTGGCTGAAGCGGCACGAAACATCCTCTTCAAAACCTGAGGCAGTTGAATCTTTATCAGGTGATGATGGCTTTTTGGAGAATAAAGAAGACTGACCTCAGCGTCTTCCCCCCTACTGCTCCACAAGAAACCTTCAAGCCACCTAATTAGTATAAATCATTTCCCAGTAAGTGCTCCTGCCCCGTGACAGCGGCCTCATCAGACACCAGGTCCAGCGATAACGTTCCCGATGCCTGCGATAGAAGCTGGACCAGTGCTGGGTATGATGGTTAAAGCAAGGCAGAAGCTGGAGGTCACAGGCTAAGCTTCGCCCCAGCTCCCTGAGGAGAAGAGTGGGCTGAGGTGGCCATTGCAGAGGTGCCGAGGTGACCTCTGCCCAGCCACAGACCATGCCGCCAACCGGCCGGGGAACCAGGGACTGGAGAGGACAACAGCTGGGCAGGAAACGAGCCAAAGAAATGCTGCATGACCAACCTGGCCCTCTTCACACTTTTGCATAAATAGCATTTTTGGAAGATTAAATAAAATAAAAAGTCATTACATGGTTAAATAGTTAATTTCACGGCCACGCTCATAAAGCTGACAGAAGTCTTGAGTGTAGCCACGGGGCCACCGTGTTCAAGCCTGACAGCACCTGCTCCCCCCACAAAAAAATGAGGCTTCACTAAATAATTTGGTTTTGGCTAATTTAAAATTAATCCTCAAAGTGCATTGCTTGGTCAGCCCAGGAGTATCCCTCTTGAAATAGTCCCAAAAGTCAGACTCCTATGACAGAAGTTGGCCATCATCCTGCCCGTCGCACAAGGTCTCCTCTGTGCTGGGACTAACTTCCATCCCAGAGAGCTCAGAGGCCTTTCCTGCATCCATGTTGCCCATTCCCAATGCTCCCCACTCCGTCTAGCGCACTGAAATCCTTATCTGAGAGCCCACCCAGGTCAAAGGTAGCATCCAACTTTGTGGGTATTTAACAAGGCCCAACACAGTCCCAGCTCCCACTTCGTCTGCTCGGGGCGCAAACGACCCATCAGGAGAACCCTGAATTGAAACTGTCTTTGTGTTTGCAGTATTCACCTTGCTCCCTCCTTCCCATAGCCTCAGACACGCTCTGGCAGTAGAGTGCAGATCAACTACACTGCATTTTCCCCCGCACTTCAGTTTTTTTCTAGCATAGCCCTTTTCCCAGCATAGAGCCCTCTTGATGGTTCCCCGTCTGCCAGAGAAATCCCTTAGAAAATGTGTATTTTCAGGCGCTGTTTCTTCCCACCCAGTTAAAGAGCAAGGGGTGTTTTCCTATCATTAGCCCTACAAAAATATGAAGCATGAGACACCACAGAATCAGACCTCTCATTTCCCTAAAGAACTCAGAGACTTAAATCTGAGCTCTTCCAAAATTAGGGTCAAATTGCAAAGACAAAATCAAGCAACCCCCTTACCACTGCCAGCAGAGCAATTGCATTCAGCTATGAAGTCACACAGATCTAAGCCTGAACTAGACACAAGGTTTGCACTTTGCTCAAACGCATTTTTAGCTGGTGACATCTGTGGGCACATGAACTCCTGCGAGAGGAGCCACAAGACAGGGGAGCAGATAAAGGGAACAAGAAAAGGGAATGGATTCTGGAAGGCCAAGGAGGGTGATACTGAGATGTAAAACAGCTGCATTTGCCCGTCTTCCCTCCCTATCATACTCATAAGCTGCATCTGTTTGAGGGGTTGGTGTGCCCCGTAGCACACCCAAGGATCCTGGATGCCCAAACACCCAGCCAGAGAGCACCACAACACCTTTCTGACCCACATGTCTGGATTGCTTTCCTACAGAAGTCAAGGCACTYGAGGGAGGGGAAAAGAGAGGCCTGAGGCACATCCCGATTTCACCCTGGTGGGAGCAGGACTGGGGGCACACTCAGAGAGGAGCGCCTGGACCCAGCAGGCCAGAGATCACCTCCAGGCCACTCAAGACAGGCCATCACCACCTCTAGGTTTCGATTTTGGGTGGAACGTGATGACCTTGCAAGTCCAAACAAAGCTAAAGCAAAACTCCAACTGGCCCTTTCCTCAGTGTGATCACTCCCTAGGTCTTCAGGTGTTAAGAAGGAAGATTCAACTCATTAATCCAGCAGAAAATGTTTTGCTGCATTAGTTTTCGGTCATGTTAGAGAGTCCAAGTGGCCCAGTGCAGTCAGAGGAGCACAAGAACCAGCCCAGCACGAGAAGGCAACAGGAAGCCAAAAGCAGGAAAGGACACGGGGAGAGAAGGTTAGGAGACCACCCCCTCCCAGTTGGCCAAAAGCTCAGAATGAAACTCACCCCAAAATATGATTTTTTTATAAAACATCCTCCGCTGACAAATAGCTCTTTGTCCCAACACAAGCAGAGAGCACACTTCAGGCAAGAGCTGCTAAGGCAGAATTTCCCTCATGCAATTCCCAGCTAAACAGAGCAAGACACACTGCAAAAGCTAGTGCTGCCTCCACGTGCTCTACCTGGTCTGTGATCAGGAGGAGACAAAACATTTCCAGCCATGTCCTTAGATTAATAAATACTCCATTTCATGTATTGATCTACTGTACTTTCACTGAGCCAAAGGTAAAATCTGCATCCTTTACCACTGAAGTCAGTAGTATAAAAAAGTAAAAGGGGAAAAAAATCCCAAATTTTCTTCAGCCTTCTTTCATGAGAGGCTGAAGAAATTCCAAAAGAGGGATGAAAGGTGTAGAACAGACAAACTGCATTTTAGCTCTGCAATCAATTTCATAATAGTCCTAGGATCCTCCATCAAGGTTTATCCCTGGAAAACTGGATCCAGGTTTATCAGACATTAATTATCTATATAAAAAAAAAATTCCCACCTTTTCCAAAAACTAATGATTAAAAAAAAAATTGATAAAGAAGTCATAATGGATGAAAACACACACGCACACATCCATCATGCTACTTACTAACCACAGCCCCTAATAGGAGATAATGGCAGCTGCTTTCAAATGAAACGTCTAAATGGGGCTAGAGCTTGTTTTCTCCAAACTCAGCCAGGCATTACCGCTGCCACAGCCACTTTCAATCAAGCTTTTACTGGCAAAGCAAAACAAAGGAAGAAGTTAAATCCATGGGAGATTTCCAATGAATACCTAAAAATCTTTTCATGGGATGGAGTGAGGGAACTCTGTACCAGCAATGACCTCAGCAACCCGGTGAGTTCACTACATTTGCAGACTGCTCCCTCACTCTGCTAGATTTTAATTAGCTAATTCAAGGTCTCGTATGGAGGAGGAAGGAGTCCTGCCTGAGCAGCAGAAAGTTCAGCTAAATTTGCTGTGTGCTTGGAATTTAATACGCGAATGGCGAGGTCCTTGGGGGGACTGTTATTTTGCACGGTTAAAGGGGGCAGGCGTGCAGGCACTGAGCGCTTTCGCAAGGAAGGTGTAGGCAGGCAGCGCGGCCCTTCATCCACGCGCAGCGTTTCTGCTGCCGCGAGGTGAGAAAGCACACGTGCGCTCAGACCCTGCGCGGGACGCGCGCGCGGGCAGGCAGCGGTCCTGCCGCCGGGGACGTGCGCGCGCGTGAACCTGCGACTCCGGGCACACACAGCACGCACACTCACCAGAGGCTTTCCCTTTTCTGCCGGTTTTTCCTCCGTAAGCTCTTTTCACTTGCCTGAGCAACAAAGCCGGGGTTGAAAGATGCAGCAGAAGTGCCTTGTTACGCAGAAGAAAGAGATACTTTAACTCGGCTATCAATAAGTTTTGCCCATTTACATGTGTGCGGAACGCTTTGAATAAATTACGTTCCCAGGATTTAGCTCCACGACACCGACCCAACAAAAGAGGACTTACAGGCCCGGCCGAGGGGAGGGGGCAGAGGGGGAGAACACATTTTGCACAAGATAAAATCCCTTCCAGGACCACAAGGGAAAAAGGGGTTGGTGAAAAGCGTGGCTATAACATCACTTTCCATTTATTTTCTGATGCATTTCCAGCTTTAAAAAGCTGGGTTTGCATCAGCTCTGGAAAGTCAGCTCCACATGTGGTCTCCGTGGGGGTGAGAAAGGGATGGTTTTGCTTTTTCCAAGGAAAGTAAAAATGATGGGGAACGGTGGGGCGCCTCTGATGTCAGGTAGAGGTTTGCCCTGCCGGGATGAGGTTTCACTCCGAGGGCGATACAGCTCTTAGCAGCCAACAGGAGCACTTACAAGGTACCAGCTAGCTTTTATACCTTATTTTAAATGTGTGCACATGTGCCCCTGCAAGCGACTACTGTGACACATCTGCAGAAAAATCACCTGCAAGGGCGAGATGGGGAAGACGCAGTCTGCCCTGTCCCAGCGCGGGCAGGAAAAGCAGCTTTCCCACGGACCAGCCCAGCATCAGAGGAATCGCTTCAGCGTTTTGCTAAGTAAGAGACCCTAGAGAGACAAAACCCGCAAGGGTGAAGTCAGCGGGATTTGTTAAGACATACACTAACTGAAGGATTTTTCTGTTCATTAGCACTACAGTGGTAGATTTGGGAAATCAGGTTTTTCCCCATTATTGAAAGGAGACTTTCCCAGCTGGCAGATACCCGCCTCTATCCTTCACTTGCCTGCAGGGAATTAATCACATAGAGAGACGCCTGAAAGGGTTTAGTCGGACACAAGTTTGTGCCCTCATAAGGGAACGAGCAGATGAAACTCCCAGCTCCAAGCTCTGCCGGACGGACGAGGCAGCCTAATGGTACGCGTTGACCTCTGCATCCTTGAAACCGTAACACCACGAAGCAAACGCTGGCTGCATTCCAGGCTTGCGCTAGTCAGCGACTTTAATAAAAATAAGTAAAGAAAAATAGATCCTTGAGACTGACAGCTCAGGCAGCTTCCCCACGAATACGGCAACTGGAAATATCCCCAAGTGACAGGCTGTCCAGCGCATCTGTGACAGCAGTTTGGGACGGGCAGCCAAAAAGAGCTAAAGAATACACGATTGCTTCCTCCTTTAAGCGCAGCGAATGCAAACATGAATTCCTGACCTCCCTGATATGAAAACTGAATACCCTGAAAGCGAGAGAAAAGGAAACCACCAACATCACAGCTACATGTTTAATATCGACGGGAACATGCAGAACCTTTCTTCACTGCTTCAAACAAACGGGTGACTCATTCCCTTCACAGCAGCAATCCTTATCCTCACTGCCAGCAAAATAAACAGAGTGAAAAAATCCATCTCAATTAGGTGAGTTCTCTGCCCCCAGCACCCACCAGTGAAAGGCGCTTGACAAATGATATGGGAAAACTTTTGAGAAATTTCTCATCATCATCCAGAACAGCCTCGCTGCAATTACCGTGCTTAAGCCATTCAAAACCACTGGCACAAGTGTGCTCTTTTCAATGCTCTTAATCTTATCTGTGGAAGAGGATCCAGGGCATCAGCTTCACGGATGTTTCCAGGAAGAGGAACTCTAATCAAGCATTTCTCCCCATGAATAACAGACAAGGAATGTCTACGCTCGGCCAGTAGTAGCCTGTGAAAAATTAACAAAAGATTGTAAAATCCCCTATGGAAGCAGGGGAGAGCTAGCAGAGGATGCAAGTGTTGTCCCATCTCCCCCACTACACGTGTTGCTAAGGCAAAGATGACCCAAGGATGGCCTGTCACTCAAATCTGGCCTAACAAAATCTGCAAGGTCAAACGCAGTCCTAGAGCACAGGTCTGCTATGCTGGATGGCAGTCACTTGAAATGGACTTCTCTGCCAAGGAGACCCTTATTAAGAGCCTTGTAATAATTACTGGTTTTCTTAAAGCCTCAACTGCTAGAGTTTCCAGCAATGTGAAAGTTGCAGTAAAAAAAAAAAAAAAAAAAAAAAAAAAGAGGAGGGGGGGATGTAAGGAAGGATTCTGAATGCGCAGCAGAAATAGTCCAAGAAAACAACAACAAACTACTTCAGTTATGAATCTGAGACTAACCAGCCCTGGCTTGGGGACCTGACCCATCGCTCGAGAAGGTATCCAGTGTGCCACGTTGACTTTTTGCTAGAGGACCCCCCTGAAAAAGAAAAGCAAATATTTACAAAGCCTCGCTTTTCCTACCAGCTAGACCCGGTTGTTCCAAACCAAACCCCAATATCTGACACATTTAGCAAACTACCGCTTTTGCTAGGAACAGTTGCTAATAGTGGGATGGCTGCTCCTAAGTGAGTAAAAGCACTTTCAAGTATGCGCGTGCATGCAGATTTGCCATTGCACTTCTTTGAGATCTGACAACACGCAGCGAAGGGTCAACAGTTCTCTCTGAAAGGCTGTGTTGATATCTGCTGCGAGATAACGCACCCTACAGTAAAAGAGACTTACTTATTTTCTAGACTCGTTATCAGTTGTTATTGTAAGGAAAGCAGTGCTATGTCAAATGCCCCTTCACTCTGACCTTACCATGGGCAGGACCCACTAAGATCTCATGGAATGTGAAATAATCATTAATACGTTCTCTGTGGAAGCGCTAATAAATCATAGGGCTCAACATCTTTTAACAAAGCAATAAAACTCTACCAAAAGACACACCAATAAACTGCACACGCAGGAACTCTGCCACCCTCGGCCTCTTCCCGCGCATTCCAAAATGCAGAAAAGCGGCGACGGTGTGGGCTCCCTTTCTCTCACGTCTAATCCCCAAATCCCCAATTACACTGACGTAGCTGCAGATAAAGCAGATTTAGGACCTGGGAGGAGGCTTCTTCCAGAGGTAGAAGAAAGGTGTTAAATCAACAGTCCTGGATAATGGGTTTATTTACCATGATGTTTCTCCATCAGCAGACAGACAGACAGCATAAAGCCTGTGAATCTCTGGCCTCCCATGTAAGCCCTTAAAAAAAGAGGTTTGGTGGTGCCAGAGCCTTCTGCAAAGAGATGAATTTCACAACATAAGAAAAAGTTCTGCCTTTCTAAGGAAACGGACTGGCTCACATTATCAGTTCTTCCAGCACTCACTGAAGCCTGAGCATGAATTCACGTTTATTGGCTTTAAATTAGCCTTTCCCCTTCCTTTTCCAAGGAGCCGTTCTTGATTTGTACCCACCTATGCTCAGAAGCAGACCCCGTCGGCAGGACTCATTCCCCTCTAACTTCAGACACTCAGTGCAGGCACCTGAGCCAGGTTCCTCTCCTCCCTCTGCAGCCCCAGAGGAGGAAAAGGCACTTTTGGGGCGCRATGCCTCCATCCTAAAGCAGGTAAGTACATTGGTGCTCTGTGCAGGGCACTGTGTCGGTCCCTTATTCCGACTGTGGTCGTGACTGGAGGTTGCCTTTCACTGGGAGGCTCTGGTGGTGCTGAGGAAACCATCGTGCCCACCTTTTCCAGTTCACAGAAAGCGGGAGCTGCTGTATGGACTCTTTATCTAGCCATGATGAAGGCCACCAAGCCCTTTGCGCCCGCCACCGGTCTCGTCAACAAGGGCAGGATTCGCAGCAGTAACTCGGAGAGGGAAGTTTTGCTTCCGACTCCTGACCCGCCACCCACAACTCCTCCTCCTGGATCCAGCTACAATCCCTCTGTTAGGATGCCTTTTTTTTTTTTTTAAAGAAAAAAAAAAAGTCATGTTTTCAGGGTCACTGTGAGACGCTGTTGTTTTCAGCAAACAGAACTGCCTGAACCTGATTTACTGTACATCCTGCCTGTGCTTCGCAAARAAAACACGGCGCAGGGTTTCGGTCAGACCTTCGAGCCCCTCCTGCTTCGGACACTAATTCCTTGGACRGTTATGAGGGAGCCCCACGGGCTATTAATCCCCCCGCTCCAGGGTATAAATCGACCACTAGCAGGGGTCAGGAGGAAATCCACCCCCTCCTCCAAACAGGGATAATATCGCACACTTAGGAGTGCTTTTCCTTTATGTGAAGCCACAGCTATTTGGTGATGCCGGCCAAAACATACACCGGGTCTGTCCAAGGATGGTTGTCACCCGCTCACTAGCGCCACATCGCCTGTTTTCAAAGACGGACGGTAAAAGAGGACGATGGCTTGGCTGCAGAGCGAACTGCAACGCTGCACGGCCAACGAGGAGCGGATCAGGCCCGTGCACCTCAATTTGCTCCTGAGCTTCTCCCAGTGGGATCCGACACCTGCAAGCACCGTCCCAGCCGGGATGGGGCGAGGGCTGGCGGGGCACACGTCTCCCTGCAGCCTTGCGCCCTGCCAGGCTGGAGCCGTCCTCGCCCAGGCTGGCACAACACCTTGGCGGGATGGCTGACGGCCTTTTGGGCCATTTCCCGGTGGAAGCGGCTGAGGCCGTGCCTCTCCTTCGGTCCAAGAGCGCCGCTCCGCGTGGGCGGCCGGTGCCCGCTGCGCCGGCCCTGTGCAGTGGCCCGGGAGACGAGCCCCGTGCCAGGTGCCGCCTCGCTCAACGCCTGCCTGGCTGGGTCCAAATTTGGTCACATTTGGAGGCTTGTCGGACCCCGTCATCCAGTGCCGCGAGTGCAGACACCGTCAGCGGGACTATTGCCCTGCCTGGAGACACGAGCTGCGGGACATCCTCTGGTGAGGGTGTGGGGCCAGACCCTGGCTCAAACTCATGAAAAAACCCCAGTGCGGACATGCCTGTGAACTACCCGGAGGCTTTAATTACTGGCACCGCATGCAGATAGACGAGCAGTAACCATATATAGCATCGCCATAACTATCTCGGGAACCTAAATATGGCCAGGACTTGGCTCTCAGGTTCACCTAAATTTAGGTGTCTAAGCTCCCTTATGGCCAGCAGAGAGCTAGTCAATACTAAGTCAATACCTCACTTACTAGCTACATCTCYGGAGGGCAGCTCGGACACCCTGTTCACCTATGGACACCGTCACGTAGGCATCTTGATCTGGGAGCCAAACCTCGCGGTTCCTCTGCTTCGGGCCACACGCCAGCGTTTCCGTGTGTCGTGGGGTGAGCCGGCAGCTCCTGGAAAGGGCCAGGAGGCGCAGAGGAAAGCTCGGCAAGTGGCGCGCTGCAGGCGGGCACCAACTTCCAAAATACTTTTTTCCAAGCCCGCCTAATCAGTCCTCAKTCCAAACCTTTCCCTCTTGCTCCGAGTCTTTGCAAACACTAGCAAAACCTTTCCCGTTAATCTTTCTTCATCTCACTAAAACAACACAGACTGTCTGTCTCCAGGGAAGGCTGTCACAGGATATGGGGGAGGAATCTATCATTTGTAATGCACGGAAATATAACTTACATATATCAAAGGCATTTTCTGTAAAAACAAATACGCAGAAAGATTGGAGGACAACCCCCATTGCCTTCCAGCTACTGTGCTTAGCAATTGTACGGCCAACAGCCTGAGAAAACCCARTTAACGTGATTTGTAGACTGCACAGATTAGCAATTGCGTTCCAATAGAAAACCCGCAAGGAGCCCCTTTTGCTTACGTTTCGGTAGAGCTAGCCATTTGTTACTGCTATACTTAAGGGCACCTATCTAAATCCCTTAATCTATGCACCGCCAGGTACACATCCCTGACCTTCAGCTGCACCTTCCAGTCAAGACCGGCAGAGATTTTTCTGCAAATCTTAATTCTGCAAATTCTGCAGTGTCTCTGTCAGGCATATAAGCAAAATCCCTCCTTGACGTACAGGCGCACGGAGGCATCGAGAGACGAGACAAGCAAGTCAGCTGTTAACACAGAAAGTCTGCGACAGAATCAAAACCGTAGGACACGAGAGCCCCGGACTCCACCACCGGCCACGCAGGGGCTGCTGCACCCACCACCCCGCCGTGCTTGCCCCACGCTTGCCTCCCAAGCGGCTCACCTCCAAAGGCGAGACACTTTCCATGGGAACAACCCCAAATGAGGGGCAGCTACGCAGAAGAAATATTTATTCTGAAAACGGAAAGGAGTGGAAATTACTCTTCCAGCTTTGCGAACAACCATTATTTCTCAAGTTCAAGAAACGCCTGACAGAGAAGTACACGGTCCAAGTTGCACGGGATTTTGGTAACGCTTGTTCCAAACCCAGAGATGGCTCCCTGAAATAAAGGGATTTGTAAAACTAGAAAGCACAAAAAAAAAAAAAATTACAGAGGTGAGAGAGGGATAGGGAAAACTTTTCTGCGGGGGCAGGAGAACTGCATCAACAAAAGAAACATATTCTGCTGGTTAGAATAAAAAAAACAAAGCAAGACGCATGATGAATAGTTCTACTGATATCAACTGGATTTCTATATTTCTGAAAACATGAGCACTTCATAAATACACTGAAATATTCTGTCATCGCCAGAGAGAACGTGCCAGTTGCCTATAAATACAGACATCTGGCGGTGGTTTTTCCACGGCTGTGGAATTCTGGGGTGAAGAGCGCTGCTCCACAAGCCGAACGGGTGCCCAAAACGCGTTTCAGATGCGACAGGTCCCATTAAAGCACTAAAGGCTCCCGGCCTTGCCGACCCGCTCTGCTCTCCCTCCTCGCTCCCTTAACTAACCATGGCCAATTCACCCAATTAGCCCTTTTTTTTWTATATATAATTATTATTATTTTCCCCCTCCCCAACCACTCTAAAAGCATTTGGGAGAAAAAAAATAATAATTAAAAAATTTAATTAAAAAAATAAAAAATAATAAAATAAATTAAAAAAAAGGCTCCGGGCCGCTCTCGGGGCACGTCGAATACTTGCTAAAATACCCAATGAGAGACAAAAACAAGGCGCCTCGGTGCCTGCCGCTCTCTCTGCGGGACGCAGGAGCTTTGGGTGGAAGCCGGTTATTAGGAAAACGGGAGGCCGAAGTCGCTGGAAGCGGGTGCGGGAGGAGCGGGTGAGCCATGGCCTTCACCCGCGCGGCATTTAATTATTTCTCCCGATTTCCTGATTTTAATTATTCTTCATCATTTCCCTCCCGCAACGCGCCTCAGCAGCAGATCGGGTCTGACACCGGTGCAACGCAGCGCTGATCTGCCGGGGGAGAAACCTTTTTTTTTGCTCCCCCAACCTCCATTTATAACAATTTTTGGATACACGCTCCCCGGAAGAATTTGAACGTTAGGGGGATTTTTTTTTCCTCCTTCTGGCGAGCCGCGGAAAGCAAAAGTCCTCCTCGCCCCCTCTCGCACTCCAGGGATTTGGCAGCCGCCCCACGCAGGAGCCGGGCTTTGCCTTCCACAGGGAGCCCAGGTCCCGCTCCTTAAAAAAGGTATAAAAGCGTTATAAAACACCTCGGCTTGACGTGAATCAACGGGCAGGCGGAAGGCGAGGAGAAGTGGCGTCTCGAGTCCCAGGGCCGCGTTTCGGCATCCCGTCCGCGAGGTGCTGGCGCGGAGGACGGACGGACAGACAGACGCTCCCCGGGGAGCTGCCCTGCTGTTGGAAAAGCCTCCGGCGAAGGGTGAGCCGGCTTCTGCCCCGGACCTGACCCTTCCCCCCGGAGAGCCCTCGCAAATCTTCCTCGACAGCTACCAAGAGCTGACGCGGCGCAGCCAGGCCCCCAAAACCGCCAGGTTTTGCCCTGCTCCCTCTTCCCCGTTTTGCCCGGCAAAGCGCCAGGCCGAGGGGGCGAAACAACGGGAGCCGCAGACTCGGGGGGCTCTTTACAACTGTGTCTTTCTAGGGGACATAGTTTTAAGGGGGTTTTAAGAGTGTTTTTTTAAAACAAACAAACAAACAAAAAACAGCGTCGTAATCCTCACAAAATAATTGCTGCCTGTGTTATTTCAAACAAGCGCCACGCGTCACGCAAGGCCTCCTCGGCGAGCGTTTTTCCGAACACAAGCGTCGCTAAGGTGCTAAACGTTAGTACGCGCTGCAATGCTCGGTTAAAGCAGGCTCCGAGAGCAGAAGTTTCTGTCGTTACGCAAGAGCACGTGGAAATACTCCTCTCTCCTCTCTTCCCTCCGCGTGCCTCCCGTGCTTTGCTGCGTGCCTTCCGGCGGATTCAAACTCGGATGGGTTCAACTGGACGCCGTGTGCTGTTTTCCTTCTTTTATGCGATTTTAACTACTTCTTAGCGGTACCGTCTGAAAATATTCCTCAGCGGAGGGGGTTGGTTATGCCCGGAGCYGCTTGGCCTTTTCCCACTGAAACGCGCCCCGCAACAAGCACCGCCGCCTTTTCAACCAAAACGAAGTATTTGGGCAGAAACTTTTTATTTTTTTGGTGAAAGTTTTCCTCTCTCGCTTCCCCCAGATTTCAGGGTGGCTTTTCTTTGCACCCTTCCCGCCTCCCCATCTCCTTTGGCCCACCCTGGGGAGGGTCACGGGGCAAAAAGCTCACGGAGCAGCGACGTGCCAGGCTCCGGGACGTGYGCGGGCGCCGCAACCCGCGGCGGGCTCCAAGGGGACGCGCACCCGCTCCGGGAGCGGGGAGACACCTCGCCGTGAGCCGGTCCCTTCAGGCTAAAATAAACGTGCTGCAACGCCCGGCTCTCCCTAAAGTGAGGGAGTTTGGACCCGAGCGCGTTGATTCTCGCCTGCAAAACGCGCCGGGCGCGCGGCGCGAGCACGTCACCGCCGGCACCYGCTCCGCCTTTGCGCCCGCTCCTCCCCTCCTGGGGCGCGTGCCCGCGGTTGAGGCGCCGGATCGTCGGCCGCGTGCTCCCTGCGCTCGGAGCTGCGGCAGCAGCGGCGAGAAATCCTCATCGGGGCAGCGTCTCCCGGGCGCTGCTGCCCGGCTGCGATCTCGCCTTTCTCAGGTTCACACCTTCCTTCCCCGGGGAAAATAAAACCCGGCTGCCCGTCGGGGGTGGTTTTCGGAGGCAGCCTCTCGTAGCAGAGCGTGCCAGACTCCCTGCAGTCTATGCAAACAACCGAAAATATCTCGCAGGTAAGCTGCCTGGGGCCAGGGCCGCTCTCATTCCGGGTTTGCACAGCCCTTCGCACAGCTACGGGGCTTTTGTGCACCGCTCGGGCTTCCGGGCACCGACCCCAGTAGCCTGTAACAACAGCTCTGCCTTACGCTGTGTCCATTGCACGAAGCGAAACCTTTGCTCGTCTGCCAGCCAGCTTTCCAGGAGCCACGTAAAATATTTCAGATGTTGCCGAACCCCTCCTGCTCTGCCTTAATATCTCCGTCCGGGAGCGAAATACCATCCAACGCCGAGTGACCCGCAAAGGCAGCTCTGCTCCAGGTTTAAGGCTGGAAAACCCGCAGCACAAAGCTCATTCAATTACTCTGTTGCATTTTCATCCTCCTCAGGCAAATTATTAGGGGGGTTTTTTTGCATTTAGTATAGTTTCTGCGTAACCTCTTGCAAAAGCAAAACTGAAGGCGCTTGTAAGTCCACCAAAAAAAAAAAGAAAAGAAAAGAAAAAAAAGAGAGAGATCCCCAGCAAGAGGCTATTAAAATTCATTCAGGCTTGTTCCTCTCTGCTGTTATTTCAATTAACATATGAAAACTAAGTTGTTCCCATCTAATTCTGCATTAAGATTTTTTTTTTTCCCTTTCAAACATTTTTTCTCAGTGGAAGTTATATACTGTTTTTCTTTCTAGACAAAGAAACCCCCAAGACGTATTTTCAGTCTCCCAGCCTAGTGTTTCCCAGATATTTTGAATCAGGGATTGCTGCCAAAATTCACATTTTTTCCACGGATCTTCACACACCCTCACACTCTCAGCAGACAGCGATCACGGCAACACAGATGCAGGGATCGACCTCGGAAGTGGCTCTTCTTGCCCTGCTCGGTACCTGCGGGGCCACTGGCC
Source organism: Apteryx rowi (assembly GCF_003343035.1). Lineage (NCBI taxonomy): Eukaryota > Metazoa > Chordata > Aves > Apterygiformes > Apterygidae > Apteryx > Apteryx rowi. Next base: position 1,233,256 of record NW_020448530.1, on the reverse strand, counting down.
AGCGTGGGAACCAGCGCTCCCGCGACTTGCGTTGCCCGTGCCTGAAAAGCCCTCGCAGATTTTACAGGATATTAAAAAAAAAAAAAAAAAAAAAAAAAAACCACACACATCCCTGCTGCCTGGGGATAATCATAATTATTTAATGCCAAATGCTAATCTTCCTAAACGTACGTCAACCCCGAGCAACTCAAGCAGCCTTCACGGGGGTACGGTGGACGTACATCAGAATCGCCCCTCTCTTTACAAACAACTGGGCAAGYGAAAGCCGCATTTTTCTGTGGGGTCGTGATTCTTCCCGTTAGACACGCATCAGTAACCCAGGGCCAGAATTCACCCACGGCACCTCGCGGGCCAACGTCAACACCGCTCCTTCAGAAAACCCCTAAAAGCGTCGTTAACGCAGGCCTGCAGCTCTACCTTTTTAGCCCACTGGCTCCGTTCCTCTGGAAAAAACATTTTCGCCCGCAGGGAGTATTTTGCCCAAGTTGTTTTCTCAGCCTTATTTCTGCAGCCCCCTGAGGCGGTGCCAGCAGTCAGAGGTCCGCACGGAAACCAAGCGGAAGGGAAGGGGCAAACCCGGCTCCAGCCCAGCCCAGCCCAGCCCACAGGAGGGTTTTTTGCAGAGCAGGAGGGAAAGAAGGGAAGGATTAAATTTGTGAGAAAGCAGGAACAAAGAGAGCCAACTTTCGGGAACATGCACTTCATTCCTTCRTGCTTCTGGCATTCTCCAGGGCTCCTTGCTTCTATGATGAGTCAAGTACACAGGGCTCATGATTTAAAAGCCAGCAGAGACAAGATCAAGGTAACCACGCTGAGGGACAGGACACGCATTTGAGAAGGCCACTGATAGCAAGGGAAAGTCTGGCAGCAGGTGGCACAGCACAGACTGCAACAGGACGGGTATGAGCCAAGCAACACTGAGACAAACATGAAAAATTACCCCGACACGGACTCCAAAAGCTGGAATCTCCCAATACAAAACACTCAGAGATGTGCTGCTCTCCAACTGAATTGATGAAAAAGCAAAAAACAAAACAACCAAAAAAAAAAAAAACCCTACTGCCTGTCCAAACGGCCCAAACGTCTTCTGAATTGAGAAGTTTCTGCCAGTGTAATAAACGCTTTCTCCAAGAGGATCCACTGAGGCAGAACCCAGGATCCAACCCYGATTCTTCCAGTCCTCCCGTGAACCCCTCTGGGCAGTGCTACCTTTTGCCTGCAGACCCTGCTGCATTTTAGGCCCCCCCCAAGGGTCACTTTATAAATGTTCATATGAATATCTGGTCCTCCAAAGTCCTGCGGCTTCCTGCCATGGACGGGAATTGAAGGGACTTGCTGCCTGTGGTCACACTGCGATATCCCATGAGCTCAGGCCATGCTCCTGTGACAATTTAACTCATTGTGTTTCTTTTCCAGCTTAGCTCCCCAAACACCTTACAGCAAGGCCAGAAGAGCTATCGCTGGCACAAGGGTGGGTGCAGAGCAGGACAAGGGCAGGACAGTGGTGGGGCTGACTTCAATCATCTTCAGCTGTCATGAAGTCACACCTGAGAAGCATTCAGTGCCAGCACTGGAGCGGCTGCAGCCTGGCAGGGGAAAGGGGTTCCCATTGGGCTGCTAGTGACTCGACTCAGCAGGACAGAAATCAAGCACTTGACCTTTCCCAACATCACGTGAAGCAAATGTGACATGGCTCCAGCATTATCTACCAGGCACAGGTGCACGACTGCAATTAGAAGTGACCGGCCATAGAAGTGACCAGCCATACATAGCAGCACCTTTTAACCCAGCTCAGCCCATCCGAAAACAATCGGAGGTTTGGTTACCTTCTTCTTCCCACCCAAACTCCCAAGCACCTCACCAGCTCGGGAAGCATCAGATAATTCCCCCCAAGATCTCACAATTACTACTTTCACTTGGAAATTAGACTAGAAATCACAGCACCGCTCTGCATGGTGGTAGATCTTCAACTTGGCGCTCGGCTTGTCCCGAGACCATTTTTCACCCCCACCCCTAAGCCAACTTCCACCGAGGACAATGCTTGGAGTTTGTGTCTACAGCAGAWTTTTTTTCTCCCCCTTTCTAACAGCTCAGCCTGCCTGCACCTTCAAGGGGCAGTGGCTACGTTAGGCGAACGGTTCCTCCTGGTTTCCGTGAATAAGGGCTGCCCTCCATAATCAGGGTATTGTTCTCCCTAAATGGACCCAGACTCTGTAAACATGCTCCTCTGCACAGCACCGGGAGGGCGACCGGGGTGTGTGTGTGTGTGCGTGTGTGTGTGTGTGCGTGTGTACACATGCCGGGAATGTGTCTTGTTCTAAAAACAGTAAATTATGTTAATTCGTTTCCTCTGCCCAAGCAGTGGTAATAAACTCGGGGAAAGGAGGAGGAAAAAAGTAAACAAGAGCCAATTACAAAAAGGTGAGGGGGAGACGGTAACCGAATAACTCCACCAAACGGCTCCTTCGGAAAAGGACATTCGCTTTACAGCTCGGATGTGTTGCGTGCAGCCCTCCCTCAGTCCCCACCGTGGTATGAATGCGACCGGAAYCATTTCTTTCTTTTTCGATACGGTTTCAGAGCCAGCCTGTTTGCAGGCGCTGGGGCTCGGGAGCTGGGAAATCGGCCCCCGAGGGTGCCCTGATCCACGGCGCGTGCATCCCCAGGGGCTTCACTCCGCACGTGATGCGAGCGCTCTGGCGACTGAAGCCAATACAAGTAGTCAGAGCCTACTTGCAATTTTCTAACGGGAAAATAATTTCGCTAAGCAAACTACCATGCTTTGACTCAAAACCCTGATTAGCACAGTTTGAAAACAGGGCAGCATACTGTTCTGGGAATTAACTTGCTTGACCCCTGGTCTATAATGGCACTCAAATAATCTGCGAGTCAGACGAAGTTGAAAAACTCCTGGAAGACCACACTGAAAGAATTTACTGGATTTATTGGATTTTCTAGGATAAAAGAAAAATAAGCYTCAAACTCCACTTAGCTAGTCTGTGGTCTTCAGGGAGACAAGCTTACTCTCCTGACATTATCTAGAAGGGGAACACTGCCTACACCGAGCACTGGGCCTTCCCCCCCCCCCCCAGGAAACTCTCAATAAATACTATTAAGTATTATAAATATACAGGTCTAATTCTGCAACTACTTTTGAGTAGTGCCTTGCTGTTTTCTTCCTGTAGTGATAAAACATGGAACAGGGGGACAGATTCCTACCTCTGCTCAGATTAAGGATCCTGAAGGCTGCTTTACCAATTGCAAAGCAGGAGTACTCTGGTGATTCAAATGCACTTCCAACACCAGGAATTATCCTGCATACATCACTCTCACAARCTACTGCTTGAAATCCTCCAAGTCCTCTGGTCTACCCCAGGTTCGAGGAAGCCAAAATTAGGACACAGCATTCGACCTCAGTGATACGAACAGGATCTTGCTCTGCTCTAGGTAAACCCCTGCCCCATTCCTACGTTAAGGTTTCTCCAGTCTCTGAGCAAAGTGCTCTGACTTGCCTCCACCACTTCTTTGTGTCTCTTTGTGCCAAGGAAACAATAGCTACGTGCCAAGAAGAGTGGCAAACATTTTCAGATAAGAAATCCAGCAATCAGAAATGACTGTCCCAAGCCAGTTGCCTTGCGTATGCAAATGTCTCCATAATAGCTTTATGATGCCTTGTCAATCAAAACTGACAAGGAAAAGTAAACACCTGTCCTGGCCATGATTAAGTTGAAAGCTCCACTCTAATTAGTCCTTAACGAAATTAACCCCGAGCAACACTGCATTTCTGATTGGTTGTGAATACCAGGAGGAGTAAAGATACTCATCAGCTCCAATCCTTTAATCTGGTTTCATATTAACTATTGCAAATCATGACGAAACTTCTCTGAGCTTGAAGTCACACAATACTGAAATGCAGCCTGGTCTTACAAGGCCCCCAGTTCTGCCCTATGATTCTTAACTTTAATGCTACTCACAGCTCACTGGACCTAAAGGGAGTATCRCCTTTATAGCTGAGAGCAATATTTGACCCAAAATGTTAAAAGATGGAAAGACTTATCAGAGCGCAGTACCCAATCTCTAGACCCTGGTGGTTTGTAGAGCATGTGCCAGCTCTTCAGAGACCACCAGCATAGGATGCTAACTCTCCTCYCAGTTTCCAGATTTAAATTGCCCTAAAATACATTAAATACTTCCTAATATTACTTGTCAGGCTAAACAGAGTCTGTGATTGCCACCAAGATGTTGTGTGAACTTGGAAAAGAATGTGAAAGACTTTGATCTATCCAGGAACAGAGCGAGATGGCTCATAATATGCTCTGTTACAAGGCTATCTAACCTACAAAGGAGTTTTAGTCACCAGTTTTATGACAGCTGGTCCCTGCCAAACAAGCATTCTTACTTCCACAGAGAGTCTACAGTCCATGGAGATATTCCACAAGTTATTCATTAACCTTTCCCATCCTTGACATGCAGCTCATACATCCGTAACTTTTGTCCAACATTTGTCATTTCTTAACCAGTGTTAACAGTTTGCTTTAGATGAGAACAACAACCAACCAAAATAGCTTCCTCAGTTATTTCAATTCACACAAACCTATTAGTCATGGCCCAAAAAGAAAAAGGAGGAAGAGAAACCAATTCACAGTGCTCGAGGGTCTGCACCAGCCTAACTCCCGCAGTTTGGCTGGTCAGCTCTGGGGGCTGCTGGGGCTGAGGCACTGCCCCTTCTCCCCTTTGGGGTTGATTTGCCTCATCCCATCTGCTTCCATCTAGAAAGGGGATGATTTAAAACCATACAAGGCAGTACTAAAGTAATGGCTACCATGACAAAAGAACTCCTTTAACAATAGGATGCCTCYACTCAAAGTCACAGGACCATCCAAAACCAATTAAGCATCACACATACATTCAATAACGTGGGGTTACCTGGGAAGACGTGGGTGAAAAGGGAAAGACAGGCTAGATTTAGAAAAGCCACATGCCGACATCCTCTTCCGGGCACACACACTGCCCACGTGAGTCCCTCTTCTAAGGCCTAGCTTCACTCAAGAAGTGGGACTCAAGAGCGGTGGTACATTAATCCAGCCTGAGTTTTCTCCCAAAGCTTGGCTAATGCTTAGATTTCCCTCCAGGGCCTCCTCCAGCTTGTTCCTCTCCCAGCTATCTTGTTTTGGGCAGAATTAGCAAGGCCACACCTGCCACAGAGTCAGCACCACTCCAGCACCAAATTCTTGCAGTAGTCAATTCACTGGGCACGTGAARTAGGAACAACTCAAGCAAGGAGAATACGGATTAATATGCACAATAGGCAACTTCTTTTTTAAGTCTGCATTTCTGCATCTGTCCACTGTCCCTGTGTTTTTATTTAACATGCATAAATACTGACAGCTCCAAAAATACCCACCAAAGTCAACACAGCCCAAGTGGCATCTAGTTGATGACACGTCTTGCATTACTCACTTCCCAATCACTTGACAGGACACCCAAGATTCTGTAAATCTTTCATGAAATAAATTTACCAGGCACAAGGAGGAACGATTTTGTTTCCCATCCRTCTAGAAACCACTCTTACTGTTACACAGGAGAGGCTGGGAATAGAGGTGCAGCAGTCCTGAGAAACATTAACCTTCTCCAAGAAGCCTCTGTTCCCAATTTACATTTTTCTTCCCTTAGTGAAGCTCAAAATTAAGTTCGAACACTTAATGGAAGAAGTAGCCTGGAGTTATTGGCTGCAGTTCTTCCTGAAAATTGGAGTGGTTATGATGAAATAAAAACKCTAGGTTATTCGCAGCACTGCTGGATACTGTGTTTCTGTTGCGATACAATGGGGAGACTGTGTAATCAGGGCAACCAACCAAACTCCATGCAGCCCATGTTTATTTGACTCGGAAGGGGGAAAAAAAAAAAAGAAAAAAAAAAATCAGTGATGTGAATGGATTCAGTGGCAGACGGCATATATTAACTTGTTAAATAACACTTCAGAAGAGTCTYCAGTCCCTCCACACCTAGCAACACTGCCTCCAGAATGACACCCATTCTTCTGGGATAAAACCCCTCCGGGCTGACCCCAAGTTAAAGCAATGAATTTCCAAGTTGCTTTCAGTCCCACTCAGCTGCCAGCCAACGCTAGCAGCGGGCAAAAACAATGCGTCTTCTAGACGGAGAAATCCAGCTCGAGCTGTCCCTTCAAACAGAAAAATTGCAGGATCCAAACACCACRCTCGGTCCACATCCGTCCTGCTGTCACACGTGAAGGGACCTCCATGGAGGTCAGTGTTACACATAACCCATTAATCAGTTCCTTACAGGATGGATCCAAAGCCCATGAGTAGGAGTCACTGCACCAACGCTCTCAGGCTCTCAATCAGGTCCTAACACGTTAAAACCAGTACGGGCTGTATCTGCTTATCTAATACGACATTGGAGCAATAGGATCAGATTATTCAAGCTTTCTTCTATAAGTTTTTTCCTTTTGTCTTAGTACTGCGGCTGCACCAGACTCAACGGGCTTGCAAAGGACAGTGGTCTTTGCAACTTCCACATTGACACTGGGCTTTATGCTTAAAAAAAAAAAAAAAAGAAAGAAAGAAAGAAAAGAATCCCTTAAATAACCGAAAATGTTCAACCTTTGTGCAGAAGGTTCAGACCAGTCAACACAACTAAATATGTAAGGAGGCACGTTCCTTGCAGAAGGCAGCAAGCAAAGACCGATTAAAGAGAACAAGAAAAGGAATACAAATCGAAATTAAAAATGTTCCAAACAAGATCAAACACATTTCGGCTTGAGCAGCCCACCAGAAAACACAGGAAGAGGTCAGATGAAAGACAAACTCTTTGAAACCAGACAAAATGRGCAGGTTAATGGAAGAAAAGGGAGAAAGGAGCATTTGCATTGACTACTGTAATACCGGGACACATTTGAACACAGACCCTTTGAACAGCAGGATTTCACAAGTCACTGCAGACGCAAGTAGGAATTTCATGTCTCAGGAAGAACAGAAAGCTGCACTGATTCTACTGCTACTGAACAAATAAAGCCATGACTGAGGTATATATATATATTTTTATTTCAAACTAGGCAAAAGGGGACCTTTGCATTTTTTTTTTCCTCTTTCAGTGGAAATTCTTTTCTCTRTTTCAGCAAAGGGATCCAAAACGCACGGCCAGAGATTGACCATCTCTAGCCCCTTCACCCTATTCCCTACTGAGTATGCCGCCCCCYGACATACCGGCGTCGATCCTGATCTACCGCGCTGCGAGACACCTGCTTGGAAAGGGATTATCACCTGGCAGAGAGGTCRCTGGGGTAGAGCGGCTCGACCAGCCGCTGCACGCCAGATGAYAAACCTCATCGTTAGTTAATAAATTAGTAACAATGGTCTCCCACTTTGAGAAGCGGGTCCCTCGCTGTTTAGCAAATGTCACTTAATGAATGGTTTTTGCTCCTGAAAGAACCATTTTATTGTAAAAAAACAACAACAACAACAAAACAATTCCGTGGCATATGAAAATTTCTTCTTTGGATAACAGCCTGACTTCAGAGTTTAGCTGTGTACAAGTTTATTACAAAAAAGATGTCTTTTAATTTGCTGCTTGCATCTTTAATGAAGGTCAAGGAAGCATATGCACTTTGAAAACAAAGTTATAAAAACTTCAAGGAAAATCTAAATGCATTTGAGCAATCTGCTGAATTTTGTAATATTCCTAATAAAAAAAAATTTAAAAAAAAACCCTAATTTTCCAGTATGACGCACACTGTATGTTATGTTTAAACTCAGTCGCAACTTAAAGTAAAAAAAAATTTTAAAAAAAACCCTAATTTTCCAGTATGACGCACACTGTATGTTATGTTTAAACTCAGTCGCAACTTAAAGTGACCGACAGCCTCAGAAAAGGGGAGGAACCAGGGTTTAAAACAAAAAATAATGAGGATTTTCTTCATGTCATGTTGATGCTAGGTACAAGTGGTGCTGCCAGATTATTCACGAACAAGTTTACTAACAGCATGATCCAAAAAAATGCACCAAATTTAACCAGAAGATCTCCAGTGACTTCCGTGAAATTTGAATCAGACCRTAGATCTGAATATGTTTCTCTTCCACAAGCGAGAAATTACCTAATCGTTATATCTGGTAATAATCATTGAACAGGAAAAAAGGAATTTTTAAACAGAAGCCAACAGCTGTCTCTTTTATATTATCATTATTTATCTTTTCCATATTAACTACTGTTCACTCTCATAAACCACAAGTTACAGAACAGTAAATATGTTCATTAGAGTCGAGAACTCATCTCCCAAGAAATACAAAGCTTCCTTGYGTCCCATCCCCTTTTTCTCCAATATTTAGACAAATAAAAATGGCAAATAACATTAGCTCCGCACCAAACGGTTGAATTTTGTGGTAGCCCTTGCCAGATAAAAACAAATTTATCGTAAAGCTGGCATCAACCAGACTTTTAAGCCAYGCGTCGCACAGAAAAGCGGCACAGCAGAAAGTAATTACGGTCCCGTTCTTCCCCTCCCTACGCGACACACCGAAAACAAAATCAGCCTCCAAACTAATTAGTTTCCAGCAGAATATCAGTTTACTAACTAACGGGAGGGGTGTCGCCCCTCTTACCAAAAACTTCTAAACGTACCACATGAGATCTCGTTTAAGGCACGGGACCAAGCCAAGTACATCCCAGTGCTACCATATACGGTAACCAAAGCGAATACGATGGCAACTTGACAGATTTGGAACAAATATTGCGTTGTGTGCCACGGGGATAACATAAGCAGGAAAATATCAGATTGTATTACCTGTATCCGACCGGAGGTGTGGAGCAGTAGGAGCTACATTGCTACGGGACATGGTCACTAGAGGTTAGTGACCCAAGATGGCATTCGTCCCCGCGGAGGAGGGCCAGGGCCGGACTCCGAGGACTTTTGTTGCCCAGTATGGGGCTGTGCCGAGAGAAGGAAGGACACGGGACAGGAACTCCAGCGCCCGTGTTGCCCCCACTTCAGGGTTGGCAAGACCCAGAGCAGCTGGTAAAAGGTCTGAAGCTACTACCCTGGGCCCTGGCTCTCGGCCCAGAGGCATATTGCCCTTCGGAGAACCACAGCGCACAGATTTTGCGCTGAGATTTTGTGCACACAACAGTTTTCATGCTAGTGTTCACCCTCCAAGGGAAAGAAGACACTTGGATATTTATCAAAAAAGCTACTGAGAAATACTTTTTTTTGTAGAGGTTCCATCTAGGATATGCTTAGCCTGGAATAAGATGGGTCACTGTGCAAGTTATTCCAGATTAACTATTTTGGAAGAGTGATCCCAGTATGTTTCCAGGCGTAGACAAGCCCCTAGCCAAAGCCTTTAAGTTTCGGTCCCCGAAAGCATAAGCTCAAACCGAGCCAGAGCCACCTGCTCCTTCATCCTTTCAGACGTGCCGAGTTCTGCACCAGGACTTCTAAAAACAGACCTGCTCTTCACTTTTCATGGCTACTTAAGTGTCAGGCCACTTTCTTAAGGGTTTCTCTTGGTTTCCTAAGCTATCCCCATTCTTGCAGTGTTTTGTGCATCAGTGACATGACACATCGGGTCACAAGAGCGCACRAAGGGACGGAGGCAGCAGGCACAGCTTCTAACCTTGCAAAATTCCCCCGTTCACCGGGGCAAAAAAAGTTGCAGCACTAGCCCCAYCGGTCCGTCCTGCGAGGCCCTTCACCTTAAAAGGCATCACGCAAATAAAGACGTGAAAATAATACRACGTACCGTTGAACGCAAGATTGCAGCGGAGCCCTCGAGTGTCAGGAAACATCCAGGTTGGGGCGCGTGGGCAACTTAACTCTGCCCCCTTGTGCAAACGCACTACGATACAGCCCTTCCGCAGGCACGAAGCGCGCAACCAGCCCGCTCCAAACTAACATGCCCGTCCCAGCAAAAGCCACTTTTGCCTAACAGGGCTGAAAGCAAAGGACCAGCTTTTCCAAACCGGGACTCTTCCGCGGGGGATTTCAAGCCATCAAGCACCTATTTAACGCCTGGCCACTCGGATCGGGAGGCGCTGGGGCGCTTGGGGCCGCACGCGTGCGATTTGCAGTCGGGACGCAAATGTTAAACGCTGTTCGGCCGAAACAAAGCGCCCTTCTCCCTCCGACGAAAAGCCTGGCGACCTCGGGCCGAGGTTTGGCCGACGGGCTGTCTATAAAACTCAAGCGAGGGAAACAGGTAACTTTTATACATCTCCAGCRGCCTAACCCACCGCATGAGACATTAGGAAAAAATCCACAGGCATGTTAACAGCTGGGCACATTTTTGAGAGAATCTAAAATTATCCGAATGTAAACACGTAATCAGAGGCGATATTCTGCAGCACAAAGTAAGGCTGCAATGTGCTAGGGAGCCTCTCGCTTCTGCTCACTTACAAGTTTGATCTTTCATGATATCAGCAAATGAATGGATCGCATTTTTTAGTGGGCTTGGCCCGGTATTTTAAACTCTATTTCTATGCCATTTTAAATAACCGGGAACATCTCCCCATCATTTGCAGATCCGATTTCTCCGGCTCTGAAGAGTTCAATCAGATTACCAAGGCAATCCTGTCAAAGTTATATTAAAAAATAAATAAATACTTTTTTCACAGGAAAAGCTATGATGTTCTGAAATTACCACTGCTAATTTTCTGTCGGTTCGTCATACAACYACAGTCCACAGTCAATCCTCCTGTATTTTCCAGGGGCAATAAAAGCATACAAGCACGACGAGTGCAAACAACGTTTAAGCAGGGTCTGCCGGTAAAGCACCAAATCCTCTCCTCAGAAGCCGGCAGAACGTGGACAAAAATCTTTTTGTCTTCTCCTGCCCACTTCAGATTTTTGGGGAACTCCACCGAGTTCCCAGGTCTATTAGAATAATATACCTCCATGAGGTCATCTGAATTCACACACTGCTGCCCATTGCCTACAACTTAAAACTGAGTCTCCATTGTAAACCTCGCCTGGAATTCAGCCTTTCAGACCTTAAAGGCTATATATACTGTTTTCTTTTTCATTCAGCTTCCAGCAGAATCATTTTATAGTGCTTCTGCCTCCATAAAATATTTGCTCGGGAGCCAATGCCAAGAAGGGAAAAAAAAGCAACGCACTAACCCAACTTTGGGCTTTTATAGTAACGCTCCCCCCTCCTCTCCCAYCCTCACCCCCCACATTTAAATAAATGTTTAAATCTTTTAATTTGAAACTACGCGGCCCAGTCCTGCACTGGGTGATTTAAAGGTCTTTCACCAATTCCTGCAACCCCTGTACTGTTGGGAATTACAGCCGGAGCAATCCGCATCCTGAGGACACGCACYCGTTCCCCTGCAACAACGCAGCCCTCTCCTTCGAGGCCAGAGAGACCCGGTCTGACTGAAAAAGTGCTTTCACGTTCAGGCTTCCCAGGGACAGCACCGGCCAAGGCACGTCCTGGGCTGCAGCGGAGGAAAAGCCAGCARTCTAGTGGCTCAGACCCCGTAACTTGGGGTAAAGCACCTTCCCACAAAGAAAGCTCTTTTTTCCAGCTGCCACTCCGGGGCCAATGTATTTCAATTTGCCTCTGGTAGGGTAACCTGTTTATTGAAATCTGATCAACTGCGAGAGACCCAGCGTGAAAATACGGGCTAGCTGTTGGGAACTGTCATTTGTCTGTCACTGAGGAAGCTAATGGACGTGTTTGTTCARTTTGCTAGGGGGAATACACGGGGCAGAGTTTGGAGGGACCGCGGCAGGGCAGAGGTACTGCTGAGCCACGGAGGAACGTGCTTTTTCTTTAAAAGCGCCTGTGCGTTTTTACACCCACACACAAGCCAGGAGCCTGGAAGTTCACCTGCGCTTAAGAAACCTCACAAGCCTAGAGCGACAGCGCTCCATCCAAAGCGATTGCACCGAACCACGCAGGTAAGGAGGCGCACACGTGCGCGTGTTGCACAAATACGCAACGCGCAGAAGAAGAGCCCGTGCTGACAGCAACGCCCTTGTGGGGGTCTCTCCGAGGGCGCCAAGCACGTCTGCACGACACGGGCTCAGCTGGAGCGGAAGGAAGGGTGCGAGCCACGAGCCATTTGCGAGGCTGCGGGAAGCTCAGTCTCCTTACCTCTTGCCGAGTCACAAAACACAAYTATCCCTGCGAAAAGGAGCGCGAGCTGCAATTCCATTTTGAAAACCAGATCCCTCCTTTTGTACAGGCTACCGTCCTCCCAGACCTGGAGGGAGGAAAAAGGAGAGCAAAGTAATTACCAAAGTAAACAAACAACCCCAAACTTTGCGGACTTTTAAAATCTGTTGCAGAGGTGCAAGATCAGAAACAGCAAATAAAACAGCTACGTATTTGCAATTCACTCCGTGGCGGCCAGCAAGTAAAACTTTGCCCTCCCTCCCTGCTTTAGCCTGATATAAATCAAGAACCCACTGAGGCCAGCGAGCTCCTCTRAGTTTACAGTTAATGCATAATTCCTTGGTATCCTGTACTGAACCAGGCTGCAAGGCAAACAAAACAGCAGCAAGCGGCCGTAAAACCAGGCTGCAGGTTACCYGTTCGCGGCGGAGCCGGGGGAAGGGGAGGAGGACGCGACCTCTCCCAGCAGCAGCGCGCGGAAAACTCCGCGGGCCGCCGCGGTGCCCCCGCAGGAGCGCGGCGCTCGCCGGCGCCCGCCTCGCTCCGCACTTGCTCCGCACCGCGCTGCTTTTCCGCTCCCCTCCGCGTGCGCCGGAGCGGCGTCGCAGCGCGAAACCGCACGGAACGACCCAGATCCGCGACGATGCCTCGGCTGCCCTACGCCAAAGCGCGGGGTTTACGCTAGTTACAGCGCGCTCCGAAACTCCCGCTGCCTCAGCGCGGGCTGGACTCCTCGCCCTTGCAGACCCCGGCTCCGAAGGCGCCGCGCCCGCGGGACGCGCAGCGAGCCGTGCCCGGCC
>NW_020448530.1:1185860-1219469 GCF_003343035.1 Apteryx rowi | reverse complement strand
GCCAAACCCCGGCACCCACGCGGGTCCCGTGCTGGCAGCGCCGCTTTGGAAATCTCCCGGAAAGAGGCTAAACTAAAGCCAACGGGGGATAAACCGTGGGGGCGCCTGTCGCGCAGATTAGCTGTTACCATTATTGATTATTTACTCGCGAACGCGGCCCGGCTGGTGCATCCCCCTCTCGCAGCAAATTACTCGCCGCCCCGGGGTAAAAATCAAGCTGGCAGAACTCACCGAATAGACTAAACAAATGCCAAGAAGAAAAAAAAACCTGCCTGAATAGCTACGTTTTATATCCAGAAAGAAACATTGTTGCTATTGATGGTATTATTTATTAGCCGTCTTAGCTGTCCCAGCATGAAGGCCTCCTTCCCATCCAGTGTGACACGTACCAGGAGAACCCCTAACACCCCCTAAACCCAAGCCCCAAAGTAGTCGGAAAATCCATCTTATCTATTTTCCTAAGATTATGAATCATAGCCTCTCTTCTTAGTACTTAAATGTTTTTACTCAGCAGTTCTTGACGGCATTATATCTCAATATACAAAATCAGTGTGAAAACAAGACTAAACACACAAAACCCCCAAACCAGAAACAAAGTGGCTGCCAGTACTGTTTTTATATTTTACATATTTTTATCATCATTTTTATTATTAAACTTCATTCATTTGAGACATCCCAGATGGACTACTCCTCTTAACAGGCAATAACTTCAGCCTCATTGACTTCAAAGATGGTGTTGACTGAGTCAAACCTTCAGGACTTGACCTACATGGACACGATTTGCTTCTTCATCCAGGCTATATTCATGCCATGGATTCTGATAAAATTGCTCCAATTTACATCAGTATGAGAGACCAACCACATGCTATACCTCTAAGGATCATGTATAAAACACATCTTTGTAACGCTTGCCTAGTCACTTCACCATGAAGAAGGCAAAGYCCTTGTCCCAAAGACATCACCATCTAATATCTGGCCTGAAAATCATGTCTATTAACATGATCCTCTGTTCTCATGCCAAATCCCATTGCAATCAAAAGCAGCTTCAATTTTGACTGGGAAATGGGAGAGAAACAAAGTTATGGGGGGCCACCAGCCTGTCCCAGTAGCATTTCCTACAGGTTAGTCAGACCCCACGTAAGAGTTCCTGCTAACTCATCTTGGTTTTCTGGGTCGAGCACTCTGGGTGGAGACCAAGGACTAATTCCCAGCTCCGTCACTGCTTTTCTGCCRCAGCCTGCCTACAGAGACAACTCCACTGAGCTGAGCTGCCTGGGCATGAATGAGCTCCCGGCTGGAGAATGGGACCCTCTTCTGACCCACACTGTGTCCACACGAATGCAGCATGCCCAGCAGCCAGCTCAGGTTTGACACARCAGAAAAAAATCCTGGGATGGATCTCATCCTTCTATGCTCACTTACTACTGAAAAATCACACGTGTGATTTTTTTTCACATGTCCCTGAGGACTTTTGGGGCTCCCAACAGCTCTTGATCTATGATCAACTCTCCTCACAAAACACTTGTGAAGCAGCAAAATGCAAACACCTCCTGCACCCCTTCGTTAGTGGGAAGTTTTGAGAGCTGGAGGGTTACAGGGTGACACACAGGATTTTCAAAAGCATCCAGGTGCCTCAATGACTACAGAGTCCCATTAGGCCTCTTTAGGCATCCAGAAGCTTTTTAAGAATCTGACTCCAAGAGATGCTGCACAGGGATGATGCAGAGGGTCAGGGAATGAAACCCACAACTTCCACACACCAGGCTAAAATAACCAGAGGACAGCCCCTACTGACTCCAAAACATCTGCACAATTATTCTCTTTAGTCAGGAGTTTGGGAGTCCCTGAAAGACASTCAGAAACCCAGCTGAAGACTTCATCCATCTCATTCACAATACAGCAGTGGAGGAATAAGTGTAGAATGTTGATACAACAAAATAATTAATATTCCTGAAACAGCTCCTAGTTTATCAGAAACAAAATCTCATGCTATTTTCCTGACACTTTTACCTAAATAAGGAAACATGCAGAGCTGTGTTTTTCTGGGCTGGCTGTAATTTGCAGGATGATTGAGTAGTCTGAAACTCAACAGCTCCAGTTTGCTCCTGCACCCCACAGTCCAGAGACAGGTCTGTGGGAAAACCACTTTCCCAAGCTGACAAACAGAAATGAATGCTAAGCAAAGCAGTACGTGCCTCTGCATGGCTTGAGGAGCAGACTAACAGTCAATTTGTATCCCAGTTGTCCCCTAAGCCCTGTTTTCAGACCATGGCTTTCCAGACTTTGTCTAGCTGTGATGGTCTAGTGAGTGTGCATCCCCATAACAATGTTCCTCATGGCTCTGAAATACATATTTTCTCCAGTCTGCCTACCTCTTTTCTCCCAGAAGCTGTTCACCTCCATCCATGGAGCCAGAACTCCATTTTACCCTCTTTTCTCACCTCTATCTTGGCTGTTTCACCTCTTCTTTTCCTCTCCCATGCTCACACTAGCGTTGCAGATCATTTGGGAGATGCCATGTCCATGCTGTGATTCCCACCCAGCTTCAGCAACATGGATCCTCTTAAGCTGCAGGAGAAGCATCCATATAACAGGCCCAAATGAGGGTTGCCCTGGGAGCTGGGGACATCAGAGCTCCCATCATGTGCCACCATGGGCATAGGTCCCCAGGGACACACCGTAAAAGCTGAAGGTGTGCGGGAACATCCTGCTCATCATGGCCACTAGAGCACGGGAAGGGAAAGGAATGGCATCTCCAGGACTGCACTCCTTCCCTCCATCCACCACCCATCTGCTCTGCCCTGCTTGGGCTGCTCGTGAGACCAGCACACAGGGCTGGACCAAGGTATCACCTTGTCTAGGCAATAGACTGCCACAGATGCATAGCAGCAGATGCTGGAGATCACCCCAAAATGCTAAACCTTCTGTGTGGCAGCTCTTGCTGGGGAAGCAAAGGCACAGGCAGAGCCTCGCTCAGCTCAGGAAGGATGCGCCAGGCTCACAGGCACAGGAAGGGGTTTTGTCAGAGCAAGTGTGCTGATCCATTTGGGTCTGTAGCTGAGGCTAAAACAGTGTTTTTCAGAGAAAGCATCTTATGAGAGCTAAAACACCATGTCCCCTATCTGTGAGTAGTTTAGACCTAGCTATAACTTAGCTAGTAATCAGAGGTATGTGTAGATGAAGAGATGGACCAGAATTACATGGTYTGGAAATCTGTTTTTTCTTAACAAAAAATGACACTTTTCCACACACACACTCTTATTCCTGCAGACTATGCTTTATCCTCAGTAGTGTTGCAAAGAAATGAAACAGTCCATCACATGCATAAGATTAACTTTTATCCAAGAAGCATGAACACCATTGTTAGGGTGGAGGGGAAAAGGGGCCCAAACAGCAGTACAAGCTCGTGACCACAAATGTCCTGTCCCAGCACGACTCACACTTCAGCCCCAATGAGTCTGAAGTCAATGAGTGCTGGCATAGCCCAGTGCCTTTGAAACGAGGCTGCCTGCTGAGATATTCCCAGGCCAAATCCTGGGAACTTAGATGGCTATCTGGAAGCATCTGCACATGGAAAAGATGGCCTCGTTCATTTGGGTAACTCTCCCAGCTCTTGCCTGGGTTGTCCTGCCAACCAAACCTCTGATCCTGTGCAAGATGCTTGGAGGACGAGTGCCAGAAGAAGTACTGTCCCCTCCTGCACCGTTTCCCTTGCATCTGAGTTTTCATGTTTTTTTGCAGGAGTGGGGATCTGCTTCATCCCTTCAGTATGGATGTTGCTGCAGACTCCAGGCAGTATTGCAAGGTCTGGTTCAAAGACAGGAAAATCTGAAAAGAACAGTCAAATTTTGAAAGGGAAACATTGCTCTAGGGTGCTTTGAAGTCAGAGTGAAATAGGGGGTGTCTACCTAAAGCTGTCCTGATGGAAGAGCTTACACCCCACCAGATCTCTCACCTCAGAGGCCCGGCACTACCTTGTGACCCTGATGGTGGCTACTGTCTCCTCAGATCTCCTGACCCATCTGCAGTCTGAGCCTCCATCATCCACATAAGCAATAGAGCCTGGCTCAAACAACTTCAGCAGGATGCCTTGGCTAGCCCACCTTCTTCTGACCCCCAGGCACTTCTCACCCTTGTGAAGYGTCTGAATGCCTGTGCAAGTCAGAGGAGGAAAGAACCAGCCGGTACACTCTATTAGCCCAAATATTTCCTTGTAGTCTCTCTRTTTTGGTCTGAAGTTTCTTATGAGAGAGTTCCCACACTTTCCCTTGAGGACCTGTTGCACACACTAGCCAGTCTCACCGTGCCTGAAMCATGCTTTGATTCCTCCTAGATGCTAAAGTTGCACATGACAGCATCTGCAGGACATGCTTTCCACCATCTCCAATAGGCTGGGAGATCTCGTCTCCCTTGGCCAGGTTAGACGCACTGTGTTGGCTCTCCCCGGTGATACGGACACGTGACAAACCTGAGTGCAAAGTCGACAGCTCTTGGGGAACACCAGCTAGCCCAGACCAGGAGACCCCGTCTTCTGGGGTAGGGGCATGCAGGARGATCCCTCACACTGGCTTTCTAGGAGCGGCCAAATGACATTCAAGGCCGCAGTGGCTAGGACACTCTGCTCAGTGGCCTTAGAAGATCTCCAAGAGGGCTTACAGCTTCAAGGTGAAARTAGCAGAGGACAACTCCTCTCTCCAAGTTAAGCTGAACTTGCCTCTTGGAGGTAAAGCTCACATGTGCAGGAGAGCCAGCGTGTCCTGGGGGCAGGCCAGGGAAATACAGACCGTTATTCCCTGGGTCACAGCTTCATACGGCCTTCCCTGCTTCAGACACACAGCAGCAGCACGTGCGTACAGAAAAATCTTAGCAAAATCAACACTACAATCCATGCGCAATTCTCCTTCCTTGCAGGTAAAATGCAACAAGGACGCACGAYGCAAAGATTTTAGATCAAGCAATACAGATGGAGGAACACAGAGAGGGTTTTGGGCACACAAGTCCGAAATCTGAAAACCTCTGCTTTTTCTCTGACTTACATCAGTTGATCTAACAAAAGATATTACCTCTCCCTACAAACTTTGCTTCCCTTACGCTTAGTGACTACAACACCACTGCTGCCAGAGCAAGAAAAAAACCACATCTGACAGACTCAGCACACCATTTCCACATTCCCAGAAGGTGGGCTCATATATTAGGATGAAGAATATGGTACGAAAAGCTTATGGCAGATCAGGTTGTAATTTTTTCCAGAAGAGCTATATTCCTTCTGCTTTCTTTAAATGGATCTCATTCTTCTTTCTTACATCCCTTTGCATCACCTTATGCAAATCGCTCATCCTCTGTACTTTTTCTACCCTCAAATGTTTGCAGGCAGTTTCCTTAGTCGGCATTGGTCAAACTACAAGTAGTTAAACTTTCTGAGTGTTCTCCATAAACRCATCTTTCCTCAGGCCCCTTATCCTTTATATCACTCAACGCTAGCTTCTTGGAGTCAGTCTGACACTGATGTATGAAGGATTTGATTTTGCTTTCCTTTTGCATCTGGCTAATACAAGAGTAATCCCGCTGGAGCCATCAGAATTGTTGAAAGTGAGAAAAAAACCTGATCAAGACAATGGTCTCATCTGTGAGACGGCTGCTCCGTCAAGGTAGTCTGAGCTGAAGGCTCTGCATGGGCATCCCCAAATCTCAGTATCTCATTTGGGGAGGCGGCTGCAGTCTTGAAGACCTAAATCGCTGCTCACCACTCGCTCACACCCTCCTTCCATGCAAGGAAGTTTGTCTGTGCATGTTGATGCCAGGTTCGGGTCTTCCAGATGTACCAAACATGAAAGGAGAGACAGGAAAAACAACCATTAAACAAAGAAAGCCCAAGATGAACAGACAGGGTGGAAAACAGAAATGGCAATTATTAATTGCTGCACGGACGTGAGGAATGTTAAGGGAAACTGTTTGGGGATTTATGTTCAAGAAAATAAGACAACCTTCCAAACTATTTCCTTTCAAATCTCTCAGTATTTTCCATAAATTCCATGTGCATGTGTGGCACTCTCTGATAACATACAAATCGGAACGCATAAACTGTTTTGAAGTGTTTGTACAATTTCGTCCAAAAATATGACTATATGTTTGGGTTTCAATTGTCAGCGATAGGATATTAGGCAACAGCCACATGCATCGTGTCCGGGGCACTGGATAAGTTTAGGTGGCACTAGCGCAACTCCCCCCTTTCTGGCTGGGTCTCCGTAATGAAGAGAAACTTCAGATTATCCAGAGGAATAACCTGCGGCAAAGCAGGCTGTAAGCAACAAGGTGGCCTCTGGTCTCAGTTACAGAAGTGCCAGTCCGCATAAACCCACCGAGATCAATAAAGCAATTCCAGGTTCATACGGGTGTAACCAGGATCCCAGATCTGCTGATTTCCAGGTCAGGCATTATATTTTTTGCAGCTCTTTGCAAAAAACCAAAGCCTTTGGCGGGAAGGGAAACTGTGCTTCAATCAGTGTTGTTTGAAATGTCTTTCATTTATTAACATTCTTGCTGAAGCCGAACATTAGTTCCACTTTATCAGGAATATAGTGCAGCTGTATTTTCTGGATGGGAACCCCACCAAAAATATGTTAACCATATAGTCAACAGCTATGCCTTGTTTACTCTTACGCGCAAAGCCATACGGAAGCAATCCTCTTAGGAAATAAATATGTATATATGTTCTGTATCTGTATGCAAATTGAAATAATAGGAAAGGCCAGAAAGGGGCAGAGAAAAGGGCTCAGCGGACGTTGCGACCCTCTCCCCAGCGAGGGCGGCGTGCCRGCAGTGCGGAGCCGCAGCCGGGAGAGGGAGCAGCCGGGAAACTCCTGGATGCAGGTCGGGGCGCTCCGGTGCGGTTTTGCGGGGAAGACGGAGCGCTCCGGGCAATCCCTTCTGCAGAAAAATCGCTCCGAGGGGACAAACCGCGCCGGGTCGCGAGAGCCCGTGGAGGGGACTGGAAAACCCGGCGGGCTCTGACGCCCCGCGGGCGGCGCGCGGGGGCCTCCGTCCCCCTCTGGCAGACCCAGCCGGGGTTAAATATTAACCGCGCGGGGCCTGCTCAGCCTGCGGCACGGGAGACCAGCCCTTTCGCCGGGCAGCCGCCCCCGCGGCGAGCGCCGCGCCACCGGCGAAGCAGAGCCCGCGTTCAGCAGCCCTGCAAACATGCACGGATCTGCCAGCGCTTTCTGCCAAGCACTTTCATCGTTAGATGGAGATAAATCTGTGGCTTGCTTAACCCAGCCTTTACGAAACTCGCAGCTCCGGGTTTCCAAAATAACAGGAGCAGAGCATAGCTGGCTGGTGGCCTGCTGAACGGCACATCGGGACGGGGCGGCTGGAAGGCGACAGCGTATCTCGCTGGAAAAGGGGCTGGGGAATAAATCACATATCACAGAAATAAATAGGAGCCTAGCCTCCCTGGGCCAGAGAAACTTATCTTCTCATGTTTCTGCAAAGTGCAGGTGTCCGTTTACTTAAGAAAGCAATTAAGATATGATGTTAATAATGCAAAACGAAAAGAAAAATCTGCTACTCGCCACATGTGGTGCGAGGCAAATGCAATGCAAGAGCGAAACGGGGTAAATGTGCCATAAAAGGGTGTTCTCTGCTGTCACTTGATCCACAGCGCCGGGGTGCATGAACCGGCAGACGCCCGAAGTAGGAGGAGGACGCGCCGCAGCATCCCCAGCACTCAGGGTCCCGGCCCCGCTCACCAAGGCGCTTTCATTCATGTTACACGTGGCAAAACCATTGCAAATAGGGATTGGGAGTAGCAGCTCCCATTCAATGCTCCCTTTTAAGCTACAAAACTCAGCAGTCCCAGGAAATTCTTTGACTATTTTTTTTAATACTTATTATCTGACAAGACTATCGTCCCTTCCTCTGCCGCCCGTGACCCAGGCTGAACCTGTTTGGCCTGTGTTATTGTGCTCGTGTAATTCAGTGGAAAAGAGATTGGATTAAACAGGCAGCCCTGGAGGAGTAAATAAAAGGAACGTGCTTTAAAGAGTAAATAGACAAGTCTGGGGATAATAGAATAACTCCCAGCAGCGCTTAATCAGAGAGAAAATAATGTCCACGCTAAAATCAGAGCACGGATTTTTGTCTCTGCAAGGAAGAGCCCAGCAAACCCCACAGGGGTGCCGAGGATGGCAACGCCGCTCTCTGGGAGTGTCTACAAAGGTGAACTGGAAATGAGGAAAAAAAGCATTAGAAAAAAGCGGCAGATCTCCAGAACAGCTGTGTTTATGCCGGGGAGGAAGCCCATTTTCCGAATGGTCCATGCACATGGAGACCTTTTCCTAAGATGAGTGCAGAGACCGGCCGGGTTAGCTCCTGGTAATTCCCTCACTGACTCCAGACCAAATCTGTTCAGCAGCAGAAATATGCTTTTTTCCCTCGCTGCCAGCCCTGCAGTTCAACCTGGCCTGCCGGGTCGAGTCCTCGGCTTCACCTCCCCGTTTCCTTTCATGCTGCTCCAGCAAAGTCCAGAGCGTGTCTGAAGGCAGTAACGGGATTTTCTGAGCGCGGGGGATCCTACGGAAGTAGCCAGCAGCTCCTGCCCGGGCCGGTAGCAGGATGTCCCGGGGCAGGAGAGGGCCGGGAGGATTCGGCGCTTTCTGGCAGCCTCTGCTGGGAGGTCGCTGCCGCGGGAGCTCTGGCTGCAAAGGCGGTTGCTCCGTCTCACTCCCCAGGCTCTTTCCTGCAAACAGCAGGGACACAGACGATACGAAAGAGAGGAGAATTACTCCCCATCCTACGCATCCGTCCTCCTCCTAGCCAGACAGTAAAGATATATGCCTTTACTTTAAAGGTATATACCGTGGTGAAGGTATAACTAGTTGCCTCTGCACCCGAAACACAGGTAGCAACGCTGCTGCTGAAGCCCAGGTTGGATCCCGGCCTGTCTCCATCCCCTCACTATGCTGGCTTGCAGAGTTAGTGGGAAAAAAGAGTTTAAAAAACCAGCTCTCACCTGAATACATGAGGAGGAATTCTCCAAGTGGGGTAAAGCATACGTAAAGTCGCTTTTCAGAGCTGGCACCCTCTTTCTCATGCAGCAGCATCAGCAAAGTGCGCTGTGAGTGACTCGGGGACATTGGTTGGCCATCAGCTGCAGAGGGGCTTTGCTGCGCTTGCAAGCTGTGAGAGGAAATCTGAGAGACGAAAATCAAGCTCTCTTCTCTCATTTCTACAGTCATCGACATTGTAGAGTGAGAGCTTAAATGGAGAATTTTGGCAATGTATAACATAATGCAGCTCTCCCTTTATGGATGTGTTACCTCTTCTCTGCTAATAAAGGGACAGGGATCATCACTGCAGTTGAAAACAGAAATACAAGTACATAAAGACTAATATATGCAATTTTATACACTCATTTTCCTAACCACAACCCAAATGTCTTCTCCGTAAACCATTTGCTAACATGGCAAGGATAAGAACATGTACACATTTTGGGGTCCTGATGAGACCATCAGCTGAGAGAAACAGATTACGAACACAACCACCCCTACTTGAGCAAAGCACTTGATGTGAATAAATGGAGAGAAGCAATTGCATACATTGTAAAGTTATACAGTGCAAAAGAATTCTTCAGGGACTACCACATCCTGAGTCTTAGACAAGGAAATCCAGATCAGACATCGTGGAAAAAAATTAATGCCTTTTAAGGCCAGGCAGAATTATGAGGATGATCAACCTGAATAATCCATGACGCATAAACCCACCATTCCCAACAAAAGGGGATAAGTGTGAGTCTATTGTATAATCCAGCATTGAGATGCAGGACTCGGGTTACAGACACTGAAGTCATTTGCAAGGAAGGATCGGTGGGGGCTTCCTTGCAGAAGAGATTCAGAAGCGAAAGGAGAATTAAAACCATAGGTCAGTTCTTCCAAATCACTGACTCTGACTCCCAGCAGGGAGAGCAGAGATGGTTAGGGTGCTCTGGCAGGGTGCGCAGCTCTTCAAAACCTAGTGAATGGAGCAAATGTGCATTAGGGGAAGGCAATGGCCCAAGTGACCGCTCTGCTTTCACCAGATAAGTGTTCATGCCCAGCCTTCCAGCCCCTGCAAAAGGAACCAGTCCCAGAGGCACTCCGGATAACATAAGGCAGGATTTACCCCCAAAGAGTGTTTACTCAGCCAAGCTGCAGGGCACACTCACATTGACAAAATCCCCAAGCAACATGACAAACCATCTTTTAAAAGAAGTCCTCCAGGAGGTGGTTCAAGATGAGCTGGTAGAAATCTGGGCACAGGAAGCAGGTCTACATGGTTTGAAAACTATGAGGTCAGGAAACAGCAGCATCCTTCAGCACAATCGCAGATCTCTGGCCATGAAAAATGGCTTGTCAAGAGAATGTGGAATAGGAGGATGTTTGAGTGGGTATATATAAGTAGGAAATAAGAGGACCTCTCTTTTTTTAGTAGAAAAGCATGGTTACTAGCATCTATGTGCTTGCATCACTACTTTTACTAAACATAGGTCCATGCTCTACTGAAGATACATCCCCAAAAGACTAAGATGGCACATGCGAGGACATCTGAATCATTAGGAGTTGCTGTCTGCATATCTCTCAGAAGTGTGCTGGGGGCTAAGTGGTTAAAACATGTTTGTGGGATCTGCAGAAAGCCTTGCGAATCACTCAAAAGGGACACAAAACTCCAAGTAGAGTGGAAGTTAGAATAGTGCCACTAAGATATTTCTGATGAGTTCATTCAAAGGCAGAGTTGTACTATGTTATACTAATGAACTCTGACAGAGTGTTCCTCCAACAGGCCTAGAAATGTGTATTTTATTCTTAGGCTAAGTCCTTTGCCATCTAATAAGGGCTTTTGAGCTTTTCTCTTGATCTTCCCCACCTGGGGATGAGAATGTGCAAATTGACCTTGTCTCTTTCCATCCATCTGACGCTGGCACTCACAGAAACCGATACTCTCCTATATTCAACTCTTGGCAGGTTGCTTTGCTTCTTTGTCTTTGCGTTTCCTTCAAGAAGAAGGATAAAAGTGTAAATCACATTTAGCACTGGTATGATCCATTTGGAAAGCAAGTGCAGTTTCTTGGAGGAGGTGCTGTGTTGCTGCCATCACCTGGAGGCCCCTTTGGTGCCACTCTTCACATTCATATTCTGGATTTAATCTGAAGCCCCATTGCGTGGTGCAGGAAGGCACTGCGAGGCTGCGCTGGAGAGCAGTTCCCAGGCGGGATTCTGTAGGAATCCTTTCATTACACAGCTGAGTCTCAAACTGGTTTCCTCGCTGGGGCCAGAGGGATCCCGTGCATCAAAACTGTGAACCATGCACTTGGGTAAGTTGGACGACATAGAATTATAGCCCTGACAAAGCAGAGCTGTAATGCCAATGATGCAGAACTAGATGTCAAGCGGCTTCAGAATTATATACAAACTCAAATGAGTTATACACAAACTTGATGCAAACATCTCTTTTCCCAGTCAAGATGTTCTTAAAACAATTTCAGGTGAGCAAAAGGCACACAGGTCAACAGCTCCTTATTCTGGGAAAACTCATAGTGAAAATGCAAGGAAATTGAGATGCATGAAACTGCAAGCTGAATACCAAATATGTACTGTCCCCAGACTTGTTTTCTGCATAGAGCTAGGGTCACGTTTGGATGCACCAGAAAACCAGTATAGCCAATACCTCTGGTCATCAGTTCTTAGGCTTGTGATTTGTAAGCAAGCTGTTTGGTTGCCATATAGATATATACTAGTCTGCTCTCTCATGCATCTCCAAGGATTTTACTACCGTTCATAAATAGTCTTGTAGCCTCCGCTTCACTGATCTATCAGTATTTCCATTTTATGGGGAAGCAAGATGCACTGAGAAGTTTTGTCAATTGGCTGAGATCTCCCAGTCAGCTGCAGCTCTGGAGTCCAGACTCCTGGTCCTTCCTACTAAACATTAGTGCCTCGGTCCGGGCACTTCCCGCTTCAAGAAAGAGCAATGTAAGGTTTGAGACCAAGTCTGCATGCAACACACACGCTGCAGGAGGGATCTCACAGTCCCAGAGCCACGTATCTGCAGGGCTTTCACTGGAACAAGGTTCGTCATGAAGGACATTCCCAGGCTTTGGCAGGGAGAACACATAAGCCAGATGTCAGCTCTTTTTCTCTCGCTGCCAGTTCAAATGTCAATCACATGCAGGCTCCTGATTTATAGCCAGTCATGCCACCGCTCTTGTGAGCTGAAAGTGAGAATGCCCGGGTGAAGCCCCGGATGCCACCACTGAGTGCGGGACGCATGGTGTGAAAGTGTCTCTTCACAATGCGGCCCCTGGAGGTGTAGGGCAAGCAAACGACACCAGCACCCTCTAACAAGGGGCGAGTTCGCACAAGACAACGAGCAAACGCGAAGCACGTGGGATGACAGAATGCTAGACAGAGATGAGCTGAGAACAGAATTTGGCCCTGAGTCTTAGCTTTTCTGAAGCTGAGGAGCGTCTGCGCTTGGAGCTGTGGTTCAGCTTCTTGGAGGTAGAAGCTCTCACAAAGACATTCTGAGACCAAAAATCTACTGCCAAAATCTACTTTCACTTCTTCTTTTCTTATCTGCCTCCCGCTTAGCTGGGAAGCACCATGCAAACTCTGTCTTGCCATGTACCGCAATAGCGTCCGAATAATAAATAACAATGATATGGTTTCAGCCAGAAAATAAACCCCATATGTGTCCTCGAGTCTCTCTTTTCTCTTGAAGAATTCATGCAAACATTGGTTCCAGAGACTGTTATAATCCTGTTTACTTGTCAATGCTCAGAGTGAGCATGTAATTACAGTTCCACTATAAGATATTTAACATGTAATTCAATGGTAAACAGCTACCATGTTATTATAGTCTTCCAAGGTTGGATTTATGCCCTGAAACCTAAATTAGTCCCAATAATTTCTGTTCAGGGGAGGATAATTTAAAACAAACATCATCAAGCACACCAAAGAGAGCTAATTTCACCGAGACAAGAGACAGCACAAGCAAGTAATTTTTTTCTTGAGTTGTCTTTACCACCACAGTTTTCTTGGACTTGTATCTTCCTAGGTAGGCAAAAGCTTTGTGTTTGAGTAAGGTGCAAAAGTGAAATTAAAAATATCAGTGATAACCAAAGAAACCTTCGGAGTCAATTCTATCCTTGAGGACAGACACAAAGCCTCTGGGGCACATCTCTTATGGCGACAACCAGTGGCACATCTTTGATGTCAGTATGAGCCAAAAGATGAAAAAAGTTATAGGAGTGATAGTACCTGGCCTTTGCTCACTTTTTCACCCTGATGCAACTGTACCTCTAGGAACTGTTGTTGGGCTACTGCCTATCAGACAGTCATCATTAACAACATTAATTGGGCCTTGCCTTAAAATAATCCATCCTCAGCACCAAAATGCTTAGCACGCCTACGGGCCCCTTCATACAAGACTCTCGGAGGGCTTCGCAAGTCCTGACTGTTTAAGCCATGCAATGTGCCCAAGAATTTCGTCAGAGGCACAACATGGGTAACTGTGTTTGCCATATAAAGCTACACACTTGCCTATGGTCGCAGCCAGTGCTGCTCTAGGAACAAAAACAAGGAATCTGGCTCTTTGCTAGATTCATCTTCTGCAGGCCCAATTCCTTATTTTGTTATGTGCACCAGTTTTCTCTTTGTGAAAGGAGGATTGAACTTCCAGTCTTCCCAAGGGCAGGGTGACACCAGCATACTCAGTCCTGCTGGCCACAGCACCCCTATACAGCGGGTGAATAAACTACAGCCGTGAAGGTGCCCGGGTCTGATTCACTGCCCTCCAGCGCTGTTGCCCTTCTGGAGCCCTTCCCCAACTTGTAAAGATCCCAGACAGCTCTTTCGATACAAACGCAACCAAGATGGCTTTGTCTGCATCCAGGCTAAGAGTCCAGAGAAGTCACGCGAGCCCGGGCAGCGGCTCCCCAAAGCTCGCAGGAAGGGAGGCAGAGGAATGCCGGTGCACCTGGGGCTCCTGCGCCGCCAGCGAGCGCAGGTGCTCACCGCGCAGTCRGGGGGCTGCCGTCACCGGCCGGCGATGACAGCTCCGGCTCCCTAATACATTAGTTCCTGGGCTCTCGTGTGCATCTGTTGGAGGGTTAGAGATTTGCCGGCGTGGGGATAATTAAGCAGGTGGGCTGCTGGCCGCGCAGCACGCTTGCCAAAGCCAGGCCTGCTGGAGGCGGATGTAGCGCGATGGATCTCATGCAGCATGTGAACATATATACAATATCCTCACCCAGGCATGCACACGGCCGTACGGGGGAGAGAGGAGGAGGGGTGCGTGTGCACACTTGGGCATATTTGCAGAAGTATAAAAAGACCCCARGAAGAGAGATGCATGATCTACGATGCACTGCCATTCACCTGAGAGCCACCACACACACCCCTTAGAAAACATCTGGCAGTTTAGCTCTCTTCTTAGCAACTTTCTGTTCTTTTATTTAGGGGGAGCTCTCTGAGAGTCCRCCAGTTCAACACGTAGAAATAATAGCCAGGTCATAGCACGGTTGCATTGTGCCATCTTCTGGCTAAAGGCTGTGGACTCCCTATCTAGGAGTCCGCTTAACTTGTAGAACAGAAAGAGAGCTCTTTCTTATGAATTTGAGAAGTGAGCTCTGGAGATGTCCTGGCAGCTGGGGTGTTATGGCATGATAACACTGCCTGCAGAAACAAACCACGAGCAGAAGGCAGAGTCTGCAAGGGTCACAGGGACACAGGAACTGCCATAGAGACCACTGGTCTGCCGAGCCTGCTGTTCTTGCCTTTAGTAGAAATGATGCTTCAGCATCTCTCTTCAACAAAGTATTGAGACATTACTATATACACTTAGGCAGCTGTGAAGCTRCAAACAACCTGAAGGTGTTGAGCAAAGCCACAGGAAAGTGAAAAATAAAGCAGACTCAGAAGGGTACACAGAGACAAAATATRTTCATCCCTCTGGTAAAGAAGGTCATACATATCCATAAATGCATAAGGACACATGCTCAGGACAGCTGCCAATTACTCATCTGGAGCATGAATATGGAGAACTGGATGTTCCCAAACCACCCTTCACTGCAGAAAAATGAAGATATGCAACAGCAAATGGATATGCCATCTGGAAAGATCTCTTTGTGGAGAGGTAACTGGTCTGAATGTGCAAGCCTAGGCTTGATGCAAAAAATTAACTGACAGATTCTCATATTTTTCATCAGCACAGTTTATAATCCACATTTTAAAACATGGCCCCTGGAAGCAGAGCAATTTCCAGCGCTGCCACATCATGCCCGACCCTGCGCTTGCCTGCGCTGATATAGTGCCCTTGATTTCAGCAGCAACATTTCTCCACCTACCAGGATCATTTCACAGAGGTAGGTGTGCAGGATGATGGGTTCAAAAGGAGCTAATTACACACAGATTAGACAGACAGATTAGACACAACTAATTCACTAAATACTGGTTAAATAAACACAGCTTCAGGGAAGATTCATGCTACGGATTGTCATCAGCAGTACTCATGCGAGTTGGATGAATTAGGTGCCTAACATTCCCCACCAAAAAGCTGGCATATAGTGATGTTGCTACAGGAAACAGTATGAAAGGATGAAATCATCTCCTGTTCCAAGGAAGGGGAAATAGCTGCTGCATTTCAGACACCACAGAATGGGACCTGACAGGCTGCGAGAAAGGGTTGCCATTCTAGTAAGATTTAATTATTTGGCTGTAATGAGTTCTGCAAATATGTTTAGTCCCAAAATGTCTTTTTATAGTGCTCTGAAATTTCAAGTAAATCAGGATCATTATGGAAAGAGCCTAGTCTTACGCGTGGGTATCAGCCAGCGCTGAGATACTATTTCATTCCTAGCTTAACTAAAAAGGGAGAAGCAGAGAAAGTGTGTTTTACAAGACTCAGATGACTTGACCCTATTCTGAGCACTTTATAATCTGCATRCATTTTCTAACTTAATGGATATCTCCTTGCACAAGCCTGTTGTCAGGGGCAGGTATGGGCACATGTCCATATTTGGAAGTAATTCAGTAGGTCTGTACCCTCACTGATCTGGCAAACGAGGAATCAGGAGCTCTGATTCTGCCATGAGGCGTTGTGTTGGTGCGTGATGTCTCCATGCATTATTTGGAGAGCAGTAATACATTTACCAAGGGATTGCATCAGGATCACCAACAGCAGAAGAAGGATTTTGGCATGAATTTGGAGACTCAGTGGGTTGAACCGAGAACTAACCATGTAAAGGTGAGGCATAAGCTTTGCCTGCATGTGACCACTGCTGTTATCTAGTCATCTTCCAAGAATGAATAGTTCCCTCCCTACGTTTGCTTCATTGCTCTAGCATGTTAGTAATAAAATATAAAGTGTTTCTTCTGCCTACAAGCATACTAAATATCAGTCCTCCCTATATACCTAGCCTTGCACCATTTTTGTTTTCATCATTTCTATGCCTACATCTCTTAACTTGCACGGACCAAGACTGGTAAAAAAATTCAGTATGGGGTCCTTCAGAGGTGTAGGGTTGTGGGCTTCTGAGAACGGCAATCTGAACTTGCATTTATTATGTTATTTACTGTACTTTCAGATCCTCTTTGGACTCATTCTTTCCCCCCAATCTGCTCCCCAGTCATTGTTCATTCATYCCTAATGTAGATTTCCTCTTCTCCGCTCTGATTTGGCTCTGGCCTCCTCCACTTTTGGCATCAAGAGCCAATGGTTAAATTAAGGGTTTCTGCCAGGCCGTGAGTACTGATGAGGCAGCCGCCCTCAGCATATTTTGCAGGATCTCACAGCCCGTGTCCTCACTTTCCGTTCTGAGAGTACGATCCCACTTTGCCCCTCGTCTCAGAGGAGCCACCCTCCTTTCCCTACTCCGACTGCGGYGGGAGTTTCTGAGCCCACCATGCACAGCCCCTTTCCTCCCTTCGCCCTCCCCACCGGTCCTCACCTGCAACACACCCACCTTCGCCATCGGGAGGTCCCTGCAGCGAGCCCCCCATTTCCCGTCCCTGCTGGTGCTGCCTGGCCCTCGGCATTTCCCGTGTCCGGAGGGGCAGGCAGCTGGCGCTCGCTGCAAGCGGGCCAGGCAGCACCCGCAGCCCACAAACCACAAACGCTCTCTGTTGCCCTAAAGAACCAGGAGAAGGAGCTAGTCGCCACATGACGGCGAAGTGGACTGGTTTTGCAGTCATGAAATAAGAGTCACCTCCACTACTGACTTCTTTGGCACCCTGCTGCGCCCTGGGGATCTCACCAATAGCAACAGCGCTCTGCTCCCAGATAAAATATAGTCTGTACAAGTATATTTTTAACTAGTTAGTATTTTTATCCAGTTTCTAGCACAGCACAATATCAAATACCCTRCTGAATCCCAAATACGCTATGGCTGTGCTGGACTCTCTACATCTACTAAATCAGGAAGGCAATTATACATTTGTTTGGCATGATCTATTTTTAATACACCCATGTTGTTTGTTGGCTATTGGACACTTTTCTGCCAAACGTTGTTACACAAACTCCTTTAATACACTGTGAAGTTYGGATACTTCCCCAGAACATACAACAACCTAATAACACGGAAGATGCCAAGAAATGATTTCATGGTCCTCATAAGGACAGGTACCATATTTGTTTTCTGCCAGCCACCAGATGCTTCAGCCCTGGAGATTTATTGACCTAATTTTCACTGGAGTTTTTTTTTCTCAGTAGATGCCTGATCCAGCAGCTCGCATGTTGTCAGATTCCCATTGACTGCACAGAGAATTTGGACTGATCAAGAGCTGAGGACGTGGCCTTGGCTTTTTTCAACTCCCTTGGGTGCATTTCATCTGTTGATTTATGTGAGAAATCATTAGTTTGCCTTGGTGGAGAAACAAAAACACAGGAGCGAAAAAAGGCGAYTGAAGACACAATGGTCGTGCCGTTATTGAAATGTGCTTCTCACTTCAGAAACAACAGTCTGCACTCAAACAAAGTGATAAGTGGGGACAGAGATTAAGCCAAAATAAACCTCCTTATCTTAAAAAAATTCAGCTTCCTAAAGCCAACCTGGATCTGATCTGTGTGAACAACAGGAGAAAGTGCAAGAATGTTGAGATATTTCTTAAAATAATATTACTGTAGGACCCAGCAAAAAGTAAACTCCGCTCATGGGACAAAAGTTATTTACAATGAGCCCTGACATTATGCCCATGAGAGGTCAGATGGAGAGCAGAACACTGACCTTCCTGTGTCTTGCACGTTTAATTTACAAACATCGGCAATGATCCTGCAGAGAGATACTTTGGCCTGACATCAAACACTAAGTGGTTCACATTGTCTGTGGACTTCCCTTCAAAAGCAATAGGACTCCTCTCAGTGMGCAAAGTTAGAGGCCCTTGGTTAAAAACTACATGTTGAACCTGCGAGGGGGATTTTCACAAACTACACTGAGGCRAGAAGGATGATCCGTGGTATGTGATGCTAAATGAGGACAGAGCCAACTTCGCTTCAAGTCCTTGCCCTGCTAGAGACTTCCTGGATGATCTTTCCCCACTGAATTTACCTTCCTCTTTTAATCCTATTCTTTAAGGTCAGATATAAATAAATAAATAAATAAAACCCCACACCAAGCAAACAGGGGGGGACGTCCCCTGCCCTGCCTTGAACTCATTCCTGCTGTCACTCCCTASTTCCCTCATCTACCCCAATAAAGGTCTACCAGAGGGCTGAGCAGCCTGTAACTTCCCTACACCCCTCTCCTGGCACCATGCAAACAGGTCCGCCAGACATAACGCGCCTGCCCCAGCCCCTCTGCCCCATCTATGGCACATGGGCCAGCCCTGGGTTTGTGTATATCTCTCACCTCACTGGAAATTGCAACTCAGGATTTGCTTTGTTTTCCTGTTTTGTAGATGACTTTCGTTTATACTCAAAATATAAATGTACAGACACACACACACACACACACATATTTATATGGCTGAACACAAGCCTATGTATGTAGGCACAATCTTTCTCTTTTAGTTAACATAACCAATCAGGAAAAAAAAAAAGAAGCAAGAGATTAGTCATTTCATCAACCCTTCAGGACCTCTGCGATTTCTGCATGCAAGTAGCTGTCCAGTTGTCACCTTGGGCAGCCACCCTTCAGCCAGCCTTGCTTTTCTTSATCAGGTTAGCAACAAACTGGTCCATCCCAGAGGTTTTGCCTAAGAAACACACCGTAATCCAAAATCTCCAGCCAGTGGCTGACACAGGCTCCAAAGAACTTGTTGGGGAGCCAGGATTGCACAGTCTCAGTGGAGGACTGCGCCAAATGTGAGCCCCTGCATCAACTAACCGTGCTGGGAACAACTGCTCCAGAACCCAAACGACCTACAYATCTGTGCCCCAAGGCCCTGGAGATGTCAACCCCTCAGCGGGGTCTGCCCAGGGAAGCCTTCGTCTTGCTGTGACACCTGCTGCAGATGGGCTTGGTCTGAGGCKCAGCTTCAAGCAGACAATGAAGGAAGACAGTGAGCTCTAACCTGGGTTCTTCTGCTCCAGATTTACAGCAGCATTATCTCCAAAGAAGAGATGCTACAGTCGTGCTACAATGAACCTGCTGAACTGTTGGGCTGCTCAGGTAAAGAGATGTTACTACCCGCACGGCATCATGAACAGGCAAATTGACATCTCCACAGCCTGGACATAGGGCTATGGACATGCTGTGAACTCCATGGACGTGTGCACTTGGTCTGACATTGACCCAAACAGCTGACTGTCAAATGTGAGCCCAGGAGAGCTGAGTCCATCACTGAGCTCAGGCTAAGAGCCTATGGTTTGATCAAGTGTTCTGGAGTCCAGTCTAAGAGTGTTTCCCCCATGAAAGCCCATGTCAAACCAGCATGGGAACTGGAAGAAGTCCAGCTCCATTCACAAGCTGCTTCACTTAGAGTRGCATGAAGATGCAAGAAGACCCTGATGCTCAGCCAGGCAGGGCCACATCCGCCTTCTCTCTTCTGTGCTTTCTCCAGCTAGCCTCATGTCCTTGAAGAGCTCCTGTGTATATCTCAAAGCTCTTTCTCCTTCCAGAGCATTGATATCTTTTAAACCTCACCCAAGTCTTCTTGTGTCACCTTGCTTTAATCTTGCTGCTTACAGCACCTAYTGCTCATCCTTCATTTGCACCCTTCTTCCCCATTCATCTCGCTGCACAGTGCCCAGTATGCAAACAGCAGCCTTGAAATGCCTCTGAGGCCCAAATGGTACGGCCAGCYCCACCATCACACTGCCTGTGAAGGGGAAGGTGTTAATGAAGCAGAGTATCTGCTGGGAAAGGCTGGTTCTCCTTTTCTCTCTTGGTGAGAGTCTCTCAGCACTGTTTCAATCAYATGACAAATTCAGCAGCAATGCGGCCAGGATTGTTACTCCTAAGCAGTCTGTCTGCCAAGAAAACTTGGGAATGACTCATGTCATGGCATTCAGAGTGAGGGGAGGGCAGGACTAGAGGTGACTAATGATTCGAAAGCACAGCAATTTACTTCCAAGAGAGGACGGGCCAGTCCCGTGKGCAACGCAGGAAAAGGGCCTCACTGCACCGCAGGAAAATGGAGTGAGGCAGCTGGTAGGTGAAAGGCAGAAAAACACATCTCTGCTAAGGCAGACACAACATTTCCATGAAGAGTTAAGTGTACACACCTGACCCGCCACAGCCTGGACAGCTTGGAGGATATGGAGAGTTTGAAGCTGAACCAGATCATTAGAAACTAGATGAGGGCTGTTCAGTGGCAGCCTGAAATGGGTTTGCAGGTTTCTGCTGAGTTCCCTCCTGAATCACAGGCGGGGACATTCAAGAAAAGGGTCAAAAAAGCCCTTCTTCAGCCAGAGGAAGCAAAACTATTAGACCTGTGTTGCAGTCTCTCCCCATGGAGATGCACCAYGGTCTGTATAATATCTACGTTTGAGAGACCCAGATCTGTCATCATGATTTTTTTTGTAGATGCACCAGACCTTTTGGGAAGGGGCTGTAGAAGGGGGAGAATAATTSCCCTTCACTTCCCCAGATAATTGCTTTACATATGTGACTTTAAACACAACAAACCACCCATTTATGGAGCCCAAATGGCCAGCATTTTGCACTTCTTGCTGCCTAACAAATTACACAGAATAAAGCTCTGTCTCTGTTCCAGTCCCCCTGCCTGAAGACAAGAGATTCAAGCAAGAAGAAATGGAAAACTGCTACAAAGCTGGTGGCTCCCTGTTACATCTCTACATGTTCRGCACGTCCTCTGCTTTCATGCATATCTTTGTCCAGACAGGATCCCATCCTGCTGTGTGTATATCAGCCTCCTCCAAACCGGGCTGGGCATCTCACAGGAAGCACGTGACACCTTGGGAGCCATAAGGGCCCTTATGAGATTTATGAGAAAAGCTGGAGAGAGCACACCCAAAGAGACAGTTTTGCCTTGAAATGAACTTAGAAATGTGTGCCTGTGCTTGTGTGACACAACATTGCCGAAAGGAGTGGTAAAATAAAACATCCCCCAGCCCGCCTCTGGCTGCYGGCACCAAGCGTGGCCAGCTTCTAAAAGGGAGACAGCTCATGAGCTACAGGGCAACGGGTCATGCTTTAACTTTGGCTGCCTTGCTGCTGGTGGGCATTGGGAAAAGCAAGAGATGCCTGATGTCCCCCACCCCAGGGACAAGCAGCAGCTGAGCATGTGGAGCCGCGGGCAGCCTTCAGCCCATTCGGGTGCAGGGCTGAAGCACAGAGGTGGAGGCCGGTTCATGACGTAACCAAAGCATGGATGGAGTCTGCATTTGGCCGGGGGGAATTGCTCTGCTGTAGCGCCAGGGCCAGCTGCTGAGACGATGTCTGGACCCAGCCATTGATTAGATGTTATCCCAGATGAAGCAGGGTGAGGTGAAGTGAGTGATGGATTAACCCATTTCTGGTCAGGCTCTGCCTATAAAGAGTGAGTTACTTTCTGCTCTGACGTTGAGGTACGCGAGCAGGCATTGCTGAGACAGGGCCTGGGCAAGATTTATTTATCTTGAAACCCTTTAAACATTTCAACACCCTGTGGCTGTGCACCCAGTGAGCCTGTGAAACCACATGCCTTGCAATTCTGCTCCTTGCCCTGCTCTTCCCCCACAGTTGTTTCACTCCCTCCTTGCTGCAAGCCAGATCACTTGTCAAAATTAAAGAATAAGCCGTAGGAGGCATGCACTCAGCTTTCCCCTCTGCCCATCTGGCCGGGCCCTGATCCTGCCTGGGGA
Organism: Apteryx rowi; assembly: GCF_003343035.1. NCBI lineage: Eukaryota > Metazoa > Chordata > Aves > Apterygiformes > Apterygidae > Apteryx > Apteryx rowi. The sequence continues at coordinate 1,197,194 of NW_020448530.1, read as the reverse complement.
CCTGGGGACTTCTCATGAGCACATAATCAGCACTGAAAGACTCCATGGCCTCCTTTGTTCTTTAAGACACATGGCAGTATGGATGCCAGAGAGCAGTACAGCATGGGTTGAATTCATATTAACTTTGGGGTGCCCTGCATTGCATGCAGGGTGAGTCGCTGCATATCCTGGGAGAGTCTCCTACATCTGCAATCCATCACTCTCAGATCTGGTCAAAGAGTCATCGTGATAAGGCCCATTTGTTACCTTCTCCGTCCTGCTAACTAACGAAACACGACAGAAATGGTTTATGGGCTAGCCCTGAGCTGCACAGGAGTCCCAACTCCTTTGCATCCATCCAACGCCTTTGTYTGGAGGATGCGCTAAAACCATGAGTGCACATGAGGAGGCACTAAAACGTGAGAGCACWCTGGTGCTCTCTGCAAGAGCGTGCAGCAGGGGAAGAAGTTGGCCTTGACAGGGCTAAGAGGTGGCTCTTTTTGACACAGGGGGTTTCCTAGCACTAGAGAAGAGAATGGCAGGAAATCTAGCTGTTCATTGCACGCAAGCTACTCCACTGACTTCAGGAGGGTTGCGACAACGGAAACAGGAGAGTAGTTTATCCCAAAGACTTCCTTGCAAAGGGAATGAGCCTGGCCAAAGCACACAGATTTGTCCTATTATTGCTGTGCTGGATGCACTTTTCTTGCCTCCATCTGTTGAACACAGCAGCACCGTGACCCGCACAACCACCTGAGCTGAAGGGCTTGCATCCTAGCTTTACATTTCTAAGCTGCCCTGTACTCAAAGAGTATTTCCTCCTCTGCCTCCAAAAATGTAACATTCATCATCAGTCAAGGCAAGAAATTCATGGCGAGACAAGTGGACATTTCCAGCTCCTTCCTCCCAAGCATCCTCAGGAACTTCACTGMGTGTCAGACCCTCCTCGCAATACTGCCTGGTAGATGTTGTGTTTCAGTCTAATGCTGCTTTCRCTGTGACAATACTTAGCACCACTGAGAACAACTTTGTTCAAMGATCTCAAAGTACTACACAAGGTTTAGTTAATTAAGCCACTGAAATATTAGTACATCTCTCTTATGGAACAAAAAGCCAAGCTAAGATGTTAAATGACTTGCCAAAAGTAATATGAATCAGTAGCTAAGTTGGGAAAAGAACCCAGGAGTCCTGACTCTTAACCCACTGCTGTAAACCATTTTTCTCTATAATAAGAAATTAAGCAAGCAGAAGGATGGCAGCACAGCTATTCCTTTTACTGAAGCAGCATTATTATTTGGACAGCAAGGAGAATTTTTGCTCTTAATCTTAGAATTTGGTACACTTGTTTGAAATGAGTTTTTGGTGGGCTCTCTATCTTTTGAAATTCTCATATCAAGGACATAGTTAAAGAAACTATTGTGCTAGCAAGAGTTATGGGCTTGAAGTAGAAATGAGCTGTGAGTTACTTAGGAAGTCAGAGCAGATGATCAAAACAGTCCCTTCAAAACAGTCTGACAAATCTCTGACATATTCCTGAAAACTAAAGTCMTTAAACAACCAGAACAAGTTACTGTTTATTCTCTGTATTACCAAAGAGCCAAAAAAGTGAACATTAAGGTGATTTCTGCTGCAGAAAATGACTCCTCTTCCTCCAGCCCAGCCCTGGATCTGCAAGTGGAACTGCTCCAAGTCCRAAGATAAATAAAGCGATAGCAGGGGCATTTCCACAAGGAGGCCAAGGAATTTGAAAGAGGAAGGAGTAACTGGGACCCCAGTGAGCCATTTGTGTGTATCCTGCTGTCCATAAGTTTTATAAATTATGGGGGAAAAAATGGTGTGCACAGCTGAAAGCTGCCCCTAGGTACCAATAATTTGTCTGACCTGCATTGAGATGACCAATCTGCTCAGCTCTAACTAGCTTTGGCAGCCTTGCACGGGTCATATTTTTACATGGATGAACTGTTCTTCAACAATTTCCCCCAGTGTGTTAGCAGCACAAACAGGCTTTTCTTTGCAAGCAGGTATGTGTGCCTTCTTTTTCCAGTTATTTCTTTCCTGACACACACAGTTCATGTGGCCATTCGCAAAGGCAAAACGCCCAGCCCCCTCGCTCTTTCTCAATGGCAGGATTGCTGAGTGCCCGGTTACACTTATACAGAGCAGGGATGGAGCACAGAGGTTTGCTTAGGTTTGGACTCCCCTGTGTTAGGCAGCAAAAACATCACCTTTTTCTTCCATTTTTCCAAATCCTATTCCTAACTTTCCTTAACATTTACCTGCAGTGTTGCATTTTATTATTCAAGAAATGGACTTATGTTCATATTGACAGGCCAGAATTTATAATTGCAAAATTCCCAGTGCTTCCCAGGATAATTCCAAGACTGAGTTAGATATCCAGTAGAAATCACTGCACAGAAAGGGATAAAGCTGGAAAAGCTACACCACCTTTCCCCCAAACCTCTAGTACTTTCATATAATGAGAGTCTCCTTGCCATGGCCAAAGCCCCATAGTCCCTTGACTCTGTAGGGCTGAAGACAGGGTAGGAACAGCATTAAGAAAAGAAAGCAGGTGACAAGGGCACTGTCAGAGGTATAGATATATGTACATGTACACATATATATTTACCCTTTCTGGGAAGGGATTCATCATATGCACCAAAAGTCGTAGATGACCTCCAGGGGTAGCGCAGGATGTAAGGCCATGTCAGAATTTGCCCTCGCTCTTTATTTAATGCCAAGTATGATTGTGCCTTCATGAACTGAACACATTCACTGGTTGCCCTCAGACATTCGGGTGATGGATTGCTGGCATCACTTGTTTTCTTTTGAAGGCAATTCATTTATCAGAGACAATCACCCAACTGATAAGTTCGGTGTGTTCAGCTGTTCACGGCAACACAGCAGCTACAGGCCAATAAATATGAGCCRCAATTAGCCTGATTAATGATTTCAGATCACTAAACTGCAGCTTTGTTTAAGATAAGGCTCTAATAAGTTTTTTCTACAGACTCCAGCAAGTTTTGTGGCGACGGTGACACTACCTTCATTGTYGGGGCTGCAGATGCAGCAGGCGTTTCGGGCTGACTTTATGACAAAAAGTGCCTCACAACCTTCGGGCTCTCTGAAGAGTTCAGCAGGTGTTTGGCGGGCAGCGGACAGTGATGTGGAACCGGCTTCCATCTGCTACATAGCAAAGCACTAAGGAAATTGTTTCCAAATGTTCCTTAATTTAGAAGTTTACTTCCCCCTTGGCCTCCTGTTTTACTCCTTGGGATGCTGACCTTCACCTTCAGTGCCATCCTTCAGCCACAAAGCGAATTTTGACAACTAACCAGCTGCGGGTGTCTCGGTGCGTAGAGATGAGCTAAGGCAGGAGAAACTAGTAAGAGCACAAATAAGGGCAGACTTGTGAGTAACCAAGAGCAGGTTTTGGGAGGACGGTGTTTGGTTTAACAAATTAGCAGGCACTCAGGTATCGCTATGGTGAGACTTACGGAGTACAGAGCTGAAAGGGGGTGAATTTGGCTATACATTTGGCCACTTTGAGTTTTGGCAGCTCTGCGATCTCTCCAGAGTTTAAGGTAACAAACAGACGCTCGTAGGAATTCCTTTAAACAGGACAGCATTCACATTTCATTCATGTTCTGGTTGTGATGAAYACGAGATGAATGCATGTGTGTGTGCATGAGCCTGCATGCACCTGCATGCCCTTCCCTGCTGCCTTCTGCTAGAAAGAGTCGATGTCACTGATTTCTGTGCCACAAGCCCAGGCTGGTAAGGAGTGCGCTGGTGGAGCAGCAGTTTAACTTTACTAAGCTCCTTACTTAGCTCTGCTAAGCTCCAAGCACTGGCCCGAACCGGCCATGAAATTAGCAGGGTTTCACCACACAACATCTAGGGTACTTCATGCAGACCCAGACCCACCTGCTACTCCTCCCAGAAAAGGCCTTTCCAGGCTAAGGAAGAACTTCTGATCATTGCAGACCTGAGGAGATCTGATTTCAGTGATGTCTGGAACAATACGTTTGGCATTTTGCTATAGAGGGATACTGTGTGAAATTCAAACCATTGGTCTGAACATATACACCTGCCTCAACCAGGCCATTCGGTGTGTCCAAGTGGGGTCCCTGGCCTCCCCGCAGTCAAGGAGAGAAACAAGCGGTTCACTGTTAGCAGGAATCTGTTGGTTTCTAGGCTCAAGGCATCACCATGCACAAGGATATGGCTGGATTCCCAGCCCTCTCTTGAGTTTAGATGCTATATTAGCGTTGCAGGTAAATTGTCCTAAGGGGGTGCCCCAGATCTCCTTCTGAGGAAGAAGTGGTGGGACAAGGCATCCACCTCCTGAGTAAAGGTCCTGGGACTGCAGTGTTTGGTTGTGCACTGCAAAACCTTGGGTTCAATTCCCTCACCGGCATCGGGGAGCCCAGCGCAGAGCCTGCAAGGCTTCACTGAATCTTCACAGCTTGCCTCAGGACCTCATGCAGCCTCACCACTATGTGGCCACAAGGAGTAGGTGGGAGAGAGCCGGAGCATGTAACTGGCATTAGCAGCCACAGCCGGGAGGAGGAAGTCCTGGTTACTAGCCCCACTCCCAGGGCCCTTCATGCATTTTACATTACACTTTACAGGAAAATACACTGCAGTTGTTAATTTTATGCCACCCTCGTTGCTCAAGTTTACCCTGAGAATCCATTTAAACCATCACGTAAACATTTGGAAATCAATACGTTTTCCTGGGAGGTTTCCTCACAAACGACAGGTAACAAGTATATTTTATTAGCTTAATTGGAATTTCTCTCTCAGACCAGCAATTGAGTAATCTATTTGTCAGCTACAGCCAAACGCTGAACTGCTTACCCAGATATCTCCAGGGGCTCAATAAAAGAAAAAACAAAACCAAACCKCCCCAAACTGGAGGCATGCAGGACTGTGTACTCGGGGACCTGAATGTGCTAATTTTGCAAACGAGCCTTGGGCCAAGAAGACCGTAATGAAACCTGTTGGAGGAACCTTGGGCCTGAGGGCCATCCAGTTACGCACTGATCTAAATGGCTGAGAAAAGAAAACAGGAAAGGAGGAAAACAGGAAAGGAGGAATTGTTGATCCTGAGATTTGCTACAGACTAGATGGTCTTCATGTCAGCTATGAGCGGCCAGTGCAATCACTTGATCTTTGTTTTAGAGAGAGGGGAGATTCTGATGCTGTTTTGGCAGCCTGTGGCTGCTTCATTACATTGTGAAATGGARATAAGCCCATCAAAAACTTCACCTATGACTTGGGGAGTGGTTCAGATGAAATCCCAGAGTTGCTGAGATAGGAACCTCTGGGTCTGCCTCGTTGAAGAGAGTTCATCTACTGAATCTAAACTGGAGATCAACTGTCTTCCAGTAAGCACCCACTGCTGTGATTAAGACTACAGAATTGTATGAAAATGCCCCAGAAGTAAGAGATGAGAATTCCTGGAAAGTTTTGAGGCTCATCAGCTGCAGCATGGCCGGAGAAACAGTGAAGGTGACATAATGAGATACTAAATGAGGTAGGTCAAGAGGTCACTTCTTCCAGTCAACAAAGGGGGAGAGTACAGCCGGAGTCAGGCTGTTCTCCCAACTAAACCAGTGCCAAGCCCACCAACTCCCATGGTAGAGAGGAAGGGACATTTTGGCCCAGCATAGGCCACCAGATAGGAAGAAAGACTGGTTACATTTAGTCAAGACCCCGATTTTCCTCTGTTAAAGAAGTAGCCTGAAAAACTTCTGATAAATCTTAGCATCAATCTTGTGACCAAGGAGTGAACAGAACAATAAGGCTTAATCATACTGCACATTTCTGCATTTCTTTTCTGGTCAGTGTTGGGCAGGATGGAAAAACTAACAGTGAAGGGTCTCCCTTCCTATTGCTGCTTCTGTCACCGTTATTCAAATAAGATCCCTTTCCAAGCACATGGTCTTTTGACTTTCCCAGGCACTTCATTCACACCAGGTTAAAATAATAACATAAGCCCTGTGATTATCCCAGTAATAACCCCTGGGTACAGGAGGCTGTGGAAGCAGCGCTGAAAGCTTCTGAGTTTGAAAATGTCAAAGTGTCCCAGAAAACTTGGGAGGGTGAAGCAAAGACGTTAAAGAAGCAAAACTGCCCGGTTCCCATACGGACGAGCAGGTCTTGGCCATGCAGCCGCTGGAGTACAAGCGCTGTTGAACACTGCCTTGGGTCAAGGGGACCAGGAACGTGGATGGTCCTAATTAGAGCCAACGCTGGGCAAACACACGACAGTGGGATGACAAATGGCCAAAAATATTTTGTCCCGAGAGAGCACGAGGGGGAGGCAGGAGGCTCCCAGCCCCTACGCCAGGCAGGGGATGTTTATTCGATCTCTGCGGCCCCCCTCTGGCAACCTCACCCCACCGACCCAGTATTGTTTCCTTCGCCGACAGCTGCAGCCGTGGGGGACGGAGAAGCGCTGGAGACATCCAGCTGTCCCCCACCGGACGCCTCGCGCCCGTTCCCCGTGCTTTCGGCGCCCTGCCCCGAGGCAACCCGGCTCGAGCTCCGAGATGCCCCAACCCTGGTGGGCCAGGCTCAGCAGTTAGCTTAGCCTTGCAAAACATTTGGGACAATTTGTAAGACTTTTTTTTATCCTTCTTCAACTGTATCAGTTCAGAGAAGAAAAGACACCCCTTGATTTATACCCCTAATACATGAACAGAGACGATACTGAATTTTTGCAAAATTCAGCTGTAGTGAAGCTCTTACAGCAGCCTGCTGAATCTCCCTTCGAAGGAGTACAATTCTGCTTGAGGCAAAGGGATGGAGGGGTTTTTTGTGTCAATTTTTAGGGTTTTGGAGAAAAAGGGTTCTTTTTACCGGTCAGCTGAGGGGGATTTCTGAACTGGAGGACTCTCACGGTGGTGAATGTCACTTCTCCCAGGGAGGCCTTTTTCCATGGCGAGATTTGCACAGTTGGAATCTGGGCAGAATAAACCTGCAGGCAGGGAGAGCCTGACCAGACACAAACGGTCCTTTTAAAAGGTCTGAGTCAGATTTGTTAATGCTGGTCCACAAAGACCTACGTACAGTAATGAGGATAAAAGGCTTAAAAGAAGATGCATTCTCAAACGGGGCTGGATTCCCCAGTACAAAGGGGACCAGAACAAGAGGACTGACTGCATTTCTCCCTCTCTCTCTCTTTTTTTTTTTTTTTGGTCCTATTTAGTTTGACCATACACAGAGCACAGAGTTTCCTGGCCTGGCTCTGTATAAATGACAACTTTATACAGCTGAACTGCTCCTTTTTTTCTAACCTGGATTTTTTTTGGACACAAAAAGTTTCGTATTAGACATAATCACTTTTTGGCATGCTATATAAATATGTATTTTGTTAGATTGATTGGCTCTGTGGAAAGACGTAAAAGGAATAAAGTTCTACTATTCACCATTGTCAAAGCAATACCCCAGACTCCTAATCAAATCTGCTCCTGCAAAGGTAGGAAAAAAAAAAAAAAAAAAACCTGCTGTAATTAACTTGGCTGGAGCCACTGCTCTGACTGCATGAAACTGAGTTTTTCTGTGCTGTGTAAAGACTTCACTGATACTTTTTTTTTTCTAAGTCATAAAGGCATTTTCTAGATGGCACAGCAGTTTCTCCCAAGGGGCATCATAAGGTACATGGACTTGAGAGGATTAGATCGCACTCTTGTTAGAGAAAGAGCAATGCCATTTCCATGTACATAAGCTGAAGATGCAGGAATGTAGAAATTAAAGAACCACAAAATGCCCTAAATTGCATCCATGTCACATATCAATACTGAGGGTCTTCATAGCAAATTTAAACACACTGAGATTGACTACAGCTGAATTTAGGAAAATGTAATTATTGTTGCTATTCAGTTACTTTGTACTTGATGGCAGTAACAGGTCCATTTCACAGCCAGTTTGATCTTGATGTATTTGATCCTGGGTTCTGGGCAGGAGGCTGGACTAGATGATCTCTACAGCTCCCTCCCAACCCTTGTTTCTCCAAGACTCTGTGTGGGTCTGTTCTTTCCCTTGCCACCTGTAGGACCTCATCATTTCATTAATGAATGAAAAATCTGCCTCAGCTTCACACGCAAAGAGATYAGATTCACTGGAGACAGAGAAGACCAGTTTCACACTGCTATTTRCCTGTCTTGGAGTATAAGATTAGGTTAAGACTACTCMCTGGCATAACCACATTGACTGAAAATTTATACAGAAGGCTTTTTGTCCAAGATGGAAGTATTTCTAAGATCTCATGAGGACGACATATTATCAATGCAAACAGCCCRGTGCATTTTAAGGAAAAAGCAAGCATCGAGGAATGAGATTTTTTTCAGAGTGATTGGTGATTTGGATGCTTCTATTCACATGTTTTGTATAGAAACCTCCACGAGGAGCTTCTGAAGGACCTCGTCCCAGAGGACAGGTACATGGTCCTGGCTTAAAACCAGGGTATGGCACACACTGCTCTTCTCTGCTACCACAAAAGAAGCTTTAAACACACAGCAGAGGAGCTCATCCAGCCCTCACTTCTAAGCCGAAACGTGTCACCTCAGGGACCAAAGCACACCAAAAGCAAAGGGCAATGCAATTATACAGATCTTGATCTGCTGGGGAATGAAACCAAAACCCTATAGAGAGGTCCCAGCAGCAATGAACTGCAGGGCAGCTGGCTCAGATATTTATACCTGAGGTACTTGCAATTTTTTAATTCTGTTTTCTAATCCAGATGCAGGTTGTGCTGTTAAGCACAAAGGAAATACTGCACTCAGTTGATGCCTGGATCTCTTTGGAATTTCTCTTTTTGAAGAGTGTGGCAATAAAAAGATGCCCAAAATGCCACATTGCTTTGTTATTTCCTAATTTTCCAAGTGATGTTAGATGCTTCTAAATTAGATTATTAATTACCAAGCCGCTGGACCAGCCTCACAGCTACTGCATAAAACAACTTTACTGAGTGTATCAACAGCAATGTCACCTACAGAAAGAGAAAAGAGACTTTGTGTATGACCCTGCTGACTAGCAGCCTACTGTCTTCATCTCACATCTCCAGCTTCCATTAGCTGGAGACCCTCCTTTTGGTATTCGCTCCTGACATCGGCCCCGTTCTTTATTTCTGATCAACATCATACCTATCATCACCATTTTACAGTTAATGAGAAGTTGCCCAGCTATACTAATTGCCATAATCTGACCATGTGGGTGTCTAATTTTATCCTTGTGCCTAAGATGGCGTTTAAGGTCAAGAGAGCAATGGAGAGGCGCAGCGGCAATGCCCGTGAGAGGCATTCGTACTCAGGGCTTGAGTTCCCGTCCCTGTAGCAGCTGTAAACAGTACAGCAGACCTGCAGGAGGAATGGCTGGGAAGTCACTTGTGTCCCACGAGCAGGAATAAGGGCCTGCGCTACTCTGTATGGTGCCAAAAGGGAAGGCGCAGGTCTAGAGTCCCCATCACAGCATGCCGGGAGCCCGTATTCAGCAGCACGGGCGAGGAAGTGGCTGTATCGCTGACAGCCCCTTTGGCCCTGGGTACCGCCGAGAGCATAGCCAGTACGTTAGGCACCTTCAGGAGGGGTTCATGTTTAGCTTCCTGAATATTGCTGAAGGACCTGTCCAAAAGCCAGATTGCRATGAGAAAAAAAATATTTTGGAAGCGTCTTCAAGAGGTATGCTTCTGAAAAAGTCTCCTTTCCCTAAAGCCCCTCCTTGTTCTAGAGGACACAGGAGCAGCAGGACAACGTAAAGATAGGCATTAGTGCTGCTGAACATCTTCCCAAAACTGTCCAGCCTGGTGCTGCCAACACAGGATACGCTTTCCATAATGCTGCTATCCCCTAGTGTGGGGAGCGAGGGGCTAAGAACAGTTTTGGTTTAGAGTCTCAGCCTAAATATTATTGTAGCTTTTTCAGCAGGAAAAGTCTCTAGTAAATTGACCAAAGCCACAGCTTATCTTCACTGCTAACATGAGGAGGGGGGAGACAGAGGGAAAGAAGACCCACATTTCTCTGGTGCAAGGCATGTGCTGCTGGCTTGAATATTTGCAGTGAAGCTGAAAATGTTCTTACAGGTCCTGAAACTCCTTTGCTATTGTGACCAGGAGGAGAAGGGTGAATGACCGTGAAACTTAACATGCAAACAAAACTCCATGTTCTAGCCCATTTCCAAAGGGGAGACGGGAGCCAGAAGGCAAACGGAGCGAGACCTAAAAAACATACAAACCAAATCTGATTAACTGAAGAGGTAAAGGAACAACAAGTTAATCTCTCTGTGAGGGTTTTATACCAATGCACAAAAAAAATTGTATTAGATTTCCAAATCTAAAGTAGTTGTAGAAAGGAAGAGGGGTATTGTTTTCATTATAAAAATTTGTTGAAGTTTACTGGTGCTCTTCAAAACACAGGTTTGACAGTGTAGTCTCCAGGTGGAGAGGAGATCATGTCTTATMGGCATGATGGTGACGGAAGGAGAGAAAGCACTGAATGTACATAGGACCCTCTAAGGTCAAATTTGCAGAGGGGAGAGTCTGGAGCGCACATGGACAAACTGTTCACATGTCTTGGCACCAAAGGAAGATGAATTCCTGTGCACCACGCAATGAAGAGCCGTAAAGTCAACTCCGCCGGTTCCCAGGTTGCTTAGGTGTCCTTGGTCACTGGTAAATGAGTGTCACATTTCAGGAGGATTCCTTGGGTGATCCTGCCCATTGCTGAGGTGAGCAAGATTGGTAAGTCCATGCTGTCTCTTTTATCACTATCTTCAATTCTGTTTGCCATGCAACATTGTTGGAGTGACTCAAGCTGGGCTGAATGCTGTTTCATTCAGCTGGTTCCACCCTTGTTCTTTTGGATGTCAAAGGAGCGGGGGGGGGGGAACTCAACCCCTCAAGTGTTTTTCTGCACTAGGAATTCTATGATCTCTGTCACTACGCAGTCAGGCACCCCATACACAACTGAAAATGGCCCTTTTTCATCTAGGAAGAAGCACGTGTTCCACCCCAGAGTGATCTGCAGGCTTTGTGAAAAATCACATCGCAATTCCCATAGTTGCTGCGTGTGGACTATGGTCTCAAGCTGTGTCCTAGGCAAAATGCATACCGGGCTAGCCCCGYGACCTCTCCATACCGTATCCAGACCACTGTACCAGCAGCAGGCCAGACCTTCGTCTGAGAAAGCGAGGGTCCCGCTTGCACCACACTTTTCAAAGAGCGCATTAACCCTGATTGTCTTGGCTAACTCTCTGGAATTTCCTTCCTTGCCCCGGAGACAGAACATTCTGTGGAAATGAAAATTAATACTTCTAGATGGCTTGAGTTTGGGTGTGTTTTCAATTTTTTTT
>NW_020448530.1:1126381-1185850 GCF_003343035.1 Apteryx rowi | reverse complement strand
TTTTTTTTTTTTTTTAAGAAAGGCATGAGTGAAAATTCAGTGGCTTCTACAAATAAACCCATTTTAATTGTAAACCTATTTAGCAGGAAGTAGAATTAACCACCTCAAAAAGAGCAGGGGGAGAGCCTTSAAGTCTCACACAAAACAAGGAGAGCACAAATCACACAGTTGGCACGAGATCCCATTTCATTTTTGCTAAGTGCAGGGGTTTTAAGTCACTGAATATCTCACTGTTCTTTTCCCCCTGTTCTCCAGGGGGAGAACAAATGCAAACGGTGTCGTGTTAGAAAGGGCTAAAAGGGCACCCTGTAATAATCCCGTGCCCCACGGATTCATCAATGAAGGAAGGTGTAAGAGCCATCAGGAAGCCTGCAATAGCCCTTGTGTACACATAACACCTCTGGAGGAATTTGCAGCAGCTATTCAAGAACAGAGCCTGGTCTATTCACCCCGGCTTCACCCCATCGCTCACTCACACATGCCTACAACGCGCTCCAGGGAGCGAAACGGAGCTAAGTGCCGAACCAAAATAACCCCAGCCAGACGAAAAATAGGCTCCGTTGTTTCCCCCATCTGCATGGGTGTTGGTGTTTGACAAGCTGGGTCCAGCAGGCACAAGGAAGGATATTCTTCCCACAACGAGTCCAAGTCCCAGGTTAGCAAGGGTGGGAACCGGCCTTGGACAGCAGCAGGTCATGTTATACCCTTGTCCGCTCCCCACTACGTGAACCCTTTTCCTCCCAGAGCAGGGACAGGAACGCTCAAGGAAGACCCGGCATTCCCGACGCTCCACTGCGGCCGACGTAGAGGTTGCCTCAGTGTCCTGCTGACACTGCCGTGTCCTACCACTTGTGGTCACGGCACAACGCACCGCTCTAGAGCTGCCGGAGGGCTGCCAGGCAGGGTGGGAGATCCCGTTTTGTGGAGTGCCAGCCGAGCAGTGGATCAGCTCCAGCTGTCTTTCCAAATACACCTTTCCACTGAAGGCAGCAAATGAAGTCAGCTTGCTCAAACTCACATTCGTTTCATGCTCCTGCTCCACAAACATTCAGGCTTTAGCTGTACAAACACTTCCAGAAAATATATTCCACATTTTTAGCTTATGCTTTTCACCTTGCACATSAATGAGGCCTGAACTTTACTGTCGATGAATTTGTCCAGCTCCTTCTTGGACCTGCTGACACTGCCTCCCCAGCCTTCTGGGGAAGCATGTTCCCTGCTGCATGAAGAGGCCCTTTTAAACTGCTCTCCCACTAGTTTTGCCCCCTAGTTCTAGAATTAGGGGATTTGGTGAAAAATAGTACCACATTCAGCTTAACTACTACCACCAAGCTTATCAAATCCCAAAATATATTCCCCCACCAGCACCCTTTTCTTCTCCAAATATCACTTACAATATTGCCTCCCTTTGATGCCRTAGCTGCAATCATTAGATTCAGATAATCTGGCCCAATGGAGAGCAGTCATTAGGCCATTTAGTTACCCCTAGTAAGCAGTTGGCATATAATCCTTAATTCCCTAGTTGCAAGCTAACCAGAATTTTATGCTTATGTCTGGGGTACACAAGAGATGGAAAGTCACATAAGTTAAAAAACACGGGGGCTAGATTTTTTTTTAAAGCTGCCTTCTCTTGTAAAAAATGTTATTTTTTTTGCAAACTGGCTCTGTATAATATACAGAGAACAGTGGGTTACACAAGTTCTTGTGGGAACAAAATTTTTGAAATTGCTACATGCAAGAGCACAGACCAGCTGTGACCATGAAAAACACCCTGAGTCTCATCCAGTTGACCACAGCTCACACAGAATTTTTGTGATCAGTCCATTCGACTTTGGAAAAAACACACATCTYCGCTACATGGCTTATTTTATAGGGGAAAAAAAATGTTTTCAGTGCCATCAGGCTGAGAAACTGAGATTTATTGTGGTTTGATAAAGGCTTAAGGAACATTTTTCTCTAGTTTTCCTTAGACACAAGAAAGATATCACTGCCCAAAACAAGGGATGGAAAGCCTTGCACAAAAGCACTTAATGAGTTTTCAGAGCTGCAAAGCCATGCTTCTAAACCACTTTACAGGAAACAGTCTGCGAACCTTGAAGCATTTCTCAAAACTCAACAGCTGAGCAGAGGATTTGTGATACCCAGAGAGAGCTCTTGCTGCGCTCTCCCGTTCCCAGCAACCTTGGGCACTTCTGTACTTTCCGTTACCTCATGGGCCTTTAATGATTAATTCTTCTGACACCCTCGGCAGCAGGGAAATGGTGTTTTCCGTCTCCACAAGTGGAGAAATGAGGTGGAAAGAGGCCAAGGGACAGGCCTTAGACCCCAAAGGGCATCAGCAGCCGAACAAGGTCTCCAGTGTGTGACTCTTTAGCTCACCATTGGGCTTGTCGTCCCCCRGCGTGGGAGACAGAAGACAAGGAAGGGCACTAGCTAGCAAAGGCTACAGTTAYGGTTAAATTGTGCAGCAGCTGGAAAGGCCAAGGGACAGACAACCAAGCTCAGTGCCCTCCCCAAGCCTCCCAGCTCCAGCAGTCAGATGTCTTCACTACAGACTTGCTTCTCAGTTGGCAGAAAGCAAGCTTTGAAGAAAGAGTTTTGATGTATACTACGTATAGCTACATACAGATCATAAAGCAGGCTGATTGATAGCTATCATATTGATGGACAGATATAGATTGATACAAGTGATCTATAAAGTGCAAGTGTTGAAATTATTTGGCTTAGATGCRAGATCTGAGAAAAAAAAAGTCTCATGATTTTTGACGGAAGGCAAAAGCAATTTCTGAAAGCAGGATCTGGCAACACTTCCTAGTAAAGCGTGGGGGCTCTCATCTCTTCCATKTACAGTCTTTTATTACTATACAAGCGGTTCCATTTTTTCCAGCAAAGATAGCAGCCAACTCTACAGGCTGTTTGCAAGCAGAGGATAACTGGCTYCCAAAAAACATAAGAAGCTCCAGAGCCAGCTCCTAAGAGCATTTGYAGCATCATTCCCCAAGTGCTCCATTTCTCATAGACCATTTATTGCCGAGTAACTCAATTATTCCTGCGCTGTTAGCTGTGACCCCTGCACTGGCAACACACCCATAACGAGCCTGCCGTGCATTAGGGATCCTCGTACAGCTTCTCCCCACCCTCCTTTATCTGTTTATCCTCCCCATAYATCACCAGCTCAAGCCCAGCTTAGCCCCAGACAAGCTCCTTATCTCAACCTACTGACAATGAAGCAACCGTGAGCACTTTTGCCCAACCCAGCCAAACCAAGTAAAAATTATTCCTTTCCAATTCGCTGCAGACTCCAACAGACCAGAAACAGCTTCATAATGGTGCTCCATGTGACCATTAGCTGGGCATGAGCATCCCCTATCCTGCGTCTTGACAGCAGAAATTCAGGGGTTTGAGGGCAGGAGACTGGTTTGGTGCAGTTGTCTATTCTTAAGCACTGCAGCTCAAGGAAAGGCWGAGAAAAGCATTTCAGGGCAAATACGATTCCCATGCAGTTTGTTTTCTCAGAAAACTTTACCTTCTTTGGAGCAGCAGGCTAAAACTCCAAGCTCCATTTCTCCCACTGCTGGACATCGTTGTCAAGTCCAAGGACAAACAGGCAGCAAAGAGCTTAAAGAGAGAGAAAAGCATTAGTTTATTAAATTGCATGTAAATAAAAGTCACCAACATTCTCCAAACCAAGATGTGTAGGTGCATGATGTTACCAAACCCAGTAATCAGATGTTAAAGCAAAGATGTGCCTCACGCAGAGCCCGTTACAGCTTTGCACAATGTTTTGAACACAGAAAGCCCAACAACCTGCTGGTCACGCCTTCCTCCCTTGTGCAATCGCACTGAAGAAATACTTGCTCTCTTTTCCATTTTTTCCAAAAAGATATAGATGAAGAGTAAAAGGGGTGTTATAGATCACGTGTCATATCTGGGGGGAAAAAAATGCACAATAAAAGCAAAGCATGATAAACCCTTTGCTTGCAAAGGAGCCTGTTTCAGCCGTGAGGAATTCCTTGGTGCTGTTTTTCTGAGCCTTAGGAAGGGCTTTCGCCAGAGATRYATATACAMGCGTTATTACAACAAGCCGTTTTGCAGGTAGKTATTGCTAAAATAACGTCTGCGATGGAGAGAGRTTTAAGAGGCAAGGAGAGAGATTTAAGAGGCAAGGAGAACTGACACACAGGAGTCCTGAAGCAAAAACACCCCGTGACCCCACCACTTGCAACACTGATATCAATACGTGGGAACCAAATCCCTTTGGCAAGTCAACATCACGCAGCCGGAAACTTGTGAAACAAGTTCCACGGGTCGGCAAACGCCACGGCGGAGATGCAGCCGGAGCGCTGCGCGCAGGGGAAAAGTTGCTGGGGAAGAGCGAGGTTACGGACAGGGCACCAGCAAATTAAGCCAGGAAGAAATTAAATCGAGAGGAAGCAGGACTAGGCAGTTACAAATGACATCAGGCTGGCTGCTGCCRAGTGCTTCAAATCTCAGCCGTCTCAGCGGCATCCTTTCTCAGGTCTCCCTGCCCCGCCGGGAGAGCAGCCACCCCACACAGACTCCTCCTCACTGGAGGAGAGGCTTAGYGAGGCGCTCCCTTGCATGAACCGAATCAACCCAGGATGCCCCAAGGTCTGACCAGGCTGCTTAATGTCACGGATCCCTAAAGAGAGAGGAAAGGGAGTTTTCTCCATCTGCACATTGACTGCRCTCTGACATGTGGAAAAGCATCTCCAGGAGTCACCACTCCTCTTTCGGGCCTGGCCCTGTCTCCCCCGCATCTCCCCAGGACCTGCTGTCCTCCAACTGGAGCCCATGACCGCGGCCCAAGGTCACACAACTGCAGACAGTGTGCACCCACAGCATGCACTTCATTTCAAATCCAAAATTAGCACCATTTCCCCAGACAGCAGGAAAAATGAGCAGCTTGGGGACTCTTATTAGATGAAAAGAGATTTCCTTCCACTCCCTGTTGATTTACCAACCAAAAATCTGATGCTGCTTCTTTGGGGAAGGAGGGGAAACAACAGGGACTGACTCTCTTCTCCTCATCTATCATTATAAGGATGCAAGATCATCCTTGGTACTTGAAAGGTAAAGTCCACTGGGTTTTGCAGACAGCTTTTTAGCTTGACCAGCTCATAACGGGAAGGAAAAAGTCACTCCGATTTCTCAGCCATGCACCATATGAATGCATTTACTTTATGGTATATCTGGATCCTTATGGTAACTTAGCACATTGTGCCATCCCTTGGCCAAGTTAGGAGGAGCTTTGTCATGCCCAGCAGGACTGCTTTGCAGGACTTGCTGTTGGAGGCCCCTTGTGCTCCTTTTGCAATCACACCAATCAGAGAGGTTTTGTGCCGATCAGAGATGTTTTCCCCATAYGCAAGGGTGACAGGAACATTGCATGATGATGGACAGCCCAGAAGAGCAATGCTGTCCCAGAGCTGCAGCTCATTCCCAAAAGCAGCCACTGACGGTGCTCAGCCTGGCCGGGCTCTGCCGACACTCTCCTTTCTCCCCGCAAAGCGCCTGATCTTCCTGTTCTCGAAATGCCTTTTCTCTCCCTCTTTGGGGCCCGCGACCTTCAGCTCTATAAACCGTGCCAGCCTCAAAGCAAAAACCCTCCCAACCGGCCCGCTGCAGACAGGGGTGGCTTTTCTTAAGGGTACAGACTGGGGAAGAGCTCAAAGGGCACCGGAGGAAAGCTGTGTTGGCRGTCGATAAGGGCCGTGTTTGCTCAGACATACAGAACATAAGTTCATGGTTAACTCAGCAAGAGAAAAATTAATCACGCTTACACAGGCAAGGCTATAAGCAGCCCCGACACGCAGAGCGCGCTGCTGGCAATCGCCTCGTCAAAGTGAGAGATGCTTAAACAACGGCTCTCGCTCCACATTACAGCATGGTATTTTCACAGACGGCTCCCCCAGGGTTTCCCAATGGGGCCCCTGTTCCAGGCAGGAACTCAGGCACCCTCCAGGATTTTGGCGCGTTGCCAGAGCGTGGGAGAGGCAGCCGTCTCCCATCCCGTTCCAGCGTGGCCGGCAGCGGTTTGCCCGGGTTTGCGATGGCACTCTCGCTCTGAACGCCACAGCGTTTCCCCCGGCGGGAAACGTTAGCAGGGCCCCCACGGAGCCGAGGGGGCTGCCGTGCAGGTGAGAGGGGTCTGCCCGGCAGTCCCCAAAACGCAGCGGGCTCCTTGCAGGGAGCGCTGCCAGCTTGCGGTGTGCCCTGTGCTGGGGAGCTCTGGGTGCGAGGCAGCCCACTCGCGGTCACCACGACCATACATTCAAGCCATTGCAGGTATCAGAGGGACTAAATTCACAGAAAACGCCCTCAAGACTCTACCTGGACAGCGTTTCTGGGCAGGAAAAGGGCATGTTGCAATGTGTGGACAGGCAAAGGCCTGCGGGCACCCGTGGCACATCTCCTACCACTGCCAGCAGCACCCAGACCTACAGAGTGTATCATCCACCTCATGCTGGGAAAACACATGTAGGATTAGGAAAACCACCTTTCAGCWAGGTCCTGCTGCGTCCTCGGATGCATTACAGCCAATGCATTTTTCACAGCCATGAGGGAGTTGCACCACTCATTTAGAAAGCATCTTAATAAAAGTGGTAATTGCAAATGCACACTGTCCATGTGGCCTCACTGGAAGATCCCAGCCCATCCTTTTCGTTAGGGAAGGAAGAAAAGATCATATTTGATCCCCAGCGTAAAGGAAAACATAATACGAATGCACTCATTCAGCTGGCGCCTTAGCAATGAGCAAGGACTCCAGATTACCTGCAATACATTAAGGGTGCAAAGCTTTCAAAAGCCAACACCAAAGGGGATAGCTGGACGGGTTTTCAAAGGAGCAAGCAAATCTTCATCCTAGAACAGCTTAACAGTACCATCTGGTGGAGAAAGCCAAATTTGCTCTTGCTTGCTTCAGAAGGGCTTTGCAGAGGGATACAGGAATTACAACTGTAGCAGTTAAAAGATGTAACGTGGCTGCACAGGATTAATTTCCCAAAGACAACCGAATTTTCAGCTGCTTTTCATTAGGTGCTCAGCGAGGACGACATCCACGCTGAGAYGGAGCTGCTTGGTTCCGGCTGCAAAGCCAGCGCCGCAGGCAGCAAACGGGCTCTGCGCAGGGAGCATCCTGCCCGCTGGCTGCTCCCGAGCTCTGCTCRGAAAACAAAATCAGCGGTGGCCTTCGCAGGCAGCACAAGCTGGCCACGAGGTGAGCAGGCAGGCAACACGAACCCACCCGGGACGGCAGCATCATGTAATCGATGGCTTCGGTGGAAATATTTCCCTGGCTAAAATACTGCCCAGGCAGGGACAAGTCAAACCAATAACCAAGGTCGCACGAGGACTATGTTTCACATGCTGGAGAAAAAGGACTCTAGTGCCTGTCAGCGATAACCATCGCCTATTAAAGCGACTTCATAGCACCGGGCATTTTAAAAATAAAGTTCCCCAACATCTGTATTAAAGAAGGAATTGTTTGGAAAAGCCCTGGATGAGGGTGGAAGAAATATTTAGTGCAGTGCCGTAAATACCTAAATCCGCATCCATTTTCAACAGGTTTTGAGTGTTTAATTAGCAATCTTTCTAGAACCTGCAGCCAAAACRTTAGTTTTAAACAATGTGCTGGTTTCATTGCACTTAAGCAGCATAATTGCACAGCCCCATCCTGGCATTGAATCAATTAAGCACGCCTGCAACAAAGAAAAGTGGAACTAAAACTAATGCTCGAGCAGGAGCTAAATCACGGGGATTATTCAGAATGAAAGGCTGCTTAAAGAGACCGAGGCGAAGTTTATTTACGCTCGCGAACGCCGCCGCGCTGTGCCATGTAACCTGCTCAAGGAGATCCTGACCTCCTGCTGTACCACGCCGAGGAGCGGCAAATTAAATCTCTAAATCACAGGAGGCGCCTGTGCTCCTGGAGCTCACGCTGTCCCCGGCTCCGAGCGGCTTGCCTAGGTAAAACAAACAGCAAGTTCTATCAGAATTAGGGTTTTAAAGGAAAGCCTTGTTCCAAATCAGCAATTTCTTGAACGGAGACAGAGTAAATAGCATCTACTATTTATAAAGCTACCCAAATTATGAGCCGGAGCCTTGGCTACTGTAAACCAGGCACTGTTGACTCCTACTCAGCTGTGACAGCTTGCAGACTCCTCCACAATTTGCCATGGCCACTAATTAGTTTATTGAAGTCTCCTCGCCAGTTGTGGACTCCTGAGACGATGGAAGCTGAAGTGTTTTATTTTTTAATATGCAATTAATTTTTCCATCTGTGATTTTGCCCCTTCACGCTTGGCTCAGCCCAGACYGTGGGAACATGCTGGCTTGCTCCGTCTTTGGATTGAGCTGCCCTCGATCACGCACCGAGCGCACCGCTGCAGCTACACACAGCCAGGGGATTTTTCACCAGGCATTAATCGTGTTTATTCATTAACAGAAGTAATTGTTGAACATGACTGTTCTGAACTCGAGTCTAAATGCATTTTCAGAGGCTCTGAAAACACACATGGTTTTTAGCATTGCTCAGGCTGCTTGGCTCTGCAGCAAAACCAGCTCTGGGACATTTTAAGTAGAAAACCGTTGCTGTTCGGAAACGCTGCGGGGTGTCTGTGGGGAGGTACACTTTGTCCATGAGCTCTTGGTCTTAGCAAAGGGGAAGCAGGATGTCACACGGGAGCCCTCAGCCCAGGGATCCGAGCCCAGAGAGGAGAAAAAAGGGTAGGAAACAACCAAACGTGATCTTCGAGCTGTTACTGTGATGTCTTGCTGAAATGAAAACACGCTGCTTTTCCACCACTGTTTGGCACTAGAMAGGCAACTTTTGCACAGAGCTGCATGCTCTGTGAAAATTTCATAGTCAAAAGCTTAGTGCTTCCCCTCAAAAGAGAATTTCATCAAAATATTTTCCTCGATTAAGTTATTTTAATATGCCTCCAGATGCCATTTAAATACCATTTCCCTGGAAACAGAGCAGCTTGCAGTAGGAAACTGGGAAGTCTCCATTCAGCATCTCCCGAACCATCCCATTCAGACAGAAACAATAAAAAAAACCAACACTCTGATAATTTTCCCCAAATTAAACAGAAAGTTACTCCCACATTGGAGCCAAACGATCAAATCAGGGAGCTGCAAGTCACTGCACGATTCCCCCTTTGCAGGAAGGCCAATGGGAACATCACCACCGAGCGAGGGGCCTCTCGAGGTACCCCAGCGTGGGCCAAGAGTTAAAAATCACAGCAGCCCACTCCCCGCCACGAGGCCACGGTGCCAGAGGAAGCCGGGCTCRCCAGTGTCCTGCCAGGCAAGCCTGCGAGGAGCCAAGGAGCCGGGGAGGAAAGCAGCCTGGCTTCTCTCACAGCGCCCTGGCGGCCGGTACAGCCCCGCAGAGCTTTCCCTTTGTAACAAATTGGCATTTCCCCATGGAAAAAGCGCAGGCTGCAAGCCTCCGGGCAGTATTTTTTTTAGGAAGTGCTGCCAGCACCTATCGGAGTTGGYGGTGTTTTGGAAAAGCCACTCGCTTTCTCAGGTGTCTGAAACAAAATGTAGGAGCRCCCCAGGCTCCCCCTTTCTCACCAGGGTCTGCTGCAGAGCACATTCCCATCCGACAGATTAGTGACAAATTTCACAGCATGTCAGAAGTCCAGGGGCTCCCGCACCGCCCTCGCTGCCAGTCTACACTGAGGTAGGGTCACACCAGCACTGGCATCCTCCATCCGCCTCCCTCCCGGATCGGGGCAGATGCAGGACACTTAGAGCCTCCTGCTTGAGATCCGTATTCATATCTTATTTCTTTCCTGCTCCTGAGGAATACTTTTGCCCTTTTTGTTGTTGTTGCTCCTCAGGCCCCACAGAAATAAAGCAATTTGATTGCTTCATGTGGACAAGCAAAGCCTGGGGCATCTTGAGGGACACTGGAGAAGTAGAGACTGGCCACTCTTGCCCAAGCAACAAGACCTGGAAATTTCTCATTTGGCCTTGCCAGGGTTGCTGCTTCTGGACTTTTAGTGGTGCAAAGTCTTCTGGTGATGCCCTCTCCCGGAAGATGATCCACACTGGGGGTCCCCCAAGGCAACTGCCCCCCTGTACCCAGGGCCCAGGCAGGGAGCAGGGCCCAGCATGAACAAGACGATCCAACCAGCAAGGAGAGGAGCCGTTCCAGTTGGCAACTCTTTCCCGATGCTACTTCCACACATCTCTGCAGGCCTCCAAAAGCCTCTGAGAATGTGCAGACCTGTTCACAAGCCTCCCCRAGCTCTCTCAGCCCCTGCAGTGAGCCACACAGCTCCCAGCTCAAGCTAGGAGTTTGTGATGCTCCTCAGCCGCTTTTCTTCCAGGGAAGATTTTCATGAAAACAATCTCTCCCCAGATGCGGCATCCCATGCCCTTCTCAGCTGCCTGTTCTCAAAGCATCAGGGAAGCTCCACTTTCTTTCTCTTTGTCACAGGCATATCCGCAGCATCCCTCCTCCACTGCCACCCAGCCCCATCKCTCACTCTCCAGTCAACATTTTCCCTCCTGCTCCAGGGCAGGACTGGCAACCTCTCACCCTGCTGCCAAGGACTCACAAGGACAGGGGACACTGATGTGGTTACTGGGGGAGAAGAAACCCCATACYCAGCCCACAGGTCTGTGCCAGTGCCAAACCCCGTGTGGACACATCACAGCCTGCTCCCCAGCCTCACATTTCCATGTGCTTGTACAAGTAAGGGAAGAACAGGAGACAACACATCTTACATGAGCAGGATTTTGATCTGCACAGAATGAGACACACCAGGGTTTGGACTTTCCCCCAAATCAACAAGACTTACCAGCACTCAGCAACAGGCACCATTTTCACCCCAGATAGCTGGGCAGTGTTTTCCCTCTCTTCCCTGATTGATCATTCACAAATAATCATGGACAAGCCCAAAACTTTTTTCCTGTCTGGATCACAACTATCAGGCAAGGTCTTAGCCCAGCACTGTGGCTTTCCACCCTCTGCCTTGAACCTCACTTTTCATTATTGCCACAGACAAGACTTGCYAGGTCTTCTACCTACAAACTAACAGTTCCTCTTCAATCACACTCAAGCTCCTTTAGCTCTAAATAACCTGGTTTTAAGCACTATGACCCCAGGAGCTGCCTCCCTTCACCTGGGAAACAAGTCACACCTGACTCATGTGAGAGCAGAAGGCCTGTTGCTTGGCACAGATTAGCTATTGAGGGCTCTCAGACTCTGAGTGAGGTCACTGCAGCGTGGCTGTGGTGGGGACCAGCCAAGGGAGAGCAGAGCACAAGGGGTTAATTGGAGTGGCGTGAGAAATGAAGGAATGGGCTGAGAAATGAAGGAGTGGATTGTAACAAATCCGCAGCAAGAACTGGCTGTCTTGGGAGGGATGGAGGGAGAGATTATGATGTCTTGGACTGTGATGGATGTAGAAGAAAGTTACACTGCCAGYGTGATGTGTCTCTACACTTTTCTTCTCCACTCTATCCTAGCCAGCCTCCATCCTGGCTGGCTTTGTGAAAAAGAAAAATTAGCCCCTTGTTGCTGCAAGGCATCTGTTATCTGCAGAGCTCCTGAGGGAGACAAATGCCCAACAAAGATCCAAGTTCACACGAACATACCAGAAGAATCAAAAAGAAACCAGGATGCTGAGCTGGTAGGCTCTGTCTTGTAAGAGCATGGAGACTCAGGACCTAGCAGGAAGAGGATGCACAACCAGACCTTGAGCTGTAACATGTCTTGGGGACCTGGCCTTTACCTGTCAGGGCCATCAGAAGGAGTTGGGGGAGATTTGGCCAGAGCTAGGAGAGGTGGGACTTTATCTCCCTCTCCCCTGTTCAATCCTGGATTAACTGAATATCCAGTGAAAGAAATCCTGAACCCCAGCCATGCATTGGCACATGCACGTAGCAGAGACAGATCTTCAAATAACTTGAGATTAGACAGCTCTATAAAGTCCAAATTATACTTCCAGAACTGCAAACTAGGCTTTGAGCTGCGCACACCCTCTCCCTTCGTACAAAGAGATCTTGGAACTTTAATGCCTGAAACTGAATCCGCCAAATGCAGTTTTCCCTTGCAATCAGCTATTGTCTATACTGCTGCATTAATTGTGCCAAGACGGCTCCCTGGCGTTGAGGTCCATTGGCACATCACTGCCTGGGTTCATACTGCTGCCCTCCAGAGCACAGTGGCCACTTCCAGGCTGCCCATCCAGAACTGTCCCCAGCCCCTGCTAACTCCCAAACTGCCTGCACTAGCTGGCCAAGGACTAACAATTTAACAGCACAATTGAGTTGCGGTGCCTGAGGACATTCCTTGGCTCTGTTTAGTTCGCTGGTGTAGCTGTAGTTCCTCAGACCACTCCCTTCCTGCCTTTCATAGCCAATGCCTCTTTGATGTATTTCCAGTGTAGGTTAGATTATAAAACTGCTGTAACAGAGAGACCCTCGCATGATCACTGCTCAAGGAGAACTTCCCATACCCACCTCTGGCATGATTACTTTTCATTGGTTTTGTGCATATGAACAGAGTGTTTGCTTTCATCCCTCCAGCAAAAGAGCATATGGCAACTCACCCAGAAATGGCGCGACCTGCTCACAGACTGATGCAGCATGGGGGAAGGAGAAGCCAGGGTAGGAGACAAGGGCACTGCAGTATTGCTAACCAAAAGACAGTGCTATACAAAATCGCAAACCTGGTCACTGACGGCTCTGCTATTTGCRAGTTCACTCTTCTAAGTCGTCATAGGAATGTCTATATGAGCTGCAGTCGCATAACAAACCGCAGCGTAGGCATACTCTACAGGSAGAACCCCTCAATGAAAAAAAGAAGAAATGTATTCTCAAAAAGATGGTTATGTTTGACCTAAGAGCACGGTGAGAAAAAACCATCAGTAGTACCGAATATAGGTGTCAGTGCAAATTATCTTCCTAAACAAGCAATCTTTGGTATTTAAAAAAACCCTCTTGTTCTCAAGAACATTCCATCCCTGAATTCTCTGCACAAAGCTTGGATCGGATGTCTACTATTCATATATTTTTCCCTCTTGGTTTCAATATTAGCTGAGGAGCATTATCGGCAGGAGTTAGAGCCGGAAATAGGAAATGAGATGGAAATTGTTAACAAGAGGGGAAAATAGTTCAAGGAGGTTGGTCCTTCTAAGAACTGCTACTTTTTACAGCCTATGATTTTGTGACACTAGTGCACTGAGAACAGAATGATTTTAACCAAAGGTGACTTCAAGACATCTTGTTATTTATTTCTAGTGTGCTGTACAAACGCAGAACACACATGCCGTCCTTGTCCAAGAAGCTGACAGTCTAAGTACATACGCCCTGTATTGGAGGAGAGAACRCACATACAGCTATCGGCAGGTTAGAAGGCTAACAGGGCAGAGGCCTGATATGAAAGACAGACACCCCAAGACCAGCTCTATCGGGTCCTGTCCTGATGGGGCTGTAGTTCCAGCACGAGTGAGACCGAGAAAGGCAAGTGGTCCACACTGCAAGATGGAGAAAGGTCATGGCACATGCGCTGCTTTTCTGAAGCTCTGTCCTRCCCTGAACATCATCTTCTCCCTGTCGTACACCAGTTCCAACTGACATCGCTGCGAAGTGAGAAATCCCACCACCAGGAACGAGCTGTCTCCRCAGGCCAGGCATTTGAACACCACACTGGGCTGAGCAAATTGCTGAATGTAAATTACACACTCATTAAGTGTGCCTACATCTTCTTGCCAGGCCTGCTCTGGCTAATCCTGCTAGCAGAAAAGGGAATAGGTTGTGCCTTAAAACCCTGGGTTTATTTCCAAACTTCAGTGAAGACCYTACCCTCCTTTGAATATCATCCTCACTGACTACTGAAGTGTGTCCCTGCAAAGGGGACGTGCCCAAAAACATCTGCATGGGCCAAGATGTCATCACTTACAGCTTTCTTATCTGTATGAATAGTTTTCCAGGATGAGATGACAGTGAGGTGCCACTGCTCTCCAGAGTTATAGCTTGCATTCCCTGTATTCTGTTCTTAGTGTTAATAGTCAATAAAAAGAAAACATGGAGGGAGAAAACAGAGTTTCAGCTTAATGTGAGTTACTGCAGCACCCATTGAACAGATACATCTGGTACCACGAGTCAGGAGGATGCTAAAGAACAGATCAATGTGGCAGGAAGTTTTCAGTGCCTCTTTCCAATTCTTTTCCAATTTGTGTTTTACTGGAGTCCATTTCTTATCCTGTTCCAAAATGATTTCTCCTTCCTGAAGATCAACCCTACGGGGTCTCTGTACTTTTACGTATCAGTGTTACTAGAAAACCTGGCCATATGCTAGACCATACCAACATCCCACTGGCTGTAGGGCAGGCTCTTGAGGGGCACAGCAGATGTTTTTTGCTGGTAGCCATTTACAACCAGAGTAGACAAAACCACTAGTCATACTCATATGCTGGAGAACAGTCTTACCCTGGGGCAAGATGATCCAAGAGTCCTACAAATAGTCATAAGCAATTGAGTTTGCATGACTTGAAAGGTAACTTCCTTTCTCCCAGACACTCAGACATGAAAACTCCTCAACTGCAGCAACTGCAAATTAATATGGGCTACCTTAAATATCATCAATGATGTGCCCTGTCTGACTTTACACTCCCACTAGCCCAGAGTGGACATAATTACAGCTTGCTCAAACTATGGGAGGGTAAATTCTTTTGATACACCAACCCAATGATTTGCTGTCTGATCCTACCCTAAACCTAGAGATAGGATTCATCAGTGGATGGATCTCTTTGGTTCTCCAAGGAGGTGCTTGAAAATATTATGCATATGATAAAATCTAGTCCATATTTTTGCCATTGAAATTATGACCACTTTGCTGGTACCACCGTTTCAGACTCACTTAATACACTCACTGGAATCCCTAAGTGAGGTGACTTGGCACCTCCAGGAGAGGTGGAGACGCTCCTCATCATGTTTCTCAAAAATGAAGGTACCTCTGGTAAATTGCACAGTAAATGATAACATAAATGTATAGATTGGGAACTTAAGATGAGTATTGGTTCACTAAATCTTTAACAACCACAGGTTTTAACCATGGATTTGCTCAAAATGAGGAATGTAAACTTGAGAACAGAGTATTTAAGTGATCCTGCTGTCAAGAGCTCTCTGTGCAGCTCTGCCAGGCCAAGAGTCTGCGGCTTTGGTACAGCGAGAACTAAGCTAACCTTGTCTTTCCTGATTTTGGTTTGAGTAGTTTTGGGCTCTCTGCAATTTGCTTCAATTTGCAGGCTAAACTGAAATCCAGCAAAAACACTTTATTTGCTTTCAGGTTAACGTTCTCAGTCATGCAGGAGCTAGTATGTTTTCCACCTCAAAATAAAACAAAGCTCTGTACTGCCCATTGAAAAGGACCATTTTCACCTAAAATTGWATCTTATTCTCTTCTCAAAGATTCATTTTGGCTTGTTGCTCCTTAACCTACCTCCTCTGTTGCTCCTGAGCTATGTATGCAGGGACTTCTCCATTCTTTAATGTTGAGTAGATCACGCAGCAAAGACAACTTCACAGGCATTCCCCAAAAGCCATCTCATATTAACCATCCACCCTGCAACACCTGGGATCTGGCTGCAGTCTGTAGCATGCACATTTTTGGTACCCAGTACCCCTGTTTTGACTGTCACCTTGGGGCACATTTCTTTGATGCATCTTCCATTACAATAAGGCCTTAAGCCCCGCGGGACAGTTTCTGAACAAGGAAGACCCTCCCTTTGCCCAGCAAGATGCAGGCTGGTGTTCAACAGCAACAGTCATCAGGACAGCACAGGACTGTGTGTGAAGCTCTATACATTTAGTTCCCAGAGGGTCTTAAATTGGCAGCTGGAATTAGGCCATGTGATTCCTCTGCTTGGCTGTGTTGACCCACAGGCTGGCTGCAAGTCATAGGATGCCAGGCTGGAATTAGGTAGCCCTGAGCTGGGTTGCCAGGGTGTAGCTGGCAGCTGGACTATCGAGGGACAGGGACTGAGTGTGCTTGTGCCAACCCTTCTGCTTAGGAGAGTGCTGGTGCCAGCTTTGCAAGGATGAAGTGCGAGATTTTTTTCCAAATGGTTACCTGCATTCCCAAGGTTTGTAGATGACACACACTGTGGGAAATGAAACAAGTGCAAGCAAGGGAAGGAAAGGCCCTTCTCTTGCACTTGTAGAAACAAAACCAGAAATGGGGGTTCCAGTTGGGATGATGAATCATCGCAAGCAAGATAAAAGCATTTATGTATGCTGGAAAGGCGCTTGCAGCCTCACTGATCTCACTCTCTTTGAGCCATACAGTACCCAGAGAGTGTTTCAGCGCTGGCTTGCAGGGAGTGGTAGGGCACTGTCTTGAACTGGATCCAGGCTCACAGCCCCCTAACGCAGTGTATGTAAAAATAGCATTGGCCTCTGAAATGAGCATCATTAGCACCTCAGGAAAGAGGGTGCACAACCATTTTTTTGTTCTACCCAAAGAGTTAGTAGCTGAGGTCCTGCACAGGGTGTTAGCGGTAACCTCACATGGTCTGGGACTTTCAGGCTGGAGCATTGCTATGCACTCTCTGTGCAGCTTTCAACCAGGATCTCTAACAGCATCTTCATTTCTGTCCTCTCTTCCTTCACTCACATCTTTTCTGCTACAACCAGAGTGGACATCTCCTAAGAAGACACAAATTTCAAACCTTTCTTGTGCAGTTACATTTGATCATTTGTCACCTCGCTGTATGGGGTGGTCAGAGTGTACCTAGAAGCTTTTATTAATCTAGCGTTCCCACACTATTGTTGCTGCCCTGCTTTTCCTATCTAATTAGAAACTCATTTCCTGAGGGATACACATCTCCCAGAGGGGAAACAATAAGAAACATTTGGTAATCACCAGCCTGTGTTATAAGTTTATTTTAAGGCTGTAATTGCTGGGAGTTGCAAGAGGATCTGGGGGCTGTTTATTGTTACAGCAGAGAGAGTCAAAGGACTGGCACTAGGATAGAAAGCCTTTCATCTCTAGGTCAGTGATTCAAATCCAGCACAGGTCAATAGTGACTATAAGTTGTCTTTATCCAATGAGTCCTCAAAGGTGAATGTGATATTAGTTTGGTGGCCTTCATAATTTCCTAGCAGGCAGATGCCAGGCTCCACAAATCTGCTGCCACTGGGTGACCCTCACAGCAACCACAGTCACTGCACAGGCCAGCATGAAAGGTGCTGTGCAAAATGCTTATGTTGGGAAAACGAGCTATGTTCGCACACTCCTGGAGAGGTCCTAAAGCCRAGACAGCTGCATTTTCCTGCAGAAYTGCTCTTGCTACTGTTGGTTTTGTACTTGCCTCAAGAGCAACGGAGACTTCCCTCTTGCTTGAAAAAAACAGCGAGGAATTGAGGAGAGGTTCTCCCAGGAACTGGAGCACACACAGCGCTGCTGCCAGCGGGATGCTTGCTCCTAATCACTAACCAGAGGGACACATGCTCCTAAATCCCTTATAGTGATTTTGAAGGCCATGACTGTTCGCTTTCGGGTCTCTACCCTGAGAAAGCCAACACCAGGGGAYGCCAGGGGGACACCCCAGCTCTGTGGCCACTTGATTTCTGCATCCAGCCTGCACAAGTGAGCACCCTGGGGGCTGCGCCAAGGCCCTGGGTACAGCAGGCAGGAGACCGGTGAGACTGGCAGAGCGCAGCACCCTTGGTGGTGCGAAGGAGGCAAACGCTCTTGGAGCTGGAGCTGGTGCATAATGCTTATGCCACTCTGGTACCAGTAGTCTTGCAATTGCATGTAAGTAGTGGCTGCRAGAGATGCACATCACAGCTAGCTCCTGATCTCTCTTTCCCCCAAAATGTATTTATTTCCCGTCTCGCTAGGAGAGAGGTTGCTCTGARCTTCAGATTTACCAAGAAGATCTGGGGCTTTTATTATATTAGAAGGAGAAACAGGCAACCACCGGCCTGGCAGAAAGTTATACATGTCCTAATCAACTGGAGGGAGTAACATGTCCCAGTTCTACTTCTCTTTTCCTCTGTACCCCATTCCTCAACATTTTTCTCCTCTGWTTTTCAACAAAATGAATGGTGCTCTGTCCACCAATGCCAAAAAGTTGCCATGCAGATTCTCAGTTGATCAGCTGTGGGCTCCCAATAAAAGCACACTTTATCCAGCTGAAGAAAAAAAAAGAAAGAAAAGCTGTTAAATGGATATCAAATCTCTGTTTGCTTGATAAGATCCAGGTGGATCTGCCCTAAGCTTGGGTGTTAATGGTGGGAGGCTCTTATGAAAGACTGAGGGGTGTGGATCTGAGACCTGGTCCAGGCTTGTGTTGAAATCCCCCATTAGCTGACCCAGCCTGCCAGTTGTTTGGGGTGACAAATCTCATCACACYCTCTTGAGCTGCTGGCTGTAGAGACTGGCATATCTTCCTTGTGCTCAGAGAGTTCCTGAGCTCCTGGGCTTTTGACACTTTCCATTGCAGCTTTGCACCTTGGTCCTTGTCCCTTGCAACACTTATTTCCGTGTAGCTGATGATGTTTCCGCAYGGGCACAGTGCGAGACAACTGTTCTTCCAGGGTAAGCGGTAGTGTCTGTCTGGCTTTAATGACATCTGAGACCACGGCGTGGCTGGCCCAGCTCCAGCATGTACGTAAGGGAGGGCTGGAGTCTGGGAGCTGCTTTCCAGCCCTAACTACGTGCRATTGATTCCCACATATCTCCACCAAATTCAGTGACACAATTGTGCATTTAGCCCCCGCGCAATTGAGATAGAAGTCTGGTCCCACATTTGTAAACACTGTTACTGCAAATTTTGGCTTGAGGGCAAGTGGTTACATCGGCTCTGCCATCTGGCAGGCTGAACATATGCACCTGCCTTTTGGGGAACATATTTTCCATTTATGAATGGAAGGCTKCTTCTCAGACCTGGTGACAGCTCTTGGTTTGGCTGGGCTCAGCTTGGTTTCTTGGGAATGCCTGAGGGCAGAGCTGAGCTTTGAAGCATTTAAACCTACAAGACCCAAGGTTTATGAACAAGAAAAGCATAAAGTGCGCTTGGTCTTGACACCTTCTGCACAACTGTGTATTTTCTTGAACAAGTCCCATCTAAGCCTTTTAGTGGGCTCAGCATGGGGTTTGTAAACCAGGACAACTTTATTTTTGATGAACAGAGCTAAATGACACAGCTTTTCTCACATCTGTTATTTAATTGACTGAGACATTTGAAATTAGACCTAATTATTTTTCTCACTCCGTTAATACCCTGTGACTGTTGATTCGATTTTGCCTGAAGYGTTAGAGCTTTCACTGAATTAACAAACTTGTTGTTAAGGATCTTGTTGTTAAGGATCCCAGCAAGTTACATCAATAACAACCATAGTCAGTTTACGTTAAAATGTCGTATGCATACAACCTGTTTTTTATCGAGATCGATTGATTGTAGTTAAGTCTCCTGGGATCATGCGTTCACTCACATTGCGGAGAGCTCGTTCTTGTCGGGCTTCTGTGGATGTGCTCCCATGACTGTCGCTTCTGTCAAATGCTTGATTACTATCCCACACTGCTGTGTTTGGCACCCGTTTTTGCACTTGGGTGTTCCTCTTTGCCCCAGGTTATCTTGGCAGGGTATCTCTTCCCCATTTAAATTCTTGTGGGCAACAAGAACTTCACCATTTTGAGATCAACTAGCAATGCGGTCATGTAAGCTATCCAGCTGCCCTCTCCCTCTGTGCTCCCACTGCATGTGAGCCACTTGAGTTTGCACTGCCTGAAGTGTCTTCTTCACAGAGATGAGTGTTTGTAGAAAGAGATTTGAAAAGCTTCTTAACATCTCGGAGAGATCCTCTGAGTATGAGGAAAAGATGGAAATGGCTTTTACAAACTGGAGAAGATGAAACTTTCCATCATGCTTGGCCTGATTCCCTGGGTTGGGAATAGAAGCAGGTGTGCACTTTCTGACTCTCCTCAGCATCTTCCACACCTTGGCCGACACAAACAGGGGAGCCACCACCTGCATAGAGGCTGACTTAAGTCTCTGGGTGAAACTGAGACGTCAGGAGAGAGTCTGTTCCAGGGAAAACCACAGCCTTTCCAAGAAACAGCCTTCAAGGACAGAGTTTTCTGGAGTATTTTCAAGGGATTGAAAAGGAGCACATAACTTTGGAAATGGACGAGACAATTCAGCGACAAATCATAGCAGTGAAGTTGTTGCTGTTAGACAGACTATTTTCTGATGTTCTAGTCTCCTGGAAAATACTGAAAACACTCTCTGAGGGCACCAATATTTTTGGCCAAAATAATTAGAGCATCTTCACTAACATTTGCCTCTTCTGGAAATGAAAAAGGAGAACCATTCTGCTCATGGCTTCTGTGATGCGATTATGCCGCATGGTTACAATGGCTGTGTTCCATGGGTCATATCCATAACAACCTGGCTGATGTGCTTTTGAAAAAACGTATTTTAAGATCTGGTGCAATTTCTCTCTTTTTAATGAATGCATGAATTTTGTACAACTGAGCTGGAAAAAGTATCACCAAAGTACACTTCAACACTAACATAATGTTACATCCTCCAAGACTATCAGTTCTTAGTAAATCAGAAATACATCTTTTTGCTTTCAGCACATTCCAGAACAGAGGGCATTTTCATACACTCCTGACCTTCCTTTCATCACATAGAGCATTTTCAGGGCTTTTTTCACCTGTCCACCATGTATCTGCTCCAAGACATGATCCAGCATCTCCCTTGGTGCTACAGTCATCTTTGCATCTCAGAAAAACATCATTCCTGTTGAAACAGCCATTATTACCCAGACTGGGGTGCATTCCCCCATACAATAGCTTTTTCTAGCCTCTCTGAGAAATCCCAGAGAGGAAGAACTGCTACCATCATCCCATGGGCTGTTTGACCTTGGAGTGTCAGCACGGCAAGGCTGGTAAAGCCCCGCCAGGCCCAAGGACTTTCTTGGTGAGTCCCAGGAATGACGGGGGTTGCAGGCTGAGAGTGGCCATGCTGTGGGGAGCGACTGAGGGGAAAAAGAAGTTGGCAAAGAGATGACAAGCAGGTTTTGCATGCTCACACCTTTCCCAGTGAACTTGCCTCCTGGGGCAGACTGTCCTGGGGGCATCACAGAGCTCTATTTTGGCAGATGAACACCCCATGGTTTCCTAAGTCTGTATGACATCTCCCATGCTTCAGCACGGTCTCTTCTCCAGGGGTGGGACAGCTAATGAAAGTCTGAGTGGTTTCCTGGCCTCCCCATTCATGGTGACAAAACTATCACCGTACTGACTACAACCATCCCCACGAGTCACTGGTAGAGCAGCCAGAAACAGCCCTCCACCAGGCAAAATAGTGCCTGATAAATGATCCAGAGAAGAAACAGCTTCTTCTACTTCTCCTCCTCCTCCTCCATTTCTTTCTCCTCCACCTGCCCCTCCTTTAGCCCTTGCGCCACAGCAGAAAAAGTTTTAGGAAATACCAGCTCTTAATCCATCCACCTGCACAGTCTGTGTGTTGCCGAGTTCCTGTGAAAGATCAGTGTGATCACACCACTCAGCGTGATTTCTGGTAGCACTGCAAAAATGACGCTATCTGAATTAATGAACGCCAGCAGAAGAAACATCAAAATGTGCCTGTTTGACCTCTCCTAGCCCCAGAATTCTTGTATTTTGCAAATGACATCACTTAAGGGTTGCAAAGAAAAATCACAGAGCTCAGAGCTGTGGGACAGGACTTTGTTCCACGTGCTGCTTTCTGAGGGTGCTGGGACATTCCTCAGTGCACACCCTGGTTTGTGCATGCACCATGATGAATGGGTTCACACAGACGGGTGCAGTGCCCATTGTTTTGAATCTTTGCCTCAAGTAAGGACATCCTCCTAACAGAACCACTGGAGCTGATACAGGTATCACCAACTGAAATACTGGGGAGAGGTCAGATAAGATGGTTATTAGATTTTCTTCTGGCCTTAATAACCTATAAAAGAAATACCTGGTATCTCATTTCAACCCAGCTACTGCACCGTTAGCAGCTTCGCAACCAGTGAGCACAGGGACAAGGGACTGGGAGGACCTTCTGCATCGCTGACACCTGTTAGTCTAAGCAACAACGTCATAAAAATCCTTCTATAAATCAGCCACGCTCCATCTTATACCTACACCTGTTTTCTTYCCTCCCGCTTAGGAGGGAACTTGTTACTCCAATCGTTAACAGCCTTCTCCTGATTGCTAACCTAAATTTATTCATAGCTGCTTCATGCCCATTTGTTCTTGTGCCAACATTGTCCTTAGGCTGAAATAGCTCTTTTCTCTCCCTACTATATTTATAGACCGCCGTCACATCCTCCCTTGAGCTTTTGTTTTGCTAAACCAAACAAGCCAAACACAGCAGTCCCTTCTCATGTGACATGTTCTCTGATCCTTTTTTGTGCTTGCTCCAGCTTCAGRTCATCTTTCCAGTGCCATGAGGTCTGTCCTGTTCCAAGGACCTCCAGGTGTCCCTCGCAGAGATCCAAGCCATTGCAAGCCCTACACGTACTGCCTGAACGAAGGAAAACCAGCAGTATATTTGTAGGCACTCTTTCCTGGTCATGGTCATTTCCCCATTTTGACTGAACCCCCCAATATGGCTTGTCATTATGGGTGCTTGGCTGTTTTCAGAAGTGTTTGTGGAGAATGTGAGAGAGCAAATACCCACAAGAATGTGTGAATTGTAGCAATTTCCTTGAGCTCCCCATCCACATACACCAATAAACACTTTAAGCACTCTCGGGGGAGAGAGAAAAGATGCTGCAGCTGAGTTTTGACCCAGATACACATGCCAGTAACTCCCAGATATTACCACAATACACATTTCAGACAATATGTGTGATCTGGCAGACCAGTTATGCTGTGCAAGTAGCACAAGCAATAGGCACAATGGACAAGGCACATACGTGGTGAACGCAAGCCGAGTGCTGCGTCCCTCCACGATTTCTTCACCAACTAGGAGGATTTTTTCTTGCATATCCTGGTGTTTGTTACTCTGATGAACCCCGTCCTATGACCAGATTTTGCACAATGACTAAAACGAAATACTGAATGGCAGCCCAGAGAGTTCCATTAAATGAGGAACAGCTCACAGAAGAAGAAATAATGTGTGGGCATCAGTGAAAGGCTGCCACATCCGGACCCAGCTGCTGATGGGATGGAGAGCTGGGAAGAGAAGAAGCAATGCCATGATGCAATCTGGAGTACAGATTGCCCTGTGTGGTGCTAAGTCCTTTGACTTTGACCCTCCCAGTAAATCTGTCCCTGCACAAAAGCATACAAGCTGCACAGGGAGCCTTTATAAATTAAGGCTCCTAATTAAGCTCCTGATTAAGCACCTAATTTTGAGTGCTTATTTTTAGAACTCTGATATTCTTTAAACATGTATTTTTCCCTATATTTAACCATTTTAAAGGTTATGTTTCAAGTAAGCCTTGTCTTGCTAAGTCTTAAAGTAATGTGTCACCATTGAGATGCATGTTACTGAAAACGAGCTGTCTGACCATAAACAGGGAGGTTATTATAATCCCTGTGGTCATGAAGAATCAGTCTTTGTGTCAGCTTTCAGAAGCAAGAAACAGAGGGATGATGCTGAGCTTTCCTGTAAGTGTGAGTTTATTTTGATTCTACTGATGGATGGATGTTTGGGCTGATTCACCTAGACTGGGATTTTCCTATTCATCGTGTTTGGAGAGTGTTATAATAGCTTCTCAGAAAATTTTGGACATGTAGCTGAAATAAGACCATGGAAAATTACTCCAAAGCAGCCTCATGTCCCCGGATATTGTGTTTCATTGTTTATTTATTTACTGGAAGGAAAGGTCAACCAGTAATTTCTGCTATGCAAAATGCTAAATGTTTGAAAAATTCTTGGCCTAGCAAGGCCTTTTCCTACTAGTGTTGACCACTAATGACCTGATTCAGATCTGTCTGAACCAAGCTGCATGGCTCCAGGGTTCTAGATATGCCCCCAAACTTCATCAACATATGCCGCATRGCAGGAAAAATAGAAATCACAGATCTCAAGGAGCCCATGCCAAGAAGTTCCACCTTTTGAGCCAAGATGCCTGAAGCAAGACTTGTGCTCCAGACACCTCTCACTAGGGTTGTACTGTGTCCAAAGAAGGCCTAATGGTGAGGAGCTCTCTGCCAGCAAAGAATTGCCATCACCACAATCAATCTCTTGCTCATCAGCAGCTCCTGACACACCACAGTGAGAGCAGTAAGAGCAGAGAATGCAGTAAAGGAGGAAATACTCGGGAAGGTTTCAGTGTTTTCAGCACCCTATTTCCTATGTTTCTATTTTTTTTGTCCAAATCGTCCTTTGATTCCATTTATCCTTAGGATGTCAGAAAGCGTCTGTGTGCATGAGGGGATGGGAGCACTTGCAAAACTACCACAGGAGAAGGTTGGATGGAAAGATGAAAAAATCCTCCAGGTCAAACAACTCCCGATAAAGTGAAGAAAGGCACTGAGTGAAGCATGTCCTGTGTTTAGAGGTCCCCAAACCTTGAGCTGTCATTGAAATCCGCATAAATAAAGGTTCTGAACCACCTATCACACAGTGTTCCACCAACCTCTGTATTGCAATAACTCCACTGGGGGAGACAGCAGGGGCGGAACAAAAGTCTAAGGAAAAGGCTCTTAAGTTGTGGTTCAGACATGGGATATTTAAGCTACTTAATCAGATTTTTAAAAAATTGTTTTGATTCAGAGTGGTAAAATTCCCATCTAGTAATTTAYAATTAACTGCCTTCTTAGACACCCTCTTACCATTTATAAAAGAATTCACTACATATTTAGTACAACTGATGATTCAGCTTCAGTCCTGTACTGAAACTGCCTTGGCCTGATCAGTTCATTTGATAGTTCAAGTATTCTATTGTTGGATTAGTTCAGTATTTTATTAATAAAAAACTCAGCTTTAGCAATGTTTTCTTGGTTTTAAGTTAGTTTATTTAACAGTTCTAATAAAATACATAAAACTGAAACTGATACTGAGCACATCACTCTGCAGCAACACCACTCCACAACCTTCAAGGGCCTAGAGCGGATACCAGCCGGACAGTTAAAAGGCAATTTCCCTCACAATAAATCTGTGTTCTCACACACTGGGAAGCTATTAACGGTGAGAGTGGGGAATTCTGCTTGAAGCGCGTCTGGCAGCAGAGAAGAGGACCACACAAGGTGCAAGGCAGAAGAGAACCAGGCCATAAATTATCACATCATTATGTTACTATTTAAATAGCTTTTGGATCAGAGGTTACCACCCCCCTACCATGCATTTTGCTGTCTTCTGCCTCCAGCACATCCCTACCCTGCTTCACTCCTCCCCAGTCCGCCTGGTGAAGGAGACATACTGCGCACCTGAACATCAGTGTCTTCTCCATGGGCTCTCCACCTCTCCTCATTCCTGGCACGTCCTGTAGATAACAACTCTAGAAAGTGAGGATTTCGTGCTTCTCAGGTGTGTTTTGGTGTGGTGTTCAGGCAGGCCTTCACTACATGGCAGGCACGTGCATTCAGGAACTGTATAAAGGCCAAGGGAAGCAGCATTTTGGGGTGGCTGTCRTGGATAGGAATTCAGAGGGACCATGTAAATGGTAGGTAAAACCTGGTCCTTGGCTATTCAGAGTTTGAGGGAAGAGTTGCTAAGAGTCAACAGGGTATTTATTACTAACTTACAACTTTTTAGGACGTCACAGACACAGGAGACTGGTCCTTCACCGCATAGTCCACTCATCTGACTGAAAAGCAACACTGCTCTACCTCTATGTGTTCCTTCTACTGCACAGCAAATGAACAGGGAAGAAAAATCAAGTTCATAAAAAATTGTCATGCAGCTGATTTTTCTAGGCTTCTTTGGGATCAACATTTTTAGAAAAGAGGAAATCAGAAGCTTGTTTAAAAGTATCTGGATACTTACCTGCTTGCTTTGTCATCACAAATGGCCACGTGCCGGAAGGAAGAGATTGGAGGCAAGGGGTACATAAGGGGGCTGGGATTTTGGATTGCTCCATTTGGAGAGCAGGTAGCACTGTAGTCTGCAGGCTACAACTCTGTCAGCCCATATGCATATTCCAGGTAACACATGTACATATAACACGCAGTGAAGACACATGTACCATTGCTCCTGAAGATGCTACGATGGTAACTGTTCTTTCAGACTGACATTTTTTCTACCCAGTCTGTGTTCACATGCAATATTGTCCCTTTCCCAAATATCTACAAGAACATAAACTTTATCTGCTAAAAAATTCAGTTAAAAAAAAAMCCACAAAAATACCCAGGACTTCTACCTGTGCAAAATACCATTTAAAACAAGAATACTCACACATCACACTGGAAGCTGGTGGATGGATTCACCAGTAAGGCAAAATGAAAATACATCTCTCTCTGATAGCTCAAGTCCTTTCTCCCTTGGCTCTCTGCTAACATAAAGAAGAACAAAGTCGCACATAAACAAAGAATACCAAAGTGCTTAACAGCCTCTGGCAAGACAAGACCTGTATAGCCTTGTCTCTTTTGTAATTGCACTTTGTGATATTCATGTGATAGACAGAGACCGCTGTGACTTGTCGCCTCCTTGAAGGAACCTCCACATCTTTCCACCAGCATGAATTCTCATGAGTTCATATTGATCCTGGGGCAGAAGTTAATTCTGCCAGCCTCCAAGAAGACCCCAAAGTCATATCAAGCAGCAGACACTCAGAAATGGTATAAATGGTAGAGAACAGCACCCAGCATTTTAGTAAAACAATCATCAGGGTATCTATAACAAGCAAAGAAACCAACTGCAGGATGTGGCTGCTCATCTGGCCATGAGCTCACTCTGCTCTTGCAGTGAGACAGGCAGCCAGCAGAGAGGGCAGGAGGAATCGACCCAAATCCCCAGAGCGGGGCTGATATTTACGGACAACGCT
This sequence comes from Apteryx rowi, assembly GCF_003343035.1. Lineage (NCBI taxonomy): Eukaryota > Metazoa > Chordata > Aves > Apterygiformes > Apterygidae > Apteryx > Apteryx rowi. The sequence continues at coordinate 1,158,886 of NW_020448530.1, read as the reverse complement.
GAAAATTATGGCACAAGGAAATCAACAAGATGGAAAGCCATGCTGGCTGGGGCTCCATAGGAAACAGAGGGGCGGAAAAGCAAAGTTTGCCAAATGGATGTGGAAAAGTCTGGTAAGGACACTTCTCCTTTTTTTTTTGTTTCAAATCAAGTTTCCAAGGATGTTTTATAAACAATGGAGCAGAGAAGAAAATGTAGAATTTGCTTTTAAAAATAGTGCATGGTGAGGAACTGCAGCTGCAGTTCAAATGGAGTTGAACTTACTGTGGTCATTGGCTTCAGGTCCTTGATCCTAGTAGACCTTGACTTATCCAGCTTCAGAGCAACCCAAATATCAGAGTCCTCCCTCCATTTACCTGGCCAAACTTTTCACCTGCCCTTGTTCATTGCAATAAATGAAGCTAACAGGAGTGTCAGGGGCTCAGTCCTCTCTGTATCTGCCCAGTCAGCTCTTTCTTCTCCTCTCTCCACCTCAGATGCAACAAGACACTTAAGCACCTGCTTAACTTCAAGCCTTGTGCTTTGATCCTGCTTGCTTCAGTAGGATTTAAGCACATGCCCAATTGCTGGACTGAATCAGGACTCCTGTCTGGAGTCATTGCAATGCACYTCAGTGAGCAGCCCCACAAAAACTTCTTTAAGTCAAACATCAAAATTAAATAATTTATTTCAATTACTTATCCTGAAATATCCCTGGAAATATCTGGGACTTTTTTTTTCATTATATGTCTGAATATAGCAAACATCAGGGCACAGATAAACCAGAGAACTGGCACTTTAAAACCAAACCAGACAAAAAAATCCCTGTTTATACAGAGGCCACCATTTAAAACCTCCTCCGCTTAAATTTAGCATCTGAATTGGTATTTTTTGAGGGATTTTCTAAGATACCTGACTTTTCCCCAAAGAAACATTGCATCGCCAAGCAATTCCCAGGCTCYGAGCAGGGGCTGGAGCAGGCCAGGGCCCGACCCCAGTGGGTGTGCTGGATGCGGCCACGCTGGCTGGGAGGCAAAGACCATCTGCTGGGGTAGCTGGAGGTAGGCACGTGCCAGTTGGCCTCGATGCTGGGAAATGTTCCCGGGCACATTTCATTTCCTAGTACAGCTATAGCTAGAGAGATCACCAAAGCCCTGTGAGCAGTCCCAGTTAAACAAGCAAAGGAACAGGGAAACAAATTGCTTCCATAAGAAAATATGRAAAAAAAAATCTTAATTTCAGTTAAAAAATTATTGTCACTTTTGACTCATTTTTTTCAAGGGTCTCAGATTTTAAGAACCTTCACGTAGAAACTCATCCTGCGAATAGAAGAGTTTTGTTTTCATCTCCTTTTCTGTGCAGGTTTTGCTAGCTGTTGCTGTTACAATTAGATCTGATTCTAGTTTTAGTTTTAATGATCTGAGAGAGGACCACAGGGTAGGGCCTCTCTCTCATTTCTTACAAATAAAAATAATTAAATAAGATTCTAATATAGACTTGGGGGGACATTTTCTTAAAGGCTTGCATAAAGTAGGGTTACAAGTCACAGACATCCAGGTCTTTTTAGTCATTTTTAACGGTAAGAGACTTCACACATGAAATTAAAAAAAAAAAAAAAGAAGAAATGGTATTTTTGTATGAAAATGCAAAATGATTTCTTGATATTAGAAGCATTTGTAAATCTTTACGGAAATAATTATTACAGAGGACCACTGCGTGAAATTTGAATGCAATTTTGAAACCAAGCTTGGTTAAAATTTGAGGTGCTCAGAACTGGGACTTTGAAGTTACCTGGTACAAATATAAACTAGGAAGTTCATGTCCAAATGGGCAGCTTATGATCAGGATTATCTGACTCAGAGCTTGAGGTCAGAGGACCCACTGGGTCCTTTCTGGAGCCACTTCTGGGAATCTCCCTTAGACTTGTTTTCCCAGCGTTTGTGGAGGACATTGCTTTGGCTAGAGGATCCACTATTATAACAAACATCACGTCACACTCGCACTGCACCTTGCATCCTAAGGCATCCTGAACCAACTGCACTTGAGCCTTTTCACCCATCAGTGTAGTGCAGTTACTTCCCGTTTGGAAAGTGCCATGGGTTTAACACCCCACAACATAATGCAAACCTTTAGAAGAGGAAAAAAGACAGAGTCTGATTGAAACCTCACAGAAATGCCCGSTTTGCTTTGCAAATATACACCGGAGGCAAAGCTTTAGGGTATTAGTTCAGTTTCCTACTCTGGGGAAAGCTGCTGYATAGAGAAGAACCGTCCCTGTTCATAACCCCCTACAACCCAACCAAAATCAAATGTCAAATCTCCAGAAGCATCTGTCCCTTAGCCAGAGGTTGTTTTTCTTCGTGGATGAATCAAACATACTGAGTAAATCACATGAATCACCAGTGGAAACATCATCCTTACAGCATCATCTCACATTTATGAATAAGGAGCTTGTTTTGCAGGTCCCTGGAGAAGAAATAAAGCACTGGGAGCTCAGGGAGGGGCCCGAGACTCTCACAAACATTTTGCTTTAATAGATTGCTAACAATAAAGTGTTTCCCTCTTCCTCGCCCCCTGCCAGAAAAATTATAGGCAATTGCTTTACAAACCAGCTCTCAATTTACCAGTCCTTTTATTAATAAGAAAATGCTTACACTGATGACATAGCTCAATAACCGGTTATAAATCGTATAAATCTGTTGCAACGGTTACAAATGAGCAGTGTGATTTATGACCGGGGCCACTGGCTCCTGCACCTGGCATAAAACTTTGTAGGCAAGGAGCCACGTGTTTCATTTGAGCTTTATATTTGACATATAAATCAGGTAGTGAAAGGGGCTCTCCCTCCACCCCCACTCCTCCCCTTGAAACACAYGGAGCAAATCTTTTACAGGCGACACGGAACTCACTGTAGCGAGGACACAATACGAGGCATGGAAAATATTACGCCGCGATTTCATTAGTTTCTCGCGAACCAGTACGAGGCGCGGTGACCTGCCCTGCAGAGCAGGCAGACGCAGGCAGGTTTAGAGGGGGATGACCACGCGGGTCGCCGTGGAAAACCCTTTGCACAACAAGCTGTTTTACCGCACTAGGGGCCCCGTTTATTCCCAGATTTTGCAGACCTGCGGAAGGAAGGTCCCCACCTTTCCCTCCTGAGGCTGAGCAGGGTTTGGCCCTGCCTTTGAGGTCGAGACGTACCACATAATCCCRAAGGTAAGATGATGGGGCCATGGGCAGAAAAGGAAACTACGCAGTCACTAATGGGCCTTTTAGGCGTTACTTTGCAGAGGCGTTAATAAAACAACCCCCCGTGCAGCATGCACTGGAGGATCCCTCCCCTGTTCAGACTTCGCAGATGTCCCTTACAGCTCGGGGCTTGCAGGTGTCCRTTGAACTCGGGTGGGAAAGGCTGGCTGTGAATCAGTGAAGCTCTCCAGCYGCCTGAGCAGAGTTCAGATCCACTGGCCCATCCCAAAGGCTTGTGAAGAGGAGCTTTGCACTCAGAGCTTAAGCACTCGCCTCTCCCCTTCCCTTGGGCAAGCAGCTGATCAYGAGGCCTTCAAATCCGAGCCGCAGCTTGATGCTGAACCACCATCCTTGATTTTAAAAAGTGCTTTTGGAGCATATTTCAGTCATTTTAGGGCACTGGGTGAAAACTTACAAGTTTTGCCTGCATCTGTGTGTGTGACCCAGCTCCAAAGTCTGTCAAAAMCAGCAAGACTCCCTCATTTGTCTGGACCTTCCGAATGTCAGCAAGATGAGCCAGATCTTTGTGCAAAGTGCCACCTGTACTTAAGTAGCTAAATATTTGCCTTAGAAATCCAAATGCAGCTCCAATTATCTGGATGCAAGTTTAAATGGCTGGTTTTCAGCAAGTTAATAATTAGATCCACAAATATGAGAAATTTTCTTTAGGTAGGATGTGCAGAAGTGAGATGAAATGCAAAATGCTATATAAAACCCTAAAGCTGTGGAAGAAGCAACCTAAAGCTCTCCCCTCATTTTAAACAAYGGGTATAAATCTGTGGTACATTCATACAATCCCACAAGTTAGCTTATCTCAGCTGTATAAAGTCCTGTTGAAGGTTTTTGTGTCCCCTCTTCCAGAGATGTGAATTTTTCCATAACAGAGGTGTTGGCCATTTCTGGAAAGCTCTTGCTATGAGTCAAGCATGTACTACTTTTCCATTTTCTCAGAAGAACGCTTTAAATACACTTGAGGCAATGGAAAGCCATCTGGAGGCAGAGGTTGAAGGATGGGTTATGACTGCTTCATTCAGTGATGCGGCGCTCTAAAGATGGAAGATCCACTATTAGAGCAAGACTTTTGCAGGAATTAACTCAACTATGTCTTTACTTTTAATCTTCAGCTGTGTTGTGTGATATATTTTATGAAGGGAGGCCTCTTGGAAACTTCAGTTAAGCTCTGATCAACCATTCAAGTTACACCATCACAGAGTTTTTTAGCGCAGATGAAGCACTTGCATAGCCTCAAATAATAACATCTTTACATCTTTAACAACACAGATATCTGCAGTCCTGCTAAGACTGTTAATGTCCTGCCTACCCTAAGAAATTCATTAATGCTCTGACTTAATCAGACACCATCTGTGATTGGGTTTCTCTAATGTGCATTCAAAGTGGAAAACAGATGATCTGTTTACTACCACATGAGCTGCTTGGACCATATCTGAGGTCTCATTATTTAGTAAAAAAATACTGTTGTAAAAAATCAGAAGGAAGCAAGAATGAGGGGGTAGATACTCACCCAGCCAAACTTGCGCCATCTGAGAATCCACCTCTAAGGCTTTCAGCTGTTCACAGTCTTATGTTTTCCACTTCACTGACAGGTCATGGAGCTCATTTTCCCATATGCAGAGGGGACCCTGGATACCTGAAAGTCTCTATCACAGTTTTCCTTATATAAATTTGTTGAGTGAGTCTTGAAAGAAGACATGCTTAAGATGTGCTTGTCTGCATGCAAATTGGCAGTTAGTGTGGGGAGGACTAAAGTGAATGATTCAGTGAAATCATTTAAGGTCACTATGAGACCAAGCTGCCAATTTAGAGGCTGGATTTTAAACTGTGCCTAGATTTGACAGCAAAGGAACCCACATTTCTTGCTTTGTCAATATTGGTGTCACCTGCCAAGTTTGGTCAGGGACCAGATTTCAAACAGATTCATTCATTGAGATGACACTCTGAGACTAGGCTGTAACCTAGGTCTGTCTCTAGCTGAACCAACTCTGGCCTCTTCKCAGTATATAAGGGCAGAAGAGCCTCCAGTCTGTCCTGTAGACATCACAGCCCAGCAGGACTCAGCTGCAGTTACATACAAGTGCTTCAGGAGCCAGACTATGACTGGGAGAGCAGCTCACCAGCATCTGAGGTCCTTTTTATGGCAAGGAATACGTTAGGTTAAACATACACAGATGAACCTGCAGCCAAACCTCACTTATTCAGCAGCCAATGCTCTGTTCTTTGCAATTTGATGTCTGTTAATTAGCACCAGCTTTTTCAGCTGTAAAATGCTCTAATTTTCCTACTCTATGAGTCTTTGCTTAAGCAACAAGATGTCTTTGGACATTAGCTCATTGCAATATTGGGACTTTGTGTGATGCTGTTTGGTGGCCTATCTGTATCACATGGCTTGTATTATCTGTCTTTCCCACTGTCACAGCATTTACCTAAAGCTGAAAATGAAGGTTTACATGCTAGCAGATCTTCTAGCAGCGTTCCTGTTTTTCCTTATGTCTCTGAACATCAACTTCAAATCTTGATTCTTGTAATGAAGCAGAACAGCCCCAGTGATCTTCTTTGAGGGCTGGGAATATGAATGTTCAAAATATGGCATTGCTCATTAGCAGGTTAGCTGCTCGTTAGCATACTGTTCATTAGCATGTTAAAGTATGTAACCCTTTAGGCTGTGTTTTCCAGAGCCAGCAACTTGACACACTATAATACAGTAATTCATAATTGGAAGCACAGCAATGACTGGATCCAAGAAACGCTTGGCTGAAGACTTCTGAATCTGCAGGAAGTTCCAGTGCAGATCTGCACCTCGCACCTGGTTCCTGTCTGAGTAATGGGCAGAACCAGCATTTCTTATCTGAACAGCCACCTGCTATTCCCAGAAAACCCAAACCCCACAGCTTTGGAGGCATTCTTATTTAGAATCAGCATCAAATTTCACAGCTAAGGTCAAGGCTGTAGCTGCAAAATTTTCTACCTGCTCAACTCCATCCTGCACATCTAAATGCAAGAAAAAATGCTGGTGTTAATACAAATTTTAAAAGAAAGGGAGACATATACTTAGAGCTGAACAAGACAAGAAAAAAAGTTTTAAAGAAGTTTGCTTTTCACTTTTGGGCAAGTTTTTCAAATAACTTTTGGTGAAAGATATTTCTGAAATTGAGCCAGAAAAAAACTGTTTACAACAAATAGTTTTTCAGTAAATGAAAATCCAAATATCATTTCCATTCAAGGGAAAAGTTTATTTTAATCAACATTTTAAAGGATTTTTTCAAACCTGGGACTATTCTTTCAAACGAAGTGAGCAGCTTCAGACTGCAAAGGAGAACTCCCCCAAAGGCGATGGCCCTTCTTTATCTGAAGAACCACACACAAGAAGGGAATTCCTGAATCCCAGATCCTAGAATTATTCCATTATACAGAGAGGGTCTAACCTCACAAGCTGAGAAGGTATTTGCCTGGCACCTTTTCCAACAAGTGTGGGCTCCATTACATAAAAATGTGTATTATTAGAAATAACATGCCCTGATGGAACATAAATTCTGACTGCAATTTTTCTCATTTTGTTTTCCGTTGGGGAATTCTGGTGACAATTATTTTTTTCTGCAACTGCCTGCATTCCTCACATCACTGGAGTTCTCTTAAGTCACAGCTAGTGTGAATCAGAGTCTTGATTCAGATTTTAAAAAGATCCCCCCAAAAGAAGAAAGCAAGCAATATCACTCCAAGAGCATTGCATTTCTTCTTACCCAATAATATTCAGCCAAAAGTCCTTTTGCCAGTAAAGCTCAGAGCACATGCATGTGAAATTATGATCCAGATTTCATTAACAACTGATCAGATGGGTCTCAGACCAACTTCTTTACAAATAAAGCAAATTGCTGCTGCTGTCTAACACAACAGGCCCCAGTTACAACTCTACTGCCCAACGGTGAGCTTGGGTAGGAAAGCTTAATTATCCATTTTGCAGTCTCTTCTGCTTCCCTGCGAAGCAGCAGATGCCAGCTGAGGGTTCGGCTACGGACAGCCCCTGGTCTGCTTTGGTGCTCTGCCCACAGGGGTTGCAGGTTGAGCCCTTCAAAGTGATGCCCTCCCGCTTCAGCTCCCAACCGCAGGTGTACTGAGCAGACCACTGACCCAGCCCGCCATTTCACCACTAACCTCGGGACTTCCCGTCTGCTTGCCCACAAAAAAGCACTGTCGCCCCGCAATGCATCCAGCCGGAGAGGCAGTGGGTCACCTTGTCTTTGAGGTCAGTCTCCAAAATCAGCTGAGCTCTACCAGAGACTGGCTAGACAGCTGTGTTTAACCCAAATATGCCTCCAGACAGTCTAAGGCTCAAATCTCTGTGCTTATCCACCCAGTATCCACCCAGTATAGTTCCTTTTCACCCCCAATATCCCTTTTCATCAATACAACCCCTCCTTCACCCACCTTGAGCACCATCTTTTAGGATCACAGTATTAGCGTCCAAATGCAGACAAATTTGAGAGCAGCTCTTAGCATGCAATCATTCCAGAATAACAACTTAAGAGAAATATCCACTTGGTCATTTCAATCCTACAGGCAAGCCCTGGCATTTATGCAACCAAGCACCAGGCTATGGCTCTAGAAACAAGAAATACCTTCTATTTAACCTCCTGGAGGACAATTTTTCAGTGCGGTGTCTAAAGCTAGGCTTCTTTATTAATATGTATGGTTCTAATTCCTCAGCAAAATGTTGAAAATAGTTAGTCATTTCGGTTTGAAACACTAGGGTTTTGCTAAATATCAGCAAATATGAAAATCTAATCATCTGCGACTATCATCTACAGATATGTAAATTTTCGTGCCCTTAGTTTAGACAGTCAGACCTACCATCTAGTACACTGTTCAGTCATGTAGTCCTCTTCTCTGACTGCTTCCCAATCAGTGTGTTTTCAAGCAGTTTTTCCCATCTGTTTTAGAAGGTACCATGTGCTTGGCCTTCTACCATTTCTCCTTCACGGCTGTGCATGTCTATGCAAATAATTTTGGCTCCTTCCATGCTGCCTAGATTTATAAAGCAGAGACTCCTTGCACTCTTTTCCGCTTTTTACAAAATACTGCTCTTTGTCCTCCTGTAATCCTTGGCTTTAGCACAATTTGTGCAACAGGCCATTGYATCTGTCTTGGAGCTTGGTTTTCTTTTGAGTTGAAATTTCATGAAGCCTTAATATCTTTCATCTCRTTTCTATCCCAAACTTCACTGATGTTGACCCTGAGAAAATGCATATATGAACAAAAGTTTGAGAAACAAATACAGATGAGTTGAACCAGTTTATTGATCAAGACTATAATGGATTAATACATAAAGCATGTAGCTTCTGAGTCTTTGGCTTTGACTTATTTGTGATGATGCAGAAGAAATAAAGACCAGCTCAATCTATGAAGTCAGCCAAGATAGACCTAACATTGACTATTGCTGACTACACATTTGTTACAGCAAGGAGTCTCCGTGAAGAAAACCCATCATCCTACAAGATTCACTATGAGAATCATTACCACCATTCCCATATTAACTGTTTTCTAGCATTCTGAAAAGAAGGTATTGGGAAAATATTGTACCACTGAAATTACATGTATTCGTTAACAGTACCTCCTCTGTTGGAGTTTGGCAAGTCCTGAATTTGGCAAGTCCTCAATTTGTCAAGTCCCCATTTACTAGCAAATGGGACATCCTCTGCTGGAGATGAATCTCATCAGTCCAGGGGAGTCTTGTGAAAAAAGGAATAATGAAAGATATCTAGAGAGGAAGTGATAATGCTCTGGGGAAAGGGAGGACATACATATTCTAAGTGCTTCTGGGAAATTCAGGCGCAGACTCAGAATTCTAAATTTATGCATCTATTCTGATTTTCTGAAATGATTGAATGCAGAGTTTAATAATATGGATTCCTGCTTTCAAAGCCCAGCTAGCATAAATAGCAGACTTGCATTGTTGGCAATATATATGCCATGTTTTATTACTTAGCTTCACAGCTGACCCTGAACTCAATTTAATGCTTACCCTTTCGTGTAATATATTCTAAGATATGCATCACATCACTGTTCAGCACTACAGCGCTCAGAACTGCCTATGGAATTGATCTAAATGATGATTAAACCTCGTCATTTTTTTAACGAGCTGGGCTTTCAGAGCACTAGATGGTGCTAGAGAATGCTCTTAGCCACTCCAGAGGCCAGCTCCCTGCAAACTCTCCCGGTGTACCATTTATTTTTGTGGGATATAACAATATAATCTGGATCAAGCATCCATATTCTCGGCAGTGTTTCAGATCAGCTGCTTTCGCTGCTGATCGTTCTTTCTTCTTGTGTGATGAGAAGCTGTTTGTTATTGCCAAAAGCAAGCTGTCAGATCCATGAGTCAGGCTCCCCAAATCATGAGACTGCCTTCAAAAACAGGGGATTTTTTTTTTATGTGTACTTTTTATTTGCCTTCAGTTCCTAAGCTTTAGGACTGTTATGATGCTATTTATGTGCTCCCCAGGAAGATGTGGAAGTGCTGGGCACAAAAAACATCTAACATTTGGGCCAGGAACACGTTTGAGCCACAAAGTTCAAACCAAGGTGCAGACCTCAACCTGGGGAACCCAGGTTTGGAACCAGGGTTTTGACCCACCCTATGAAACCACCAGATGAAAAACAGAATTAGAAAGCAGAGTAAGGAGTTGCACATTTTTGAGTCCACTAACAATTACAGCAATTCTTTGGCTGGAGCACTTGCTGGGACAGCGGGGTTTGCAGCAACTCTTTGGGGGAGCCCACAGCTGCCTACACCCCATGAGAAGCTTTCTTCATGTCATCAAGGAGGGAGGGTCACATCTTCAGCTTGTAGCAAACAGTGTGAACTCATGACCATCCTTAGGGTAAGGCTGGCTATGTGCCCCATAATGTCCAGAACAGGCAAGGAAGGCCCTTGCATCTTCATCGAGGGAGCTGCCATGCTCAGACTGCTGTGGGCTGCACCTTTCCACCTCGGAGGTGGCCCTGGCATCAGTGGCAACTGGCCACTTTGTCATTGTGAGCAGGTGCAGGCAAGGACAGGGGAGGAGAGAGGCCATCTTCTCCAGGCTCGCGTAGAAAAACCCTGCTTTGAGTCCTTCTCCTGCTGGGCATCCTGTGGACGTGAGGTCTCTCAGGGAACCGAGGTGCACCAATGCCATGCACGTAACAAGGATGACATGGGGTATTTTTCCCCACATCACAGCTCAGCTGAATATACTAAAGGTTGAGAGAGACTCAGGTGCTTATAAGGAGGGCAAATATAGGTAGAACTGAATGAATGGTGGATTTGTGGTGCTCCCTGGTTGTGCCTAACCAGGAGGCAAGCAAAGCACAGATTCAGGCACRCAGGAGGACACCCAGGCAGAGGCAGAGCTGGAGACACCAACTGGTCCCTGACAGCTGGAGGGGACCGTGACTAGCAGGTCAGGGCTATGTTTTGGCTAGCCCTGGAGCGAGCACAGTTGACGCAGAGCCCTCCCTCCCTCCCCTGCCCCAGGGGCAGCTGCCAAACCAGGCGTTCCCGGCACCCAGCCTTGGCCTGATCTTCAACGGCTGGTGGCATGGCTGGAAATGGCGGTTCTGTCATTAGCCCTGCTGGGCTTCATACCAATGCCGGCAGTAAGAGCAGTGCAGAATAAAAACTGTGGTTGGAACAACCCACCATACCGCAGAAAACCTTGGGGAGGGAGAGTGAGAAGGGGAAAGGGCCACCCGCTCTGCTCAGGACACCTGGTCCCAGACCCAGAGGGACATCACGGGCCCTGCACGCCCCTCCGATGCTCTGCGCAACGGAAGACCCAAAGCAATCAGTTCTCATAGTTTATTTAATCTCGTCTTTTTGGTGATATGTGAGCCCATCCTGCTGTGACTTGATGATGGTGTTCAGTCCAGATGGAAACTGTTTGAAGAATTCAGACATGACATCACAGCATTACAACATCATCACTAAAACAACCAATCAGATAACAGCTAAATAATGACATTTTCCGTGAGCGGGTATTTATTTCTATTACATTTTTAGTGCAATTAAGACTTTAAAGGGACACAGTCAGGTCAAGTTAGGCCCATAGCTAAAGATATTTCAAAACAGAGATCAATGGAAATGTTCCCATGTTTTTTCTTTTAGTTGAAATTGAATCAATTGTTTGTATGAATTTAAATGTATCCCCGAAGCATTCACAGAGGGCCAAAGTGAAACTGTAACCCAAAAGGGAAGCAGCTCCCCTGCGCTGGTCGTCCCAGCCAAGCGATGCGCTCAGATTCAAGCACTACCAGGGAAAATTGCAGCCGTGCCTCACCACGGTCTCCTTTTATATCACCCACGTTCTTCTAACCATAACACAGGGCCGTAAATTTGCTTCTAATTGATTGTTAACCTCCCAGCGTCTCTCCTGTGTGCCTTCTATTTACATTAGCTGTCTAAAAGAGCAAAGTATTCCCCTTCAAATTTCTTTCAGCCAGAGAAACGTTCAATGTATGCATCTCGAGTTCCCCGGCTTGCTGTCATCACTTCTCATAACCTCTGTCTGAGACTCCCTTTTCCTAAATCTCTCCCTTCCACTGTTTGCCTGAACTACCTCCTAGCTGTCAACTTTTCATTTAGCTGCTGCTATGAAATGAGAACAGGTTCATTTTGGCCATCAGTAAAGAAAAACACCTAAAAGGCCCATGAGGAGGGGAGGAGACAATTATTGGTCTTTGAATGGGAAACTTCCTTGGGACGGTATCCTCGACTGATGGTTTCCATCGTCAGACTGAAAGCCACCATTAATTAGTAGCCAAGAATAAATTCAGCAGAGTTATAAGTGATCATTTATTCATGTATCACCAAAGTTCTCAAATCGTGCTGCCAAAAGGCAAACTTTTCTCTTCTGTAATAATTTGCCATTTGGAGAAGCTCTAAAGCAGCTCTCAATTCTCTTATTGCAATAGCCACATTAAATGAAGATTGAGAATGCTCTAAGACTCCTTATTCGACACAATTTTCCTTAGACAAGTTATTTCGCCCATATTGCCTCAGTTTCCTCATCTGTAAAATGGACACAGCAGTTTTGCTAGAGCAAGGGATGGTCCAAGAGGAACAGTATTTTCTGTGAGTTAGTTGGTTTTCTCTCCCCAGCTGAGTCAGTATTCAAACACAGAAAGAAAATCATGAGAGAAGAATATCCAAGAACCGGGCAGAAGCAACTAGCCCAAATTACTACGGAGCCCTCTTTGGACCACCCCATGATAAAACAAAAAGATATATTTGGGCCTTTTCTATTCTGGTGATAAATGTTGTAATGGACACACAGAGAAAAATATTTACTGCCCCCCAAAGAAAGGGACCCGGGTGCTGCTGCCCGTCTACCTGCCAGCAGGCAGCAAGGCGCGGGTGCCAGCGGTGCCGGCGGTGGCCGGAGCGGTGCCCTTTCGGGGGAGACCCTCCTGTCGGCACCCATCCCGCCGGCTGGCCGGGCAGCAGACCTAACCTGGGTCTGTCCGTCAGGCCGGGCCAGCGCGGAGCCAGGCTGTCCCCTCTCGCCGCCCCCTCGCCGGCAGCGAGGACTTTGTGTCCTAAACACTCATTCTTTCCATAGCGCAAAAAATAAATCAGCATGTGCTCCGCTCCAACGCCGCCCGTCTCCGCCGCGCTCGGGACAGCCCGGGGTTGGGTTGTTGTTGTCGTGCGACTCGGTGGCTCCTTAAATAACAGAATTACAGCGGGCCTCATCCTGCAAAGCGCTGAGTAACGTCTCGTCCCCGATAAATTAAGCCGGCACTCAGCGCTGCAGCCCGATACTTGCATCCGTGTCCTCCCCGGATTATCGGTCTCTCCTCCTCCCGCTCTCGCGCGCCCCTCGGGGAGTAATTATCTGTGAATGAGAACAGAATAACTCTTTTAGCAGAAGGTTTCCACACTCGCGCCCGGGGAGCGTTCTCAATGGATTTATCATGCTCGCTGAAACGGGAGGCGGAAAAAAAAAAAATCCCCCCCCTTTTTTCTTTTTAAGGAGAAATCCCTGAAGCAGCAGCCGTTCCCCAGCGGCTCCTTGCACCAGAAGGGAAAAAAAAAAAATGGATATAGTAAAACTTTTTAAGGGAAGCATGAATCGGTTCTTCAGAAAAACAAGGCAGCRGTGCCAACTGGAAATGTTTGTTTTGGGGGTGAGCGAGATGGCTGGCGTCAGCCAGGGCTAAAGCCATGCCAGCGGAATGCAATATTGGGGAAGCAGCAGGTCACTCAATCACTGGCAATTTGCCCAGGAGCAACTGGATGCCTTCAGATTTTTTTTTTTTTTGGTGTGTGTTGCTTTTTTTTTTTTTTTTTCCCAAGCAAACAGAACCCTAGCAGTTTTGGGGCCGAGGAACGGTATTTCGGAAAGGCACGCTCCTGCAGGAATACCCCGCGGTCCGCTCGGCCACGCGGCGAGGACATCTGGCAGCAGAAGCTGCGTTTGTGCAGACGGGGCTAAATCCTGAGCGCAGCAGGCTGGAGAGCCCGGCGCCGCGGGCCGGGTGCACCGGCGAGGGGGCGGCGGGGGGGGAGGCATGGGGCAGAGGGAAGGGGCCATGCCTGTGAAATAACCTCCAGGGAACCGGAGTAGTTTTTTGCTGCAGCAATAGCAAATATCAAACGCTAGAGATGAGACTTTTGTTTATATCTTCGGGAGAAAATGGGATTATTTTTWCAAAGTTTATTTGCTCGCAGAAGTGGAGAAAGTGGGTAATGCACAAAACGCAGAATTTCCCCTGATGGAGAAAGCCCATTAGCTCCCCACAGCACACGGGGCGGTGGCGAAGACCTGATGGGCGTTTTTGCCTGCACGTCTGTATTTTTGTCACGATTATCATGTTTGTGCCGAGTGCCAGGCTGCACACAGAGCCCAAATAACCCATCCTGGCAGGCACAGCTCCCAGCAAGCCTGAAGCCTGACCCAGAGCAACCACCATCATCAGGGATTTGCCCATTTTGCTAACGAGAGAAATCAGTATTTGGTCAATGACTGAGCGCTGCATCACAGCAGCCAGCACCTGATGTGCTGGTGTTGATCATGGCATTTCTTCAGAATTAAAAAGGAGCAATAAAACCACCCTGTCTCTTGCCTTGGCCTTCTGTAAGGGTAAAAGACCAATGGGTGGGACGGGAGCTTATGTGGAGGCTAACGCAGGCGATGGGCTGTATCTGCTGCTCTGAACCCAGCAAGGTTCAACGCCACTCAGAGGTGGTTGCCCAGGTTGATGCAACCCCGTGACACCCGTCGGTCTTTCCCCTGCGGTGTCGTTGCTCCCCAAGGAGAGTGTGGGCAGAGATGGAGCAGAGGTGATCTTCCACGTGGTGAGACCTGATCAATCTGTGCAGAGTTTGGAGAGAAACTACAGATTTTCCCAGCAAATATGGATGCCCAAAGGATCTCCTAAGATGTGTGTTCAGAGAAATTCGGGAGAAGACTGAAGCCCTTCTGCAGCATGCACAGAGAAAAGCCACATACAGCTTTAAAATGATGACCTTCAAAAATTCTTGACTAGCTCTCAATTCGGGGTCTTTGGGCTGAAGAGCATTAGTCCAAACTGTGTGCTGTTGGTACCTCCACAGCTCACCCCATCCTGCAACAGGGGGTTTGGACAACTGTACTCTGCCCCTGCCCTCTGACCCTCACACTGMCCCTGTGGGTGCCCAAGGAGAGACCCCATCAGCCCACCCACACCTGGAGACAGTCAGGCTTCAAACAGCAACCTCAGATCTCCCTCCCCATATGAAATTCAGKTTTTTTTCCCTCCTGGCTTTCAGAGCAGCTGTTTTGGCAAAGWTGATTTCAGCATAATCACTCATCATTCCATTGACTCCCTCCTTTTTATATTTTCCTCCTAGTTTTGGATCTTGATGCAGCTCTTGGGTGGAACAGACCAAAAYGCACGCTGCGTCCCAGCTCTCCATCCTCCTCCTTTTCTGCATCCATTTTCAGCTTGAAAGAATCATATTCGGAACAAGAGGATGGGTTTGCCATTAAATCACTGGACAAGGACTTTAATCAAAATGGATTGCATTTCCAGGTCAAATACTAGTTTCTTGTGAGATCTTGAGAAAAATCTCCCTGCCCCAGATCCTTGTACTGTAAGATGGATATAGCAACCTTTTCTTTTCCTTGCTATGTCTTTTTTATTCTCAAGGGCAGAAAGAGGCTCTCTCTTACAATGTGCATGCACAGCAAACCAGTGCAAAGTATTTGTTTTTACTGWAAGGCATCTTGAGCAATTATTTAATAAAATACCTAAGCTCCTTACAGAACGCCCTGGGGGAAAGAACATTTCCCCAACCTCTTTTTTAGATGAATAAACAAACTTTTGCCTTGTAAAAAGGATCAGATCAGAGCATCCAGCCCACTACAAGCATGTGAGATGCTACAATTGCCCATTTACACATGACTTTTCATCATCTGCCTCTTTCTTCCTCAGAACAGCTTCAGTGTGAAGCGCTGACGGGCAGTGAAGAACGATASTGCAGATACGCTCAGTAACCCCCCAAGATAAATGTCACAGTGAACGCTCCTGTACGATCCCAAGCTCCAGCACCGACAGCAGTGCAGCAAAACAGGCTGCAGTACAAGGCAGGGTGGCCACTAGGTACAGGGTAGGACTGGGCTCTTCCCTGGCTCTACCTTGGTGCTGCTTTGCAAYTTGGGGAAACTGGTTTTGCTTCCCATACCTCACTTCCCCCCATCTGCAATGGGGAAATAATGATCTTAGCTTCTTTTTAAAGCTCTTTGAGATCTGTAGATGAACAGCCCTTTTAAAGAGGTAAGTAGTATTATAAGCAACGGACTCTCATCTGCCAAGAAGCAGAAGTGATATGAGGGTGATGAAATTCAGGCCACCTCATCAGCAAAGCATGTTGTCCTGGCCTTCAAGACAAGGTTAGGGCCCTTGGAGAGAGCCTGTTCCTTTTTGGGACAGAAAGGAGTGGACACAGACCCAGCACATGCTTTCCTATTATTAGTCATTTGTATCCATATATTGCCACAAATGTATATGGCCCTTCACCTCAAAAACCCACCCAAAGCAAGCGCGTAGCATAAAGCCATCTAACCTGGGAGCTCGACCACGCAATAGGGGCTGATTTTAAGATACTGGGCACTTTTCCCAGGACAGTTCATACTGGGTGGATGTAATGAGCACTYGACAGGCCAACGTCTCAGCGTTGGCATGAGCCCACCAGAAGTCGCTCCCCTGGGGGACAAACCAGAGAGGGCAGAGGGAGCTGCCTTCGAGGCTGAAGCTGGAGAGCACTCAGGTGTCTCCAGAGGACCGCTCGGCCAGGAGGCAGGCAGACAGCAGGGTGACGCGAGGCTTGGCCTGCCCGCCCGCGGCCGAGGGAAGGAAGTTGGAAGGAGGCGAGAAGCAGGCACGGGTTGGGTTGTGGAGGACCTGCAAAAGTGGCCAGAGGCACGATCTGGAGCTGCCTCGCGCGACGGGGCCAAATCCATCCCTGGCAGAGCTCCACCACCGTCTCCTCCGTGCGTTTGCGCCCAGCTCCCCGGTCGGCCGCGAGGCGCCGGCTGCGCAGAGCTGGTGTGCCAGCCTGGAGGCACAGAGGCGAGGAGAGCACCAGATGCCGGGCATATTTTCTCAGCTGCGCAGTCCGCGGGGAGTCACACGGGGCCTGGCGTGCACCTGTGCGACCCCGAGCCGCCCGGCTCTCAACAGCCGGCGACAGCRCTCTGATGCCGTATCGCTGACCGCTCCGTTACTGAGCGGGGCGATAAATTAGCCTCCCTGCTGACAGCCCGGCACTCTTCTGCAGCCCAGATTGATGCAAACACGAATGCACCTAATACTCGTTCCCGGGCAGGAGCCGGCCAGTTCCCCTCGCGTCCCTGTGGTGCTTCGCCTCTGCTGAACGGCGCTGGGGCCATCACCGCTGCCCCATGGCATTCCCGTGCAGCAACCCCACTGCTGTTGGGATGCCCCAGACTGAGATGTCTCCCGGCTCTCTAGGGCCATCTTCTTGAGCTGAGGTGGCTCTGAGGGTCTAAGGCAGCTAATGAACGTTCAGGATCCTCCATGCAGTGACGATGTTTGAAACCAGCACAGCTTTCTGGGAGAGGAGCTAAACCGGGGGTGGTTAAAGTGCAATGTGAAGCCACTGGGGTGCATCTGAGGCAGCAAAAAGCATCCAGACCTAAGAGTTTTAGCAGGCTTTGAGTATCAGGGAACTAAAACCTTCTCAAATTTGGGGGAAAACAGCAGAAGGGGTCAAGGAAGGAGGTACTGATAGAGAAAGTGGTATTTACCCCTTTCCTCACTCCATCTGCAGCAACATAAGTGCCAGCCCTGCATAATACTTGCATGCCCAGAGGAAAAGCCCTACCACGTCCAGCCCCTTTTCAAGACACAGGATGGGCGGGGTGATGGCTTTTACATTGTCCCTTTTCTTGCACTGCTTACCCCAAATAAGCACAATCTGACTAATTAACAGAGCTAGTTAGTATCAGGATGAAATGTCCAACATGGACTGCAGAGCCTTGGGAATTAGATTTTGATGCCTTTGCAACTCAGAAAAATGATTTCCTGGGCATCATGTGCACAGCACAGCAGGCCCTGTGACTTTTCTTCTTTTTCCTCATCAGTTCTTGGTTCAAGCACAAAGACGATTTTTAATGTCAAATCATTGTGCTTCTTCCCTCTTTATTTCAGGCCACAGGCTCACCACATTCTGGACTGGTTGCAACCCATCTGGTTTCACTAATACTTTTAATATARTATTAATAACTAGCTAAGGGCTGATCATATGACGGGTGTAATCAATAAGTCATATGCCAATTGTGGTTGTTCTATACCTCAAGCCATTTTTCTGTATTTTGGTGTCCAGAGCCTATTGGGGTATTTGCATGTTTGGTTGCTGCTTTGCCACCTTTGCAGCCTGGTGTTAAGGAAGGCTTTCCTGAGTCTCAGCAACTGTGGAAAAAAAAAAAATCACTTTGCTTCCACCCAAAAAAGGAAATGAGATGAGAGAATCAACCAAAGGCTCTGCTTGCCAGATACCACTTGCCACCATCTCTGGCTTTGCTGAAGGAACTTGGGCTTAGGAAAGTTGTTCAATCTAAACACAACTGTCTTCTCAACAAGTTTGGCCTTAGCACTGCCAGAAGTGTCACCCAGCTGAAATGAAAGCCAGGTCCGACAGCTTTAGCTTGTCCATATCCAACTGTGTAGCCCAACTTCATATCCAATGGGCACAGGAGATTTCCTGACAGACCATCGGGTAGTAGGGAGTAAAGGCATCCTATATTAAAGTGTGTGGGGGGGGTCCCATTGCTTGCAGATACCTCCTTCTTGTCCTTTCTGCCCTCTCACTTTACATGGCTAGGGTAGGCTCAGAAGGAGGAGGAATCTCCTGGTAGGTGCTCAGCTACGGCAAGATGAGTTCTTGGCCACTCTGGCAAGGTAGTTTATCACTTATCTTCAAGAAACTTTGGTTGAGGCATCTTTAAGAGGAGAGACATATAGCTTAGTTGAATAGAGTGAATATCCCTGGTGTAAATCCACTGGAGTTGCGCCAAGACATGATTTGGCTCTCTGTGGCTGCAAGGAGGCAGGAGAGGAGTGAACTCTCCGTTTCCTCGGGTGCTTATAGCTGGCCACAGGCTACATAAGCGGATGATTTCATGATTCATTCTGGCAGGGGGAAGGATGACTTCAGGTTTGAGCTTCCCACATCACTTCTACCAGCTGCCCCCAGAGAGCCAACACGTCCGTGGCCAAGACGATTCCATGCCTCAGAGCCAAGCAGTGCTGCTTTTTCGGGCTCTCTATCAGGAGCACGAATGAGGGTCCCTGCGTGACCCCGCCGCACAGGAATTCAGCAGCTAAACAGAGGCTATGCAGCAGCCCAGGGAGGACAAACTGAACATCTCATTTTTACGCCTAGGCTTTCAGCAGTGACAACTGCTACCTTGTGAGTTAGTTTATTCAAAACGGCTCTGCGCTAAAGGGATTAACAAGCTCTTCACTGCTTGGATCACTTCACGGTGGGAAGATCCAAGATCAACTGATGGAAAAAAGGATAATTCCTTCTCTGGAGGGAGCAAGACTGTTTGTGGAACCAAATGATCAAACAATGACTTCAAATGCTGCAAATTGTCTCCATTTATGCTAGCACCAGGTATGTGGGCCATGTACCCAAACTCTGTGGGGCACTGGTCTGGATGATGCAGGCTCACAGCATCATCTCATGGCTGGGACCTCGTGCCTACACTCCAACCTGGCTTTGTGGGACAGTCAGTATTCAAGAGTAAGGGCAGGGAGGAGAGGTGGTAGGAGCAAGGAGCAGCCTTGCAAGGAGTTTTCTCTCAGACACAAGCTGCAGGCACAGTGCCAGCGGGGAGCACACACTATTTGAAGCAATGCTAAGTCCTGAAATGCCCCTACGCGCCTCCCAAACAGTCACAGATAACTCATCCATTTCCACCAGCACATGAGGCCATGCAAAAAACAGGTTTCCCCTTTCCCACTGACCCTGCATGGCCTCATACCTTGCACAAACACCTCTCTCCATGGCGCAGGATACTCTAGAATTCATCCAATAGCAACCTTGCCAAACTCATTTCTTATTTGGCCAGCTCCCACAGAGTTTTGGCAGTGAAGAGGACGAACTSACTGAGCATCAGAACCAGCAGATGACTAGTGTTTGTGATAGACACAACAGCAAGACAAATTGTGGAGACCCATCAAGCCTCCACCATCAAGCGTGAGAGTCACTCAGTTGGCCTTCTTTCCTGCTAAGCTTGTATATCAACCATTTGGCACATTGTACAATAGACCTAGGGCCTTGCCTGCTCAAGGCATCCTGATCTGTGATCCACCAATCATCTGGGGTTGGCACACAAAGTCTAAGATGGGCAGGACACCAAGATGCTATACTCCATTGGGAGTGAGCTATCTTGGCAGCATCAGGCACTGAAAGGAGACATGCTCAGCAAACCAGGGAGGTGTCAGTCGTGTGGTCCCAGAAAGGGTTTTGGTTGTCACCTAAGGCAACGTGGAGAATTCATTCCCCATTCACATAACCTGGCATTTGGAGCCCACATTTTAAGAAAGAAGAACGCCCAAAGAATCACGAGTGCAAACAGTTTGTATCAAAGGCAGTCACACATTTAATGTGTGCATATTATTTCAACTCTGAGAAGTTATAGGACCTTATCAGAAAATGCTATTAGAGGTTTCATACATACCCTGTTTTCCTTTTGTCTGGTTCATGGAGGGAGCTAAGCCCTGTGACAGACGTGAGTCAAACCTATCTAGCCAGGACCCTACTAAGGGTTTCCAATGTTCACACACAGCTTAACACTTCAAAACGACATTCTTCAGGCTCTTCTCCATCTGGAAGAGTGAATGGACTACAGCTGGTTTGAAAATGGAGTTTTTTCTTCTCTCACAAAAATTCTAACTTTTGCTAAAAAAAACAGCCAAAACTAAACTTTCTGCTTTTAGCTGAAAAGCTTCGGTAAACATCTGAAATTTCATGCTGAAAACAGACACTTTTCATGACAAAATTGTTTAATCCATAATGGCATTTTCTGTCAGAAAACATTTGAGAGGTAAACAGTTTTGAACAGTCCTGAAAATGCTCTTGCCTAGCCAGTTCAGTGCACATTAACTATGTTAAGCATCGATTGGAATTCTCTCATCTGGACCTTTAAAAAGAGAAATCTTTACCTTCCCTTCCCAGGTAAGCTCAGCAATAGATCCTCATAATGGCTCTATGGCTTTCCTCACATTCCATTTCCATCCTGATTTTGACCAGATTTAATATCTTCAGAGATATGTACCTGCAGGTAAAAAAGAGAATGAGTCTCTCAGGAATTTGCCTGGGGCTCTGAATGTCATTAGGAGCAATCAGTAGCATGAAAATGGTTGTAAGTTAAGGTGAATGCTAAAATTAAAGGACCTCAACTGCTTATCCTACTGTGCATCATGTATAGCTCTGCTAAAGGGAGTGGAAAGTGCAAGAGTAACAATGTCCATGCGAAAACCAGATTCAGGTCCACACAGCATGTTTCAATAGGCGTTTCAGTGTAGCTAAGGTTTGCTTTTTAATCGGCTCAGCCCAGTACCACAACGAGAAACATTATCAGCTCTTTCTGTTGTGTTAATATTCCATGTATTTTTCAGCAGTGCAATTTCCTGCCTGCTCTTTGAACAGCTATCAAAGAACTAGACACCAGATCATGGCAGGCATTCTTCTGGTGGTGACATCTGCTAAACTAGTCAGTCTGTTCCTACACAGCCCACTCAATGCATCCTAAAATATTTTATAAGCCACCAGAGAAAGAAAGAGAGAATGGTAATGTTGGTCCATGACCTTTATTACAGCCACCTTGATGTTGTCAGGGAATCACACTCAAGCAGCCAGAATTTCTGGGTCCCTTCAGGTTAGGGTTTCTGTGTTACCTCCAAACCCAATAAAATCCACTTAATGCCATCTGGCACTTCATATCCTTCACTGTTTATCATCTGAGAGTACTGGCAAATCAGCATATGAGACTCAATCCAAAAGCCTCTGAAATCCAATGGAAAGATGGCTTTGGATCATGACTAAAAGTACAAAACTTTATTCAGAAACATGCCTTCTACAGCCTTGCTGGAAGATGCCCCCTCCCCCCTTTGAACAACAAGCACTCAAACAGCAATGAACAGTTTCCAAGAAAACATCTGGACACCTAGGAAAAGGTTGATCTAATCACATTTAGAGAAGCTAAGAAATATCTTTAATAAGATAATTACCCAAAGGYTTACATATTAGCGTCATACTAATTTTGCGTTGGGCAACGTCACTGTTACTATTAATATCAATATGTTCCACAAATATAGTCAAGTACGGCTAAGGACTAGTCACAGCTAATTCTCAGAGTTATTCATAGGCCCTTCAGTCTTTGTGTCCGTGTCTCTCCTCTGCTCTCTGGCTATATCCCAAAATGTTTTCCACACCAGTGCTGACTTCTGCCTCGGTTTCCAGTCCTGAAATCAATCAGAAATGTGCCCAGGCACCTGAGGATTTTCTTGTAGGTYTGATTGGTGGTTTGCCCCAACCAGCCAACATTCAAGTAGTCCTCATTCCTCTCTGCTCCTCACCATCCTTCTGGGTTGTGGTGGTATCTTCTGAGTCTTCTCACTGCTATGCTTGAAGCCCTGGTTCCTGATCCCCATCTGCTGGATGTCACTACCATTCTGTCTCCTCCTTGTCCTGGATCCTATCCCATGTATTGACTGCTCTTCCTGATCTTCAACCTAATCCCAGGCTAAACCTTGATTTTCTTCTTGGAACAATTCCTAGCTACATTTTGGGAAAATTTCACTTATCTGGACCAGTGCATTCCCCAAATTCCCAGCACTGGAATCCATTGTCCACATTTGTCCTCATCAGTTTCTTTTGAGCCCTGCCTGACCCTGACCACCTAACAATCAGTGACCTGCTTAAAAGACATGGCTGATGAGTAATGTTATTGATTGTTTAATAACTGTCAGATCTCAGCCACATCCCACACTGGATAGCTGTGGAAAATTGCACATTTTTTGGCTCCTGCAGATTGTTAGATGCAAGTATTTTCCTTGTGTTGATAAGGATTTTCTAACCAGCAAGTCTGGTCATCTTCTCTCCCAGACACACACTGAGCTGAGCAGAATCTACGAGGCTGTCAGCCCAGCAGGTTAGAGAAACAAGGAGGCTTGCTTAATCTAACACCCAAGATTCCTCAACAACAGCAATGAAGACTGTGGCTGTATGTATAATGATAAATAAAACGGGTAAGGGCCATTTTCCAGCTATGAGGCTAATTGTCACAGCACAACATGGATCCAGGTGGCTAAATGCTCCTCACCTCCCCCACATAAAAAAGAAGAAGAAGACAAAAAAAAAACAGGTTGGCCACGTGTGTATTGCCTATTGGAAAACATCCCTAGCCCAGGTTATCCCCAAACCATGCCTGGGCATCATCTGAGAGAACACACTTGGCCCAGGCTAAAGCCATCCCATGGAGCACAATGTAATTTTAAAGTATGGACCCAGAGGTGCAGACCAGAGGATGGTCCTGGTTTGGGCCATTTCTCTTCCCTCCTGAGGAAAGGTTCCAAGTGGGGGAAGAAAGGCCTGGGAGTGCATTGGCACAGTCCTGCTATGACTGTCTTCACCAGGATGGTGGGGCTGGAGAGAATTCAAGCAATAATAACAAAGCAACTCAACCAGCTGAGAGGCCATCACTCCTATACAAGGCAAGGGAGAAAGTGTCAGATCATAGGCATGGCCACTGAAAATCAACCTCTTGGCGCTCTCCCCATGGCACCCAAATGGATGGATGCGTCCGGTTCTTAGCACAGAACAAGTCACATCCAAGACAGCAGGATACTCAAACCCAACCCTGAATCCAAACCCCGACTCTAAAGCAGCATAATATTTGACAGCAGATCAAGATTTCTTGGCCAGAGCCCAACTCACCAGCAGCCCTGACCTTCTGGGCTTTGTATGGACACTCTGAAGTCTGTATAAAGAGTCAAATGCTGTGTATTGGCCCATCACTAATTTTTATTTCCCTTTTTTTTTTTTTGCTGCACTGTTAACTAGGAGCCAGATCAGTATAGAAGTCAGAAGTTCACAGACCAAACTGTCAGAAAGTTGATAATGTCCACAGAGCATTCATTTATGTGGTGTGAAACATGTTAGGAAGCCAAGGTGGAAAATTATATTGCAGAAATGGCTTGAATAAGTACAAGTAAGAATCTTGGCAGCGGTCATACTTTATATCAGATTAAACCTAGAAAGACATTTAATGACTAGTAGTAAACCAAGTCCTGCAGTAGACTGACTTAGAGGTTACCAGCCACATCTTYTGGTGATAACGTTAAGTAATGGAGCTTTTTCTCAGTCTGTAGGATGCTGACAGGCAGTGACACAAAATTGAAGAATCATAGTGAAAGGAAGTTAAAAGAAAAGTTAAGAGTTAAGTGATTTCAGGACCAACAGAGTCTATTTAAAAAGTGTATACTCAATGCTAAACGTTAATAGATACTATCTCTCCAAAAAAAACCCAAGGCTTTAAAAGGACTCCTAAAAACCTGCAAATGTTAGACTACAGAATAAAGACTATTAGAAGTAAAATATGGGAATTGTGTTCAAAAATGGAATATAGAAAAAACATACATTTAGGTAAGTCAATGTCAAAAATTAAAACAAAATCTATCAGAAACATTCTGAAGAGCAATTTCCTGCAGCTCTAAAAGCTAATAATAAAAACTGCTCCAAACACATCCAAAGCAAGTAGTTTGCCAGAGAGCTGGTGGGACTAATAGATGATCAATACGTGATAGATGAGCTCTCAAGAAACATTTTCTCATGATAGCAAAGGCAAATAAATACTTAGGGTAGCTTCCACACTGCAGCCTTTCCTTACTGGGAGCATGTCTGAAGCGATATCTGAAACTGAAGTGCCAGTAGAAGAGATTTTCAAACAAACTGATAAAGTGAATAAGACAAATCTCCAAGACCAGATGGTATTCACCCAAGAGTTCTATGGAAATCCAAAGAGGAAACTGCTGAATGGTTAACTGCAATGCAGAGCCAATCTGCTGTTTAAATCAGCCTATATCAAAAAAAATAAAAGCAGCAAATGTGATGCAAAATGAAATAGCAGTTTCCAGCGATGGCTCGCTGAAGAAATACAGACAAGTATCATTCTGTGTAAGGCAAACTGAAAAAATTCTGAAAAAGACTAGTAGACACATTGGGGCACAAGGCGTAATTGGGAAGAATCAAGTATTGCATCTACAGATGGATGTCATATCTGACAAATTAAGTTCTTTGAGAGTGTCACTGAGTTTTGGGGATGGTGATCTGAGCAGCAGARTCTACCTGGATTTCCAAACACTGACAGCTATGAAAGAAATTAAGCTGTCCCAGGGTGAGGGAGAAGGTCGCCTTGCAGGTCAACAGCTGGTTAAAGCTAGGAAAACAAACAATGATCAGGTTTCATAAGGAACGGAGGTAACCTGCAGGACTGGATGAGGTTTTACGCTGCTAGGACCTCTGGTGCTAAATGCACATATTTTTTCTAGAAAAGGCATAAAAAGTGAAAATTAAGGTGACAACTTTTTCTGACAATACTAAACCATCCAAAATATTCAAAACCAAAGCTCTGAGCAAAGTACTTCAGAAGGCTCCTAAAATGCTAAGTGACAGTCCAATAAACTGGAGGATGAAATTCAGTATCAAGAAATGCAGAGTAATATAAGTAATTAAAAAAAAAACAGTCTTAAGGATGCATGCACAATAATGAGCTCTGAGTGAGCTATTACTGTGGGGAAAAAGATCCTGGAGTTACTGGATGGTTTTCTAAAAATGAGAACTTAGTGCTCTGCAGGGATCAAAATGGCAAAGAGAAAATTAAAAACTAGTAGGAAAAGAATTCAGAACAAAATAGAAAACTTTCAGACACGGCTCCAGTGCACCCATCTCAAATAGGATAGAGCAGAACTAAAAAAAGGTACAGGGAAAGGCTGCAAAGATGACCAGAGACAGAGAACAGTTTCCAGACAAGAAATAGGCTAAAACCCTTTAGCATGGGAAAAAGAAGACGGAGGGGATCTGATAGGGGTCTGTGAAATCATGAGTTGCATGGAGAAGATGAATAGGAAAAAATTATGCACCGTTTCTCAGAACATCAAAAGACAGAGACTACCTAATGAAGCGATCAGGCAGTGAGTTTAAAGCAAACAGAAGGAAGGACTTCTTCTCTCACAAACAAGTGAGGGACTCATTACCACGGAGAGAAAAATTACAAATGAGTACAAGTGGGGTTAAAACAGGGATGGGGGATAGCTCCATCAGGGCTACTAAAACGCAATAGTTCAAATACAACCTTTACTTCAGGAGCTCCCTCCACTGTTGACTACCAGAAGCTGGGAGGATGCACCAAGGGAAGGACCATTCTGCACTCGACCTGTTTCTTACAGTTGTTTGAGTTTCTTATACTCTTCCTACTATATGGCTCTGCCCCAGTACGACAGCTGGTATATAATGGTCGTGAATGGGTGCAAAGATAAGGACACACAGTCCAGATATGCAGTCTCTCATTGACYAGCTGCTWCCTGCGGTTTTCTTACCTTGCTCACTGTAAATTCATAACATCCCTCCCCCAATCCTTCTCCTCCTTCCTCCATTTTCTTATCACTGATGTGTCCTTCATACCTTTCCTTCCCTTCTCCCTCCCATTTGCTCCTGGGACACTTACATCCTCTCATGGTCTTCCATCATCTGTCTCTCAGATTAAGTTCTCYCCATCCAACCATGGAAGGATAAATTCCTTCCTTGTCGCCCTTCTTGGAATGCTAAGGACTCTAGGAAGAGCTACGATTTTTATCATTTATTTGATAAAAAATGAACTTTTCACCTTTTCTCCTAACTAAAGGGAAAATGCTGAAAGTCACACAGCCAAGCATTGGTAGATCTGGGAATACAACATACATCTCCTGACTTCCATGCCCTTATTCACTGACTGATGTCCCTCTAAAGCACCATTTCCCAATGTGCAGTCCAAGCTTAACCAGAAACAGGCTGCTCCCTAAAATTTTGTGGAAAAACACCATGTCACACTGCTGATATAGTTAATAATAAATTGAATTGAGTGGTTAACAGCAGAAAATAGCAGAAAATAATGAACTTTACCAGCTGATAAGAACTCCATGAAGTTAAGCCTCTCTGGGAACCCTCTGTCTCCTCAAAACCTAGTTTTCTACACCATCATGGTGACTGCCCGGTGGATATGTGGTTACTTAGCTCACATAAATGAAGTTCTCCATGGTAGTACTCTTCCCTTTTCACCAGTAAAGACTCTTATCCATCTGGAGCCTCTGACTGGAGAGTTTCCAACAAATGTGCTTCTAATTGCACTCTCTTTACTCTAACCACTAAGAATCATTGGGGATTCTTGGGACCTTACAAACCACATTCAACAGCCACCATTAAAAGATCTAGCAAACAAGTGCTTGCTTTGCCCTCATCCACAACAGTGAACTTCCATCCAAAGTATGTTAAGGCTGAACTAAAAAAGAGACTGAGTCCTGCACCTATGTTCTATTTAAGGTCCACTATATCT
This sequence comes from Apteryx rowi, assembly GCF_003343035.1. NCBI lineage: Eukaryota > Metazoa > Chordata > Aves > Apterygiformes > Apterygidae > Apteryx > Apteryx rowi. Next base: position 1,131,504 of record NW_020448530.1, on the reverse strand, counting down.
TTTCTAGTGCCAAAGAAAATTAAGTCAAAGACTTAGCATCGCCATGCCTCATCTTTTTTTTTCCTTTTCTGCTTCAATTTCTCCACAAAGAGGATTGACAAGCTAAACACTAAATGGCAGCAGGTACAAGGAGGAAGAGTTGAAGCTACCACCAATACTGGGGGTCTCACTGCTGCTCTAGGGCAGAGGGACTGCCTGTGCAGTGAGGAGGTGGGTTAGGGCAAGGACGGACCTGGTACTGCTGCTGGCCAGGACTCGAGCGAGATGAGAACCAGAGGACCCATCCTGCATGTCCAGCCACAGGAGATGGAATGACCTCAAGAGAAGCATCAGTGGAACTGCGACAGCACCTTGTGTCCGTCTTCAGACACAGCCCCTGTCCTGACCACATGAACAATCCACCGGTCCCMCACAGGTCCATGAGAAACAAATGGGAGCATTTTGGCTGGCTTTCAGTGATGGATGAGGCTTCAGATAGGGCTGAAGCCAGACCAGCTGCCAGTGCAACTGTGCATAAATCAGTGCATTGACTCACAGATGGGGAAGGAGTTGGGATTCTTTCAGATCCTTCCCCAGCCAAACAACCTCCCATACCTCTCACATACCTGCAGTGCAGGATCGCATGTCTGCTTCTGGTGAAGTCAACGGAAGAGTTGTCCTTGGCCTTGATGCACCAGGATTGCTCTGTAAACTACCACAGCATGGCTAGGTCCCTTGGCAGGTTAGTGGAGACACATCTTTCGTCTTGCCTTAGCAGGAGGGAGACATTGGTCCTGAGTAACACAGCACTTCCATTGGGACTAGGCCGAGAACTTCAGACCGAGCTTTTAATTTTAAACAAAATTAGGTTTTTATAAAATTGAGCCTCTAGATCTATACTTGAGCATCTCCAAAATGATCTGCAAGACTGCCAAGCACCCAGCTGTTTCCACCAAGATGTCCATTAACATTTCAGAAAGTCAGATACCTGATTGAGACTCAAAGATACTAAGGCCGGAGGGAGCTTTTATGAGTATTTAGTCCAACTTTCCACATAAATTAAATTCATACAGTTACTCCTGTATCAAGCCCACAGCTTAACCTACACCACATCTTTAAAAAAGATCTCCAGGGCTTTTTTTATACTCCAGGCAGTGTAGTCTTGGTTATTCCTTCAGGTAATTTATTGCAAGGATCATTATGTTCAGCATAACTATGTAGCTCTTATCAACAACCTGGTTTGCTCTGCCTCTGGATCTCATTACACTTCTTTCTGACAGACTAGAAAGCCTTTGGGCATGAGAAATCCCCTCCTCATGGAGATCCGAACAGGCCAYGAGCATCTCACCCCTTGCTCCTTGCTCAGATAAACTGAGGAGACAGATTGTTCAGACCTCAGATCACTCTTACAGCCCCTCTTTAAACCCTCCTCATCTTTAATATCCTTTTAGAAGTATGCCATCCTCTCTCGTCTTGCTGATCTCCTTTTATACCTGAGGCTCTCCGTTGCACCSCTGGCTCCGCTGTGCCTCGCTGGCCGGGATGAAATCCTCTGTCTTGTAAGCATCGTCCTCGTTAAAAAGAAACGTTTGGTATTGGCACCTTGCTCAGAAACTGAAGTTACTTTTCGCTGAATGTTTGCAGGAGGTTTTTAAAGGTCTTGGAATCCCAAGGCAGAAAATAAGGGATAAATTTCATATGAGGAGTGGAGAGCAGAGCAGAGCAGAGGAGACCAAAGCCCAGGAAAGTAGGATAAAATGCCATCATTTAGTCTGAGAGAATAAAATCAAGCTGCAGACTGTCATAAGCACTTTTCCTCTGAGTGCATACTGACTGCATCACGTAAAAAACAGGCATTTAAAAAGAAATACAATGGTAAGTCAATGACAGATATGACTCCAATGTACATTGGGTGTGAATAATTCTCATTTCTTACCTCATTTCACTATCCATTCTCAGTTTCATATTATCCAGGAGGACTATCCTATAATCCTGCCCATGCACGTTTGCCAAGTCTCCAAGCAGCTCTAAAAAACCCCACTGACGAGAGACCACCAACTTTACGATTTCTTGCAGCTCCCACTGTACATTTTATGGGTATTTAGCAATGCTACAGGGCTTTCCTAATGCTGGAGAAATTTCTCTTCTCTTCATTAATAATAGACGTGTGTTTCATCAGCCTTCTCTCTCCTTCTCTCCTCTCTCCCGCCCATATTCTCAAACTGCTGATTTTTAAAATGTATTTTTCACAGAACTATAAAAATAGTGGATTTTTTCTGTTTCTTTTTTTTTTCAGATCAGGGACTGGACAAACTTTTAGCTTGCCAAGGCTTTTTTCTTTTTTCTTTTTTTTCTTTTTTTTTTTTTTTTTGCTTAAACACTTCATAATAAAAGAATGTGCTCCTGACGGAATTTACATTGCAAAAAAGAGAAGAAAAGTTCTTCCATTCTCATTTCTTGCATCTTATATACTTAAATACACATACTGAAATCCTATAACCTCCAGGAAAGAGGGCTGTTCATGTGCTGTCAAATTGTTAATGATAATGTCACGGCTCATGGCACATATTTAAAAGTTAAAGGGCGAAAGATTTAGGCTTCATCTCGATCTCACTTTGATGACTCAGCTTTACATTGACATACGCAGCGTGCCAATTCCCACCAGACTTTGGTTTTTGCTCTTGAACGGCATTTTAAAATAATTCCTCTTGCCTGAGGAGGATGTTGCAAAATGTACGTGAGGGCACACGTTTCTTTTAACAAGTGCAGAGCTCTAGTTTTCCCAGGATTCGGAAGGGTGTTCCGGTTTGCAGAAAGTATAAAGTAGTCACCAGCCAAATCATCTTTCAGAAATGTTCAGGATACTTTCCTGAGAAAAACATCCCACCAGCTAGCTGTCATTCAGTCTTTTGGGGGGAGTMATTCGCTCGGCACCAGCCTGCAGCAGCACTTTGCCCGCCCTGGGAGCGGGGGACAGTCCTTCCACCCAAGCCAAACAGCACCAAGTGCTGGATCTTGCCACCTATCAGCAGAGGTTGTTCCCATTTCCTTTTTCTTTCTACTTGGAGTCATATCAGTCATTGACTTCCATCGGGGGGCAAGGTGGGCAGAGCGTCACGCCAGGGGCCAGGGCCACCGCGACCCTGCCCAGCAGCCACTGCCTCCGCGCAGCACGACGGAGCCCCAGCTCCGGCCTCACCCGCTCCCTCGTGAGACCGCTCACCACGAGGATACTAAAACGAGAGAAGGGCAGGTCTGACACGCAGCTATGTGCCGGGGAACGCTCAGGTTTAGGTTTCTTCTCGGAAGCCCTCTACAACGCAGCTACCACCAAAGGAGCAGCGCCCAGAAAGTACACACGGCTTAGGGGCAAGACATGAGAAATAAGTGTGTAAATGGCTCCAAAACCCTTTGTTTTTAATGGGCTTCGCTCATCTATGCCCCAAATGGATTTGGTCCAACGAGCCGAGTTGAAACAGCAGGAGGATTTTAGGTAGGCAGAATTTAATTGCTGAAACTGAARTCTGGCCAAGATCTCAGGTTTAATCCCTCTTCTCTTGTGAGAAGAGACACCGAATGTTTAACGGCCACAAAAATCTCAATGTTAAGCCTCCGCTGGAAGACAGATCTCTTGAATGATTAGGGTAGACCCTGCTGGCAGTGCCACTGCCACCCACCAGCACGTTTGGGAGAAACCAGGTTAATCAAAACCCCTTTGGCTGGCTCTCCTCTTTGAGATTGAAAGCAACTGAGAGACGAGAGAGGGAGAAAATGGTCTTTAGGGTGTGCCTTGGCACATAACAGCAATAATTCACACGCTCCATCCGAGGGTCTCAGAGGCGTTTGCAGAGCCAGACAGACATTGCCAGCATCACTGCAAGGCAGGGGGGCAACATTACCTGCACAGGGAAGCCAGGCATTTTTGGATTCAATTGACTCACTTAAAAGAGAGCCAATCTCCAGTGACATCTTGGGCTGAGGATGTAACGGAGGAGGCAGCATGGCTGTGATAGAGATGGCTCAGAACCAGGAGGGGAGATACCTCAGTACTGGTCTCCAAACCTTCTCCAATACAGGGTCACCTGGAGAAACCCATGCTAACCCTGCCCTGGGGCAGCCTGGCCACAGCAGTAACAAACAGAGCCCACTGGCCACCAGGCAGAGCTCTTCTTGCTTCATGAACCTCGACTAGCTCAGTACAAGCTGCCTCCACTCAGCCCCATGGCGCTGAGGTGTGCTGGGTTGACGTGCCAAGGGGGAGAAGGACTAGGAGCCAACATCCCCTTTTCTGCAGAGAACTGAAGCAACTCATAGCTTACATCCCATTGGTTCCCAATAAAACTTAACTTCTCAGGGGCTTAAGTGACTTGAAAGAAGAAGCCAGGTTCCTAAATAATGAAGATACTTCTAAAGACGATAGCTAACCTCCTTGAGGTCCTGTCCAAGGCAAATTTTCCTATGATCCTGTGATATACGGTTTATTCCCAGCTGTGTCACTGCTCTGGCTGGGACCTGAGGCAAGTCCCCACACCTCTGCAACCCTCCCTGCACCCTGCATGCCTGCTCTGCAGGACCAGCAGCTCTGCTGTGCTGGGGCTGGACCCCCCGTGTCGGGAGGTAAGGGTAGTTAAGGGGTTTCGGGGTGCCGGCAGAAGGCAGACTGCAGCCAGTAGCGATCACCCGCTCGTCCAGGCTTCCTCGTCCTCCCTGTGCAAACCAGGGCTGCCCTTTGTTGCAGGGTAATGCTTCCAAGCGGATCAGAAGTCAATAGCAGAGCAGCAGCCGAAAAGACCTGAGGCTTCAGGGATCCGCAAACGGCGAAGCGGTGATGGAAGGGGTATTTGCGAGGTGTTAGAGCTTCCCCGGCTCCCCCTGCTCCCCATCCCGCCTGGGTGCACACACTTCTCAGGGGCATATTTATGAAGGCACCCCCCACACACACACCCCGCAGATCAGGACCTTGATGAGGGAAATCAGTGGTAGGGGGAGAGCAGCCAGGGCCAGTGGAATGGGGTAGAAACCAGAGGAAACGGGGAATTTCCCTTGGGGGGTGGTGGGAAAAAAAGCGCACACGGCGGGTCGCCGCGAGTCTCCGGGGGGCAGGATTTCTCTTCCATCGCATGGAAGAGCGAGATTAAAGAAGA